>NC_046284.1:24848877-25448877 GCF_004115265.2 Rhinolophus ferrumequinum | reverse complement strand
GGAATGGTTTCAAAATCAAGGTAAGAGGGGAAACAACAACAAGAAGATATTTCCAGTCTTGTTTTTCAAAGACTTGCAAAAGACTATTGGAACTGCTAAAAGACACAGTACAATGTACATTGTCAAAATTCTTTGAAGTCTAGCTGAGGAGATGCAACTTTTGGTGGAAAGATCTCTGATATAATAATTTGCATGTTCTAATCAAATTCCATGAAGACAGTAAAAGAAAGGTAAGCATTATTTCACACATTTTGCTAACAGGAAAGGTGAAATATTAATATGATATTGCTTGTCACACAGAAAGACAATAGTAGTAGAATTAATAGGAATATGGGGGTCTTAGAGCCAGAAGAGACTTCCTGTTCACAATTTCCATCTAGCCATAAGTTTTGCTCTAGACAATTCCAAGGCAGACAATTAAAAAATTATTGCATAATTTAAGTTGCAAGGAAAACGGCCAGTAGTCTGGCAAGACAGAAGAGGACAGTACCCTTACTTAGATGTACTATTCCTTTACTATAATTAGAACACATATCTTTTCAATTGTAGGCTCACTGTGGTGATGGTTACATGAAATTTCTAGGTATTGAGCACCTGTTACACAATATTGTATTTGAATGCAATTACAGTTGGATGTACTTATTTACTTTACTTTTTATACTTGGAAAATGTGCAGGTAAATTCATTCACATAAATGACTGTGAGAACAAAACAAAATAAAAGCAAAATGATATTAAGTGCCCAAACCATTGGTACTTAAAAACCTATAACACCCCTACTTCCACCCAAATCAAGGGTAGGATTACTGCCACTCCTTCTAAAAGGCTGTATTATTCAGCATTGTATAAACTTGATACTTATTCACCAGCACTTTTCCATATCTAAGTAATTGGGGTTCTTCATTAAGGACTCTGAGGCCCTGTCTAGATCCCAAAGTACCTTCTGAAACATAAAAATTAGATTATGTCCAATGTAGTTTTATTAAATGTTTCACTGAGTTCTCATTCTTTGAAAATTGGTGATCCACTGCTATCTCTGTATTAACCAGAATATTTCATTAACCACAACACATAATCCCTTCCTCAGCTATGCTAGTGAACAGTATGTCAAGAAGAATAAGAGGATTGCTATTGTATTTGCTTGCAGGGGATCCTTTTACAGCTGAGGAGCTAATGCTATCCTTTGAAAAAGCTTAGATAACCAGAATGCCTTTACCTGTTGCATTCCTTGCAGGGCTTGTTGCAGGAGTTTCAGCTGCTGTTCCTTGTTTGGGTCATCTTCTTTGTGGGCTTTGCCTTGTTCTTGCTTTAGCAGTTCTACTTCATTCCGATAGGCATCGAGCTGCCAACGGAGGCTGTCATTTTCTTCCTTCAGAGCTTCTGCCTGTGATACTAAGGCTAAACAATTAATATAAAGTACTAAAACAACATATCCATATTCCTTTGTGCTTTACCTAATTACCACGAAAACTTGGTATTTTAAATTGATGTGTAAAAAAAGCTTTTCAATGAGAAACTGTAGGTCTGAGCTGATCATTGAAGCAAAAGATGGGCCCAAAAGCACAAAGGCCCATTTTTGTAAATGAACACAGGATTCCAACACATGAAACTTGGAATCATGTTTCATATTCTCCATCCCAAATATAACTAAGATATTTCCATGTAACATCCATTACTTTTATTTGAAATACAGCAACTGATAAGAACCCTATAACAATAAGATATAGGGCAAATTGTCTTAAACTACTGACTGTCCACGTAATTCTGTTGACAGTAGTTTTAAAAATGTAGCCTTGACTGGTCCTATAGAGGAATGGTAAATGTAAATATTAAGAAATAAGACTTCAGTTTTTGGTCTAGCTTAGAAGTCACTACTCCATCCTAACAAGTAAAAAGCAGAACACACTGAAAAAGATCAGCAACTCTTCTTAGATCCACCAGAGGAGTGAAGTAACAGGGCTACTACAGCCTAACCACCAGAAGAAGGGAAATACGCAACTCTAGCCCCCTGTAGTCATCCTGTCCTATCTAAGGGGGGAGAAAAAAACTGAAAACACTTGTAAACTTCACAGTCCAGAGGTATGGGCTCATTAAAAGACTGAGACATAATCATAGGACTATAGATTGCTTCCCCTCCACCTGCACCTTACTGCCACACCATTAAAGTCCTATTTACAAGAGTTCCTTTCACCTAGTACATCATGTCCAGATTTCAACCAAAATTACAAGGCATACTAAAAGGTAAAAGCATAGTTTGAAGAGACTAAACAGGGATCAGAACCAGAGTCAGATATAGCAGGAAAGTTGGAATTATCAGACATGGAATTTGAAACAACTATGGTGAGTATGCTAGGATTTAATGGAAAAAAATAGGTAACATTCAAAAACAGATGGACAATGTAAGCAGAGTAATGGAGATTCTAAGAAATAATCAAATAGAAAAGATAGGGATAGAAAACATTGTAACAGAAATGAAAAAAAAAAGCCTTTGATAGGCTTATTAATAGACTGGACGTAGCTGTGGAAAAAATAATCTCTGAGCTTGAGTATATGACAATAGAAATAGCCTAAACTGAAAAGTAAGGGGAAAAAAGACTGAAAAAACAACAACACCCAAACAGAATATCCAAGAACTGTGGGTCAACTACAAAAGATGTAGCACATGCATAATGAGAATATCAAAAGGGAAAGACAAAGGAACAGAAGTAATATATGAAGTAATAATGACTGAAAATTTCCTGAAATTAATGTTATATATCAAATCGCAGACCCAGGAAGCTCAGAGAACATCAAACAGGATAATGCCAAAAAATTAGACCTAAATAGACACCTCATCAGAGATACACCAATGGCAAGTAAACATCATCATAGGTCATCATATATAATTAAGGAATTGCAAATTAAAACAACAATGTGATATCACTACACACCTATTAGAATTGACGAAATCGAAAACAAAGACAACACCAAGTTCTGGCAAGGAGGAACTATCACTGGTATGATCACTGGTAGTGGTAATGCAAAATGGTGCAGCCACTTTGGAAGACAGTCTGGCAGTTTCTTATAAAATTAAACATACTCTTACGATAGGATCCAGCAATCATGCTCCTTGGTTTTTATCCAAGTGAACTGAAAACGTATGTCTCCACAAAAACCTGCACATGGATTTTATAGCAGCTTTATTCATAATTGCTAAAACTTTGAAACAGCCACAATATTCTTTAGTAGGTGATGATGAACAAACTGGTACATCCAGACACTGGAATATTATTTGGCACTAAAAAGAAATGAGCTGAATGCATATTATTAAGTGAAAGAACCAATTGAAAAGGCTACATACTGTATGATTCAGACTACATGACATTTCAGAAAAGTCAAAACTATGGACCTAGTAAAAAGGTCAGTGGTTTCCAGGTGCTAGAGGGAGAAGGAAGGATGAACAGTCAGAGCACAGAGGATTTTTAGTGCAGTGAAACTATTCTGTATGATACTCTAATGCTGGGTACATACATTTTGAATATTTGTCTAAACACATAGAATATACAACTCCAAGAGTAAATTAACTCTAATGCAAACTATGGACATTGGGTGATAATGATGCACTCATCGGTTGCAACAAATGTAACCTATGTAATTTTACTAACCATTGTCACTCTAATGAATTTAATTAAAAAAGTATCCCTGTGGTGTGGGATGTCAATAGAGGAGGAAAGTGCCGGGGTGAGGGGGCGGGGTATTTGGAAAATCTCTGTATTTCCTGCTCAATTTCGTTGTGAACCTGAACCTGCTCTAAAAATTAGTTTATTAATTAAAAAAAATAAGACACATGGGGAAACCTAGGTTAAATTTAATTATTTATAGTTATGGCATAATTTTCAAGGTCAAAAATCATCAAAGCTATTTCAAAAGTATTTAATCAGAAGATTTTCTTTTACTCAACAAATATTTATGGAGTACCTTCCATGTCCTGGACTTATGAGTATGTTAAAAAATGAGATTCTACTAATCTCTATTGTTCACATGCCAAATTAATGGAAACATTTGTAGTTTATTCATGTTTTTATTCCTAACAGAGCATAAGCCCAGAAAAGAGACATTATCAAAGGATTAAAATTACAAATCTGTATATTGAATGTATATGAATGTTGAAAGGTAATTTGACAAAGGTGTGGATTTTTGTCAGCTGTCCATGGGGAGGGATTTTGGATAGAAGAAAGTAAAAGAAAGTAATGGAAATACAAAACTTCAAGATCGCAAATATCTTCTCCCATTCAGTCTGTTGCCTATTTGTTTTTGTTGATGGTTACTTTTGCTGTGCAGAAGATTTTTACTTTGATATAGTCCCATTCTTTTTTTTCATTATTATTAATTTGAACTAAAGTTTATTGCGGTGACAATTGTTAGTAAAGATACATAGATTTCAGGTGTACAATTCTGTATTACATCATCTATAAATCCCATTGTGTGTTCACCACCCAGAGTCAATTCTCCTTCCATCACCATACATTTGATCCCTTTTACCCTCATCTACCACCCGCCTCCCCACTTACCCTTTGGTGATCACTAAACTATTGTCTGGGTCTATGAGCTTTTGTTTCTCATTTGTTTGTCTTGTTCTTTTGTTGTTTTTGGTTTATATACCACATATCAGTGAAATCATATGGTTCTCTGCTTTTTCTGTCTGACTTATTTCGCTTAGCATTATACTCTCAATATCCATCCATGTTATCACAAATGGTCCTATTTCATCTTTTCTTACCGCCGAATAGTATTCCATTGCGTATATATACCACAACTTCTTTATCCATTCATGGATCGAAGGACATTTTGGTTGTTTCCATGTCTTGGCCACCGTAAATAAAGCTGCAATGAACATTGGAGCACACGTGTCTTTATGGATAAATGTTTTCAGATTTTTTTGATAGATACCCAGGAAAGGGATTGCTGGGTCATATGGTAATTGTATTCGTAATTTTTTGAGGAACCTCCACACTGCCTTCCATAGCAGCTGCACCAGTCTGCATTCCCACCAACAGTGTATGAGGGTTCCTTTTTCTCCACAGCCTCTCCAACACTTGTTAATATTTGTCTGGCTGATGATAGCCATTCTAAATGGGCTGAGGTGATATCTCACTGTGGTTTTCATTTGCATTTCTCTGATGATTAGTGATGTTGAACATTTTTTCATATGTCTATTTGCCATTTGTATGTCCTCTTTGGAGAAATGTCTCTCCAGGTCCATTGCCCATTTTTCAATTAGGTTCTTTATTTTTTTGTTGCTGAGTTGCATGAGTTCTTTGTATATTTTGGATATTAGCCCTTTATCGGAAGCACTGTTTGCAAAAATCTTCTCCCATTCAGTTGGTTGCCTCTTTATTTTGTCGATGGCTTCTGTTGCTGTGCAGAAGTTTTAAGTTTGATATAGTCCCATTAATTTATTTTAGCTTTTATTTCTCTTGCCTTTGGAGTCAAATTCACAAAATGCTCTTTGAACCCAAGGTCCATAAGTTTAGTACCTATGTTTTCTTCTTTGCAGTTTACTGTTTCAGGTCTTATGCTTAAGTATTTGATCCATTTTGAATTAATTTTGGTACACGGTGACAGATAGCAGTGCAGTTTCATTCTTTTGCACGTGGCTTTCCAATTCTCCCAGCACCATTTATTGAAGAGGTTGTCTTTTCTCCATTGTATGTTTTTTGCTTCTTTGTCAAAAATTATCTGTCCATATTTATGCGGTTTTATTTCTGGGTTCTCAATCTATTCCATTGGTCTACGTGTCTGTTTTTCTGCCAATACCATGCTGTTTCGATTATTGTTGCCCTGTAGTACAAGCTAAAGTCGGGGAGTGTGATAACTCCAGCATTGTTCTTTTTTCTTAAGATTGCTTTGACTATTCGAGGTCTTTTGTCGTTTCTAAGAAATCTGATGATTTTTTGTTTTATTTCTTTAAAAACTGCCATTGGGATTTTGATGGGGATTGCATTAAATCTGTATATTGTTTTGGGTAATATGGCCATTTTAACTACGTTGATTATTCCAATCCATGAGCACAGAATGTCTTTCCATTTCTTTGTGTCTTCTTCAATTTCTTTTAAAAATGTCTTGTAGTTTTCAGCATATAGGTCTTTCACATCCTTGGTTAAGTTTATTCCTAGGTATTTTATTCTTTTTGCTGCAATTGCAAAAGGATTTTTTTTTGTATTTCTTTTTCTGAGATTTCATTGTTAGTATATAGGAATGCAATGGACTTTTGTACATTGATTTTGTAGCCGGCAACTTTGCTGTATTCGTTGATTGTTTCTAATAGCTTTTTGGTGGAGTCTTTAGGGTTTTCTATATATATCATGTCATCTGCAAAGAGTGATAATTTAACTTCTTTATTCACAATGTGGACGCCTTTATTTCTTTCTCTTGCCTGATTGCTCTGGCAAGGACTTCCAACACCATGTTGAAAAGCAAAGGTGATAGGGGACAGCCCTCTCGTGTTCCTGAATGTAGAGCAAAGGGCTTCCGTTTTTCACCATTAATTATGAGATTAGCTGAGGGCTTGTCATATACGGCCTTTATTAAGTTAAGTTATTTTCCTTCTATACCTATTTTATTAAGTGTTTTAATCATAAATGGATGTTGTATCTTGTCAAATGGTTTTTCTGCATCAATTGATATAATCATATGAATTTGTCCTTTATTTCGTTTATGTGATGTATCACATTGATGGATTTGCGGATGTTTAACCATCCTTGTGCCCCGGGGATGAATCCCACTTGGTCGTGATGAATAATCTTTTTAATGCATTGTTGTACACGATTTACTAGAATTTTGTTTAGGATTTTTACATCTCTATTCATCAGACATATTGGTCTGTAGTTTTCTTTTTTTGTGTTGTCTTTACCAGGTTTTGGTATCAGGGTAATGTTGGCCTCATAAAATGAGTTAGGGAGAACTGTCTCTTCTTCAATTTTTTGGAAGAGTTTGAGCAGGATTGGTATTAGATACTCTTTGAAGGTTTGGGAGAATTCACTAGTGAGGCCATCTGGACCCGGACTTTTGCTTTTGGGAATGTTTTGGATGACTGATTCAATTTCATTACTGGTGATCGGTCTGTTTAGATTTTCCACTTCTTCATGGTTCAGCCTCGGAAGGCTATATGTTTCTAAGATCTTGTCCATTTCTCCTAGGTTATTGAATTTGGTGGCATGTAGTCCTTCATAGTATTCTTGGATGATCCTTTGTATTTCTGTGGTGTCCGGGATAACTTCCCCTTTTTCATTTCTGATTTTGTTAATTAGTGTCTTCTCACTTTTTATCTTAGTGAATCTAGCCAAGGGTTTGTCTATTTTGTTAATCTTTTCAAAAATCCAGCTCTTTGTCACATTAATTTTTTTCTATTGTCTTTTTGTTCTCTATTTCTTTTAGTTCTGCTCTGATTTTTGTTATTTCCTTTCTTCTGCTTTCCTTGGGTTTCACTTGTTCTTCTTTTTCTAGTTCTTTAAGTGTAACATGAGGTTATTTATTTGGGATATTTCCTGTTTCTTGAGATAGGCCTGTAATGATATAAATTTCCCTCTTAAAACTGCTTTCGCTGCATACCAAAAATTTTGGTAGGATGTATTTTCATTGTCATTTGTTTCTATGTATCTTTTGATCTCTCCTCCAATTTCTTCTTTGACCCAGTGGTTCTTTAAAAGTATGTTGTTTAATCTCCCTGTATTTGTGTTTTTTCCTGGTTTCTTTTTGCAGTTGATATCCAATTTCATAGCCTTGTGATCAGAGAATATGCTTGGTATGATTTCAATCTTGTTAAATTTGCTGAGGCTGATTTTATGTCCCAATATATGGTCTATCCTTGAAAATGTTCCATGTACACTAGAAAAGAATGTATAGTCTGATATTTTAGGATGAAGTGCTCTAAGTATGTCAATTATGTCCATTTCATGTAATGTGTCATTTAGGGCTCCTATTTCATTATTTATTTTCTGTTTGGATGATCTATCCATAGCTGTCAATGATGTATTTAAGTCCCCTAGTATAACTGTGTTTTGGTCAATTTCTCCCTTTAGTTCTGTTAGTAGTTGCTTGGTATATTTCGGTGCTCCCTGATTGGGGGCATACATATTGATGACTGTATTGTCTTCTTGTTGCATAGTCCCCTTTACCATTATGAAATGTCCATCTTTGTCTCTTGTCTTTCTCACCCTGAAGTCTGTTTCATCTGATATCAGTACGGCTACACCTATTTTTCTCTGGGTACCATTTGCTTGGAGTGTCAATTTCCACTCTTTCACTTTGAGTCTATGCTTGTCCTCGTAACTGAGATGTGTCTCTTGGAGACAGCATATGGTTGGGTTTAGTTTTTTGATCCAATCTGCTACTCTGTGCCTTTGTATCGGTGAGTTCAGTCCATTTACATTAGGGTGATTATTGATATGTGAGGATTTCCTATCATTCTATCTTTAGTTTTCTGGTAAGATTGTGTCTTCATTGTTTCTTTGCCTTTTTGTTGTTGTCTATTATTTCTGTGTGGCAGTATTCTATGATGTTTCCCTCTGTTTCCTCTTTTATTACAATACATATTTCAGTTCTGGATTTTTTTTTTGAGTAGTTACCATTAAGTTTATGTAAAAGAAAGTTTGATATTTAGAGTATTCCATTTTCTTCAGCATGCCTACTTTCTTCATTCCCATGTTCTGCTTCAGGCCTTTACTGACCCCCTTTTTATGTTTTGCTTGCCACAAATTGTCCCTATTTATGGTAGGCGAATAGTCTCCTTTAGTATTTCTTGTAGTGCAGGTTGTGTATTAGAAAATTCCCTCGGCTTCTGTTTGTCTGGAAAGATCTTTACTCCTCTTTCATATCTAAAAGATGTCTTTGCTGGCTATGTTATTCTTCACTCATAATTTCTCTCTTTCAATAGCTTGAGTATTTGGTTCCACTTCCTCCTGGCTTGTAGAGTTTCTGCCGAGAAATCTGATGATTACCTAATGGCCTTTCCGTTGTAGTTTACTGTCTTCTTTTCCCTGGCTGCCTTTACGATTCTCTCTTGTCGTTGATTTTTGATAGCTTCAATAAAGTGTGCCTTGGAGAAGGCCTGTTGGGGTTGAGGTAATTAGGTGTTCTATTTGCTTCTTGGATTTGAGTATCCAGTTCTTTCCACAAGTTTGGGAATTTCTCATCGACTATTTGTTTGAATATACTCTCTGTTCCCTTCTCTCTTTCTTCTCTTTTTGGTATGCCCATTGTTCTTATATTGCTCTTTCTGATGGATTCAGAAAGTTCTTGTAGAGTGCTTTCATTTCTTTTTAGTCTCAAGTCTCTTTCTTCTTCCATCCGTGTCATTTCCAGGTTTCTATCTTCGATGTCACTGACTTTTCCTCCATCTGGTCAACTTTACTTCCTAAGCTGGCTATTTCATTCTTAATTTCTTCTAATGAGTTCTTAATCTCCAGAAATTCTATTTGGTTCTTTTTTAAAATTTCAATCTCTTTGGAAAATGCTCATGTTGTTCTTTGATTGTATTTCTGAGTTCATTAAACTGCCTTTCTGTGTTTTCTTGCATCTCATTGAGTTTTTTCAGAACTGCAATCTTGAATTCTCTGTCATTTAAGTCACATATTTCCATATCTTTAAGTTCATGTTCTGATAACTTTTCACTTTCTTTCTGAGCTGTCTTGTTGCCTTGGTTATTTATGGCAATTACTGATTTATTATTTCTCTCCCTAGACATCTACAGGAGAAGGTTCTGCAATTTCAGCCTCTTCCATCAGTCTTTGCTCCAAGGTCTCTGTCGTGAGCGTTGGGTTCAGCAGTTTTATATGCTGTCCCCTCATCCCTGTGGGCCATAAGCGGAGCCCTAGCAATCCGAGTTCTTCCCGCTCCTGCAGCTGCAGTAGTTCCGGAATGCAATGAGCTCGGAGCACTGAGCTTTGTCTGCTTCCTCTGCCCGCGCGGCTCTGTCTCACACTTCTCACTTTCCTCCTCCCGTGCTCGTGCACTTTGCCCAACAGTAGGTGAATTCAGTAGTGAGAGTCTTCGTCTTGCCTGTCTGCTGTCAAGGGAGTCTTTTGTGGAGTTATAGTTTTCAATTTGTTGTAAATTCCAGGGGAGATTTCCAGAGGCTCACGTCATGCCACCATTTTGATGGCATTCATTTATTTCAGGTTTTACTTCCCTTGCCTTTTAGGTCTTATTCATAAAATCCTCTTTGAACCCAAAATCTATAAGTTTAGTACCTATGCTTTCTTCTATGCAGTTTATTGTTTCAGGTCTTATGTTTAGGTGTGATCCATTTTAAGTTAATTTTGCTATTCAATGACAGATAACAGTCTCGTTTCACTCTTTTGCATGTAGCCACTATGGAATACAGTATGGAGAATCCTCCAAAAATTAAAAAGAATGACCATATTGCCCAGCAATCCCTCTTCTGGGTATCTACCAAAAAAATGTATAAACATTTATTCATAAAGATATATGTACCCTGATGTTTGTTTATTCATGGTAGCATTATTCATGGAAGCATTATTCATGGTACCTGAGACAAGGAAACAACCAAAGTGTCCTTTGGTAGATGATTGGATAAAGAAGATGTGGTACATATGCACAATGGCATATTATTCGACCAGAAGAAAAGATGAAACACTGCCATTTGAGGCAACATGGATGGATCTTGAGATTATAATGCTAAGCAAAATAAGTCAGACAGAAAAATCGAGAGCCATATTACTTCACTGATATATTGGACATAAAACTGAAAGCAATGAAGGAACAAGACAAACAAACAAACAAAAACTCACAGACACAGACAACAGTTTAGAGGTTACCAGAGAGTACAGGAGTTGGGGGTGGTAGAATAGGGAAAAGGGGGTCAAATATATGGTGATGGAAGGAGAACTGACTCCAGGTGATGAACACACAATACAATATATAGATGATATTTTATATAAATATACACTTGAAACCTATATAATTTTACTAACCAATGCCATCCCAATAAATTTAATAAACAATGAAAAAATATCTTCAAATTGTTAGTTACAAATGGTGGAACAAATTTTCTAAAAGGATTTCAAAGACAAGATTCATCCTCTACATAATGAATGGAAAGAAGTTTTGCTTTACAAATATTAAATATGTAGTTTTTACAATATTATTGACTATATTCCCCATAGTGTATTTCACAACCTTGTGACTATCTTGTAACTACTGATTTGTACTTCTGAGTTCCTTCACATTTGTCACCCATCCTCCAACCCCCCTCTCATCTAGCAGCCATCATTTTGTTCTCTGTATATATGAGTCTATTTCTGTTTTGTTTGTTTATTCTAGTCTTTAGATTCCACATATAAGTGAGATCATATAATATTTGTTTTTCTCGGTCTGACTTATTTCACTTAGCATAATACCCTCTACGTCCATTTGTTGCAAATGGTAAAATTTCATTCTTTTTTATGGCAGAGTAATACTCCATTGTATAAATGTACCACATTGTCTTATCCAATTGTCTATCGATGGGCATTTCAGTTGTTTCCATGTCTTTGCTATTGTGAATAGCACTGCAGTAAATATTAGGGTGCATATATCTTTTTAAATTAGTTTTTTTGGATTTCTTTTGTTAAATACCCAGGAGTGGAATTGCTGGGTCATAAGGTAGTTCCATATCAGATGGGTAGTAGACTTCTTGGGGTTATCACTTTGTGAGGTGTGTAAGTGTCTAATCACTATGTTGCTTTGTACACCTGAAACTAATAATAAAAAGGGGAAAAAACTGTTCTGTTTTAACCTAAAAAATATTAAATATATAGAAGAAAACCATATTCCAAGGGTTAAACGTTCCTTATTCTTAAAAGGAAGCTGCCTCTAGGGAGGTGCTAGGATGTTTAAATCAATGCCTTTAACCAGAGGGTTTTCCTAAAACAATCAGGTACTGATGTAGGCTAATATGATCAGATTGTCTATCCAAAGCAGAGAATGCCGATGTCATAGACAGCGTGCTGGTGAGAAACATTTTCTACTAGTGTTGAGACATGTAGTCAGTGTCCACATTTGTTTTCTCTGTATGGTCATGCAATTATACTCATACGGCTGTTTTAAACCTTACATTTTTGTTTAAAAAATTACAAAAAGCCTCTGGCATGACACATTCATCCTTTGTTTGGTTTTATTACTGATTTTAATTCCTGCTGTAACCATACAGATTTTGTGTCTTTGAAGAGAATCTGTTAGACAGAGACTTGGATTCCCAGCGTTCCAAATAATAGCAATCCTTGCCATCTCTCCCTGCAGCTGGGATAATTGTCATCGGACAGGCATGTTCCTAACAATCAAAACACCAAAAGACGATGCTAAAAGTGAAGATGATTATATATAGGAAACTATATATAAAAAGGGACATTAACTATTTGCCAAAGAGGGGAAGAAATATTTTATTCGCTTGCTGTGTCAGTACCAAGGATAGCATCGCAAGCTGAAGGTTGGCTGACTAGCACAGAGGTTACTCTGTAAATCAAGTGACTGCCATAGATGGACAGTTATTTATTTCTGCTTTGGTTTGCATGTTTGTCCTCTGGTAAACCACATGGCTCAATACAAAATAGTGGTATTTCATCTTCCTCATTTTGTTTCTTCTTGCACAGCTCAAGTGCTACAAGTCATGTGGAGAAACATGGAATGGAAAAGGGCAGAAATCTAGGAGAATGGCTAGAGGCATATTCTCCAGTTTAAATGTGAAAATATTTTCCCTCTGAGAAAATGAGGAGGGGAGGCTGCTTCCCTCCTGGGGGAAAGGGCATGCTGATGAGCAGAGATGGATACCTGCAGCCCAGTAGGAGCGGATAATAATGTCCTAGTTTGAACATGTCACTAAGCAAAAGAAAATGTGATCTATGATGCTACTAGGGGACCTCTCTTACAAAATGCATTTTCTACTCTCTGTAATGAAGGTTTTTCTCATTTTAATGAGGACACCAAAACTTTACTTTTACAGACTTAATATTAATTGGGCCCTTTTCTGAAGGTGGAGTTCTTTGTACAGCGCCAGAACACTGAAAAGTTCAATATTACTTTTTAACAATATGTTTGAGTAGGTGAATCCATCAGTCCTGATACTAAAGAGCATAAATACAGTGTATTTATTCATATCCTGACATCATTAGTTCTCAGCTTCTCCTTTTCGATTCTTTCCTATGTTGGAAAAATGTTTCTCTTTATGAGGATTGCTCCTCAGGTCTTAAGGCTGCCAGTTCATCATGGAAATATGAAAGTATGAAGGCAGCTGTGAACTCCTTTTAGGAGAGCCACTCAGAGAAAAATCCCTAACATGTTTTTTCTTTAACAAAAGATCTAAAAGGATTTTGTGCCATTAAAAAATTAATGCCTATGTTTCTTCAATGGTACAAAGAAAATAAACAAACAAACAAAAATAATGAAAGTAAATCCAGGGAGTCAGCCACTCTTAAAAGTCACATTATAAGAGATGCTAAAAAAAAAAAAAGTTACCAAATTTTAGAAGGAAGATGTTAAAGGAAAGTTTCCAAATTATAGAAGGGAAAATGTGCAACATTCCTCTCAACCTTCATTAAAAATTTGAGCTGGAGTGATTCACAAAGAGAAATTACCAAAAAAGAACAAAGAGTGAGAAGAAAGAGAGGGAGATGATTCGAGTGCAATTCATGGGAGTGGTTGCAGGACAGTTTAGGCGAAATCTCAAGTGAGTTCCCCAGCCTCACAGATGCTTTGCTTTTCTTGCCTCTGCAGGTTATTTTTCAGTAAGGCTTCTACCAGCATGGATGCACCTGGGACCTCATTGTTTCTTCTCTGAGATCTCTAAATTCCCCTGTCAAACACAGTATCTTCATTTGTGAGTTATTTCACCACCCCTCATTACATTGAGACTCTGCTCTCTTTCCTTGCTGGAACTTGTGATCTCTTGCAGTGGCCAACTTCACCCAGCCCATTAACTGCTTTGTGGCTAAACAGATTCAACTGCAAATTCCTAAGTACCCTGTATTCCTTCACCCTCCTGAAAACCCATGGCCAGGCTTGCCATGCCAATCCTTAACTTATGGTCACTTCACTCAACTTTCTCTGCTCCTTATCCTGGACTGCAGAGGACTCTTGTAGGAAGTTGCAGAGCTGGTATTCCTGGTCAATACAGACTCATGTTGGTCCTTGCTGATGGGTCTCTCACCTCTCACTGATTTCTGACTTCCATACCTCCATACAAGTCCTTCCATAGTATTTATTCCAGGTATGCTCCTCTCTCCTCATGGTTTCATTTCTAAATCATTTCTCTAATCAATGGATGACTAATCTCTAGCTACATGGAGAAGCATGGGCTGCATGTATACTTTTAGCGTCACCTCTCTTACCTCAGAGGAAGAGGGTTCTACGTCTCTAAAGCAAACTCTACCTGATTTTGTATCACTTCCCATTCTTTTTCTCTTGGATTTGACTTCCATAATTACACATAAGTACTCTTTCATTTGCATGCATCTTCAACCTAACACTCTTCTTCTCATTTACTTAATAATAAACAGCAACTTAATTTTAACTTTGTTAACAATTCTAGTCACCATTTATAATGCCTGTATTTGTTTTTGCTCAGTTCCCAACTTCTTGACCTGTGGTCTTTCTCTCATCAACGTCATATGTTCTGGCCCCTACCTCTATCACTGTACTAAAATAGCTCGTGTTCAACACTGTTCTCAATTCTTTTTTAAAAATAATATCTGATCACTGTAAACAATGCTGCAATGAACATTGGAGCACACGTGTCTTTATGGATAAATGTTTTCAGATTTTTTGGGTGGATACCCAGGAGAGGGATTGCTGGGTCATATGGTAATGCTATTCGTAAATTTTTAAGGAACCTCCACACTGCCTTCCATAACGGCTGCACCAGTCTGCATTCCCACCAACAGTGTATGAGGATTCCTTTTTCTCCACAGCCTCTCCAACACTTGTTACTATTTGTCTTGTTGATGATAGCCATTCTGACTGGGGTGAAGTGATATCTCATTGTGGTTTTTATTTGCATTTCTCTGATGATTAGTGATGGTGGCCAAGACATGGAAACAACCAAAATGTCCTTTGATAGATGAATGGATAAAAAAGTTGTGGTATATATACACAATTTAATACTATTCAGCGATAAGAAAAGATGATATAGGAACATTTGTGACAACATGGATGGATCTTGAGAGTATGATGCTAAGCAAAATAAGACAGACAGAAAAAGCAGAGAACCATATGATTTCACTGGTATGTGGTATATAAACCAAAACCAACAAGAGAACAAGACAAACAAATGAGAAACAAAAACTCATAGACACAGACAATAGTTTGGTGGTTACCAGAGGGTAAGGGGTGTCGGGGGTGGGAGATGAGGGTAAGGGGGATCAAACATATGGTGATGGAAGGAGAACTGACTCTGGGTGGTGAACACACAATGGGATTTATAGATGATGTAATACAGAATTGTACACCTGAAATCTATGTAATTTTACTAACAATTGTCACCCCAATAAATTAAAAATAAATTAATAAAAAAAATAATATCTGATAATGTTGATTATTCCATACTTATATACATTTTTCTTGAGGGCTCTATAATCCCATGCTTTTCTAGTTGTCTTCGAGCCTCTCAGATTGCTCTTTTTCTAACTCCTCTGAGAACTCCTCTTTCTTACCTTTTCCCTTATTGGTGGGTAGACTCCAAAGTTCTGTATTCAGCCCTTTGTTCTTCTTTCTCACTTGTCTTTCTGTCTTTCACACTCATTCATTCATAGTCTCTGGGCTTTAGCTAACACTTGTGTACTACCACCTTCTACTCCTTATACTTTCTTCAAAGCTGATTTGTATACAAATCCTTTATGTTTATTTCCTAACAATCAGATTTAAAGTTGATATCATTGTATTCTGCAAATGAGTTCCATTCATCTCTCCCATCCCCTCCCAAGAAAAGATACGTTGCAGCCCTCAGAATGTGACTTTATTTGGAAATAGTATCTTTACAGAAGTAATCAAGTTAAAATGACGTCATTAGGGTGGGCCCCTAGATTTATAGGACTGATGTTCTTAAAGAAAGAGGGAAATTGCACACAGAAGCAGACATACATACAGGGAGAATGTCATATGAACATGAAGGCAGAGATTGGGGTGATGCATCTGCAAGCCAGGGGATACCAAATATTGCCAGCAAACCATCAGAAGCTAGGAGAGAGGCATGGAACAGATTCTCCCTCACGGTCTCATAAAGAACCAACCCTGCTGACACCTTGATCTCAGACTTCTAGCATACAGATTTCTAGCACCCAGGACAATAAATTTCTGTTAGGCCACTCAGCTTGTGGTACTTTGTTATAGCAGTCCTAGTGAACTAATATAACCAACAACTCTTCAGTCTCCCAGAGTAGAAAACCGAGACTCATGCTGGGTTCTTTCCTTTCCTTCATCATCTATATCCATTCTGGTACCAAAGACTTTCATTTATTCCCCCAAAATGACTCCTAGCATCTTTAATTTCTGTTGTCTCCTTTTCTTCTACCATTTTTTTCTCAGTTCCTGTTCCATTCAGTCTTGTTCCAACCTTCATCATTTCATATCTCTAGTCCTATAAAAGTCTCTTCTGGTCTCTCTTAATCCAAAATTATCTCCTAAAATATATAATTCATGTTGCCTTTCTCATATTAGAGCCATCACTGAGATATGCTTATAGTGCCATTTTGCATACTATGCTAAATCTGAGCTTGTCATTCATGGTCCCCCATAATCTGGACCCCTCTTACCCACTCAATCTTTTATCCCCATATACACACCACCCTCATTTCCCTCTTTGAGCTCTGCTCCTTCTCCTCTTCCCTGTCTGCATCAAGGTACTTTCTTACTTTCTGTCCTCTCATCCAAACCTGTTCATCTTTCAAGGCCCTAATCAATCAATTTTCACTGACTGTGACTACTCTGACCCACACTAATAATCTATTGTCCTTGTTGCATTTTAATCAGTACCTTCCAGGTTAGCACCAATTGGTATTTCTTATATTTTATGTGGATTTACATATATTACATCTCTATTTACATCAGCTTATAGGACACAGTGCTTGTTAATTAATTGATTAAATTCCTGAAGTGGGGATAATGAGGGGTAGGGGGAGAGAAAGAAGATTAGATACCAAGGGAAGAGAAAATTTGGCTAGAAGGATGAAGGGGAATTTGTCAAAGTTAATGTTTTCCAAATGTGTTCCCTACACCACCAGCACCTAATCATTTAGGATGCCTGGTAAAATGCAGATTCTGAAACCCCATTACAGACCTACTGAATCAGACTCTGCAGTCCAGAATTCTGAATTGTAAGGTAACCCAATGATTCTTATATAAACCAAATCTGAGAACTACTAGTTTAAGTGAACAAGGTAGAAGATAGATGCTGAAAGGGAACAGCTGTTCTTATGTTTACTATGTACATGTACTTTCCATCATGGCTAACAATAGAATGAAATAGTTTCAAGCTATCATGATTTACTTTGATGTTATTCTCATTCAACATATTGCTTTGAGCACAGAAGTCATTTTTTCTATGGCAAGAGTATTTCCAATAATGCATCACAAATATGGGCTGGCTAGTATAGAGTATCTTCAAGAACAGAAATTTTGTGGCACTTCAAAGAAAGGTAACCAAGACTGCTAGGCTATTTTTGACTCTTACTTTTTCTGGGAAGAAAAATTTAACCAGAAACATGGTATACGCTCCTGGAATTCAAATTTGGTAGCATGGAGAGAAAGAAAAAACATCAACTTTGTGATCTAGTCCCTTAAGCTTTTAATTGGAACCAAGCGATAACTAAAACATGTAGCTGATTTAGATAAAAAACTGAGGACCTGGTTACTGGCTCAGTGCAGGATTTCTGCACTTGAGTACTACAGAAGCAAGATAACAAAATTAGATACGATCTAGGGGAAGAAAAACGCACAAAAGTCCTTGAATTAAAATGAATTGAAACCTTTTTGGAGAAAAGCTATTTGGTAAGCCCCATTAAGTCTATTGTAGATAGCTTTATTTCACAAAGCACCATCCTGGCATGTGGAACAGGAAAGAAAATAGCTAT
Organism: Rhinolophus ferrumequinum; assembly: GCF_004115265.2. NCBI lineage: Eukaryota > Metazoa > Chordata > Mammalia > Chiroptera > Rhinolophidae > Rhinolophus > Rhinolophus ferrumequinum. The sequence continues at coordinate 25,430,780 of NC_046284.1, read as the reverse complement.
AAGATGATCTGTCAGGGAATTTCTAGTCTCTAAAGGAATAAGATTCTGTGCAGTAGCCAGTACAGCTTTTAACTCAAAAGAGATACAGAAGCGAAATGCAATTATATAACCTTAGTAAGTGCATTCAATCTGAATCTTCCATACAACCCTCTCCTCCCGCAATAACTTCTCAAACTCAGCAATTTATCAAGTGGATGCTCAAACTTATTGTTGCATTCATTTCAGTTTAACTCTGGATTAACACTGTATACAGTACTGCAGATTCTGAGGTGGAGACAATTCTACGAGTCAAAGATTGATCATCTATAAAACATCCTGTCTATTCATTTAAATAATTTGAATAGCTCAATTATCATTAAACACATTCGTTTATTTTGGTTATAAGTTTATAGTATGTGTTTGCAGTAATTAGTTCACTGTTCTGAAAATGCTAACTATTCACTGATTACAAAGGGTTTATTCAATATATGTAGGTTTGTATGTTTAGGGATCTAACACATGGCATAAATAGAGGAAATTCAGATGTAGCAACTAACAAATTACTTTTAAAAATTCTGACTTGGTGGTTTTCTTTCTTTAAGACTTCTGTTCATCTCAGAGACATAGAGGAAAAACTGAGGGCTGCTAGACCAACCCTGGGAGAGGGGGTGGGGATAAGGGGGAAGGTGAGGGGATTAGAAAGCACAATCGGTAATCACAAGATTGCCACGGGGATACGAAAGTCAATTTGGGGAATGCAATCAATAATGATGTAAAGATTTTGTAGGGTATCCGATGGACACTTGTCTCATTAGGGAGACCACCTCAGGGATGATGTAGATGCCTGATCACTGCACTGTACACCTGAAGCTGAACAATAATGAATGTCAACTACAGTTCTCTCTCTATATATGTATATAAATATATATATATATATATATATATATATATATATATATATATATATATATTTACAAGAAGTGGAGTACAGCATTAGGAATAGAGGCAGTGGAAATATAATGGCTGTATGCGATGTCAGAGGGGTAGTAGATTGGAGAGGGGGGTTATCACTGTGTGAGGGATATAAATGATAAATGTTTAACTATTACATTGTTTTGTACACCTGAAACTAATACAAAAATGTTAAAAATAAAAGAGTTCTGTTCATGGAGGGAAGATTCCAGGAGCACTCAAATGACTATAGAGCTGCTGACTTCAATATGTAAGTAGTGGAACAAAGAAATTCTGATTTTCATTATAATCAATTTGGTTCTCTCTCTCTCTCTCTCAAACACACACACACACACACACACACACGGTAGGGACAGTATACTACCATATCTCCAGTGTCTAGCACAGTGCTTGGTATGTAATAGTTATTAAATGAATGAATTCATTTAATCATCACAAAATTCATGTTAGACGGTAGTTTTTATAATGTACTTTGTACAAGAGTGGAAGTCGAGGCTCACTGGGAAAGAAGTACTTCGTATGTCAAGAAGAACAGAGCCGGGACTAGAAGTCAGCTGTTTTAACTTTATGTCCAGTGCTTTGTCCACTGTACATTACTGACTCCTAAGATTGTATGGAATGACTTACCTGAAAACACTGGTCTTTTGGCTGATATTTTAATTTCCCCCATGGTAATCCCCTCTCCAAGATGATTTGTTACAAAATTGAACAGTGGTGTGTTATATTGGTAAACTGGTTTGCCTTGTGAGTTCCACTGGGAGCCCACATCATGGCTTCTGTCTCACAGTGAGGTCTTGTCTATACTAGATAAGAGCAAAAGACTTTACCCAGACAAGTCTTTGTAGACTCCTCTTTGGTTGCCAATAAACCCCCAAAGTAACCATAATGGAAGGCAGCAGATAGGTTGACTCATATATTGTAGATATATCCCTTCAGTTTGTATATGCTCTTTTAAATTTGTGATTTTAAAAAAAGAAATATTTAATTTTTATGCAGATAAATTAATCAAAAATATCTTTTATGATTTCTGTCTATGGAGACCTTCATCCCAAATTATATAACCAACTCCTATATTTTCCAGAATTTCTTTTGCTGTATGTATTTTTTTTTACATTTGAATTGCAAATCCATCTGTTATGAATTTTGGTGTAAGGTATAAGTGATGTAGGGATCTAACTAATTTTCCTAAAAGTTTGGCTAGTTACCTATTTATGCATAAGCTCTCTTATGGTTTCTATTGTAGAACACATTATTAATAAATCAAATAAACCAAATATAGAACAATGATGCCTAAAAGTCTATTGCTCCTAGGAAAAGAAAGTCCACTTTTAATTAGGTACTGTGATGGAAGGTGGGAGCTAAATGGAGACCAGAGAAAATCCTGTAGCCACAGGTTGATACTCAGCCAGTTTGAACTTACATGGCCTTAGTAATTGTTCGTAGCTGGTTCAAGTCTGATGTGTTTGGGTTTGTGCCCATAATCTGGGTGTTAATGGTTCTAAAATATCATCTCTGCAAATATATGTTAAATAAAACAAAGCAGAATTATCTTTACCTGATTCCTCAGTTTCTTTTGTTTCTGTTGTTTCTTCTATTTCATCATCAGACATCTCCATTTCTTCTTCTCTCCTGATTCCCATTAATTCATCATTATGTATGTTGCGAATTTCCTAAAGTTAAAATGCATACTTTTTAGGTAGGAAAGTCTTGAAAATGTTGAGAAAATGTTAAGGATAAGATAAAGCAGGTTTTTTGATATATAACAAAACTTCAGAATACTTGTAAGGTAAAAGCAAAGGGGCATGTTGAGGCTGAAATCGTCTCAATAGAACAAAACAGACTTTTATACCCTGTCTTGCATAAGGCTTTCTTTCCATACCTAGAGTTCTGGCAGTCAATAATTCTTGTATCCCTCTCATCTTAGAGAGTACTGTTACCCATGAAAGACCTCTCACCTCTTACATGGATTTCTGAACTTTTCCTTAAGGTTTCTGCCATTTTCACCCTCCCACGTCAAATCTTTTGATTTTACTGCCTTCCATCCTCTTCCCTCTCCCCTTATAGTCTTACTCAACAGAATTCTTAGTCGAACATTTGCAGGTTTAGATGTTATAGCAAAAATGAGCTGTCAAGAGTGAGCTTCTACCAGATCACCCTTTCCATAGATAAAAACTATACTTTCTGAACAAAACACCAAACCAAACCAAACCACACCCCTAACTATTTGATGGCATTGGAAAGTTAACAAAAACAGGCATATTCTGAAGAGTTGCTGACTCTTGGAAGAAGGATGTGGGTCTCCCAGTTTTTAAGAGCATTTGCAGTCTGAGAGCAGACCACAGTTAGCACCTAATAGGGTAGCTAATTTTTTTCTTTTAAAAAAATATTTATTTATTTTTTTCAGTTATAGTTTACATTTAATGTTATTTTATATGTATAGTGCCAGGCGGGTACTAGACTAACTGGGAGATCACTGCATAAATTATATAAATGTCTAATCAGCAGGGTGGCTAAAATTTTAATAGAAATCTCATAGTCTTTATATCCTAAAGAAATCAAAAAGTGAATTCAGGGCAACCACAGCCACTGGAAAGTGAGGAGGGGTGTCTCAGAAAAGAGATAGCCAAAGAAAGAGAGATTGAAATTCTGTGTATCAGATCTGTTCAAATTTCTGCATGACCCTTGAACCACGAAAGCACAGGGCAGATTCCACACAACATAGCTAAGGCTAAACGAACTGAACTGAGATTTAAGCTGCCATCTAAGAGAGAGAATTTTCAGCTTAAATCTAATGTGGTCAATTGACCATTAAAGCTAAAGAAAACAAAGTCAATATTTTTTGTAAGAACATAAGAGAATCCAGAGACTTAAAAGCAAAATATTCACAATATGCAGGAAAACCTCCAAATTATTTGATATACAGAGATGTCCCATTTACAAGAGAAAGCAAAACCAACAGATCAAACTTGAAATAGACTAGATATGGCATTTAGCAGACAAGGAGTTAAAGCAGCTATTACAATTATCTCAATGATGTAGAGGAAATATACTCATAATAAATGAAAGGGTAGGAAGTCTTAGCAGAGAAATAAAAAAATTTTAAAAGAACCAAATTGAAATTCTAAAACAAAAATACGATACCTGAAGATATTTGAAATAAAAGTAATTGGATGAGTCTAACATTAGAATGGAGATGACAAAATAAAGAGAGAACTTAAAGAGAGAACAATACAAATTTATCCAATCTGAAAAACAGAGAGACAATAACTGGCATCACAGAAAAAGGAGAGATTAAATGATTCAAAATCTTTGAAGAAAAAATAGTTGAAGATTTCTCAAATTTGATGAAAGACATTAATCTACATATTCAAATAACTCAGTGAACCCCAGACAGGAATTGTGTGGGGAAAAAAAAAAAGTATGTCTAGGAACACTATAGTAAAACTGCTGAAAACTAAACATTAAGAGAAACTCTTAACTAAACTTATTGTGATAATCATTTCACAATATATGTAAGTAGTCATTATGCTGTACACCTTAAACTTATACAGTGCTGTATGTCATTTATACCTCAATAAAACTGAAAAAAAAAGAAAAACCTTCAAAGCAGCCAGAAAAAATTAACACATTATATACAGGGGGACAACAATTTGAATACTTTGATCTTTTTCAGAAACAATAAAGGCCAGAAGTCAGAGGAATGATATCTTTAAAGTGCAAGAAGAAATAAAAACATCTGTTTATTCAGAGTTCTATATTCAGAGAAAAATCTTTCAAGAATGAAGATGAGATAAATATATTTTCAGACCAAAGTAAATGCAAGAAATTGTCACTGAAAGACTTGCACTATAAGAAATGCTGAAGAAAGTTCTTCAGGCTGAAGGGAAGCACTACCAGATGTAAACACTGATCTTCAGAAAAGCATGAAAAACACTGGAAATGATCAAGATCACACTGTAAAAGTCACCTTTTCAAAAAGAGTAAACATGAGAAGTGTGCATTTTGGAGGAGCTTGCAATCATTTAGAGGCTATTTGATCACTATAAGAGGCTCCTCAGCACTGAGCTGAGAATTCTATGCCTAGATTAGCCCTAAATGGGCCATAATACAGGAAATATCCAAAGCTGTCTCGTGAAAATTACCTCCATTTAGGAGGATTATAAACATTTTAAATGGATTTCTTAATAATTAATGCTGTAGTTAATGACTATCTAAACTAATACCCTCCGTTTTTATTCCTTTTATCAGGAAAATAATGATTTCTATATCAAGTTAAGTTTTCACTAAAGATAAATACAAGTACCTTTTAAAAAGTGAGCTAATCAGTGTTATCACTGATAGGAAGTAACAGAAATATAGAAGTAATAGAAAATAGAAATACTAACATAGCATCTCTCACGTACTGCAGGGGCATTACTTAAAATAGAAGAAAATAATGACTTGCTTGAGAAAAATGAACTTAAAGGACTGTGTCAAGAGTGAGATTTGTTATGTCTTATTTAAACTTGTGCAGAGAAAAAAAATTAATTGCTCATTTCTAAGAATTTATCCTACCTCAGGTGTCTAGGTTTCAGTTATCAAAGTGATGTTCTTGGAAAGGTGATTCTAATGAGGTTTGACACTGGCAAAATCAAATATTGTACCACTTACTGCATCAGGAAAAGTTATGGTTCTCTGAGCTGCCTAACAAAAATGTAGACTGTCAGAGGGTATAAGAAGAGACCAACTCTCAATTCACAAACATGTTGTCTAACTCTAGGAAAGTTAATGTGTTTTTCAGAAAAGTAAATTTTGTTCCTTTTAGGGAAATGTCCCAGGGCAGGAAGATCTAACTGAGACCTAAGACATGTCCTGTAGCTGCTCAGCATCCACAAAGCATCTTTCTGCTTCCAGTGGGGCAAAAAAGTATAGTCTCTTCTCAGAAGTATAAAAAATTTAATAACTAAATGATACAACTTAACTAGAGGTCTTTCACATATTTAAAAATATTCCTAGACAGTAGGATCCCTTTTTGTTTTACTGATGGTTTCCTTTGCTGTGAAAAAAACTTTTTAGTTTGATGTAATCCCATATGTTTATTTTTTCTCTTACTTCCTTTGCCCGAGGGGATATATCAGTAAAAATATTACTCTGAGGAATAGGGTTTTATTCATCTTTTTATATTGATAGCACAGTACCAGGCACAGAGAATATGCTCAATAAATACTTCTTATGTGAAAAGATAAATAAATATTGGTGCTATGTGAAATGTAGTCTACATTTTGTTACATTAACTTATTTGCAGATTTTCTCCAGACTTAACTTGCTCAGACACAATTGCACAAAGAGCTTGCTGTGAAGCTAGTTGTTAGGAATGAAATCCAGAACGTTTGATCTCTGCCCTTTGCAAATCGCTCATAGGAGAAACTAAGACTAAATATTTTTCCCAGAGGATTTCAGGGAGCTGCAGTTTTCCTATTTGTTTGATTTGAAATAATTTAGATGGGCTATGGTGTTAAATAAAGGAGCAAACTTATTTCTTAACAGCATCGACTCCATTATAACTAGTATATATGTATTCTTTGGTATTAACCTAGAGAGTTCAAATTTGACTTAAGAATCGGGAAGGACCAGTGGAAATAATCCATTCCTTGGAGGCTCTGGTCTACAGAGTTCACATGTATGATACTGATGCTTTTGAAATTCTACCACTAAAATGATCATGAGTTAGATTTGCAGATCACTTATTGCTTTTATGTCCATTAATCAATTTGATCCTTACCATGGCTGTCTTTACTGTCTCACAGGGGAGGACTCTGAGGTTAATAGAAGTGAGGAAATATATTAAAGGCTACTTGGTAAGTAACTAGTTAATAAATGTTGAGGCCATTTCCACAGTTTTGCACAATTTACTTGAGAAGAGAGACGGTGATGCTCAGTATCATTTTATTAAATCACTAACCCAACAATAAAATATTTGCTTACAAAACTATTAAATATTTTACTTCATTTTAAAGTTTGCTGAAGCTCAAGTTGGCAAGCAAAATATTTAATTTAGTGGCGCTGTGAAGATACTGCCTCAGTCCTATTACATCAGTGGTTTTCTATGGGATTTATGTGAAGAGGGCTTGACTGAAAATTTTATACTCTGAAATTGAGTATAAAATTTATCACTGAATTACACTATAAATTTACACGTCAAGCCTAAAATTCTAGGTGTTTGAATGGTACAGCCATACAACAGGAAAAATACGGTAACCGAAATAATATTCACCTTACTAGTAATTTTCTGAGGCAAAAAGGATTATGTTGCAGCGTAAAGTGCTTTCTGTTGTTGTTGGCAAGTTCATTGTTCTATGACTCTCTAAGTTATCAATAAAGGCCCTGTTTAGACAAGGAAATGGCTACTGTGGCAGTCCTGGTTTTACTGGGTTCTCTACTCAAATTCCTTTTAAGATGAAGAACTATGTCACATGATTCTCCTTTTCTCTCTTTTTTCCTTATCTTGTTTTCTCCTTCTTTCCTTCTTTCTTTCCTTCCTTCCTTCCTTCCTTCCTTCCTTCCTTCCTTCCTTCCTTCCTTCCTTCCGTCAAAACTATATTTATCCAGACAGAACAAAGACAAACACTACCTGATATCACTTATATGTGGAATCTAAACAAGCCAAACTCGTAGCAACAGAGGGTAGAATGGTGATTACCAGGGGCTGGGGGAAAGGAGAATTGGGGAGATGTTAAAGGGTACTAACTTACAACTAGAATAAATAACTTCTGGAGATCCAATGCACAACATAGTGATTACAGTCAACAATACTGTATTATATACTTCAAAGTTGCTAAGAAACAAGATCTTAAATGTTCTCACCACAAAAAGAAACAATAATCACGAGACATGATAGAGTTGTTAGTTAAAGCTTATGGTGGTAATCATGTTGCAATATATAAATGTATCAAATCAACACTTTGTACACCTTAAATTTACACAATGTTATATGTAAATTATATCTCAATAAAAAATATTAAGCATTTATTCTTGGCTGGGCACTGTGCTGGATAGTCTAGATACAAAGACCAGTGAGTAATGGGCAGCCCAATAAGTGAAAACAAAAAGGGGTCAAATATATGGTGAAGGAAGGAGAACTGACCCTGAGTGGTGAACACACAATACGATATACAGACGATGTATTATAGAAATGTACATTTGAAACATAGTTTTACTAACCAATGTCACACCAATAAATTTAATTAAAAAAATCAAAAAAAAAAAAAAAATATTACTCTGGGTAATGTCTGTAACTTTCTTCCTATATTTTCTTCTAAGAGTTTTATGGTTTCAGATCTTACATTTAAGTCTTTAATCCATTTTGAATTCATTCTTATATATGGTATAAGGAGGTGGTCCAGCTTCATTTTTTTGCATGTGTCTGTCCAGAAGATATTTGTCAATGATATATCTGATAAGGGGGTTAATATACAAAATTTATAAGAAACTCATTCAATTGAACTCCAAAAAAACAAACAACCCAATTAAAAAATGGGCAGAGGACATGAAGAGACATTTGTCTAAAAGATGACACACAGATGGCAAACAGACATATGAAGAAATGCTCAACCTCACTAACCATCAGAGAAATGCAAATAAAAACCACAATGAGATACCACCTCACCCCAGTCAAAATGGCTGACATCAATAAATCAAAAAACAAGTGCTGGTGAGGATGTGAAGAAACGGGATCCCTAGTGCACTGCTGGTGGGATTGCAGATTGGTGCAGCCATTATGGAAATCAATATGAACGTATCTCAAAAAACTGGAAATGGAACTACCTCATGACCCAGCAATTCCACTCCTAGGTATCTATCCAGAGAAATCCAAAACATTAATTTGAGAAAATTTATACACCCCTATGTTTATTGGAACACTATACACAATAGCCAAGACATGGAAACCAAAATGCCCATCAGTAAACGACTGGATTAAGAAACTGTGGTACATTTATACAATGGAGTATTACTTGGCCATAAAGAAGAATGAAATCTTACCATTTGCAACGATATGGATGGACCTAGAGAACATTATGCTTAGTGAAATAAGTCAGACAGAGAGAGATAAATACCATATGATCTCACTTATATGTGGAACCTAAAGAAAAGAATAAATGAATGAACTAATCAGAAACAGTCTCAGAGATATGGAGGAAAAACTGAGTGTTGCTAGATGGGAGGCGAGTGGGGATGAGGGAGAAGGTGAGGGGATTAGAAAGAACAATCGGTAACCACAACATTGCCACGGGGATACTAAAGTCAGTTTGGGGAATATAATCAATAATGTCAAGATTTTGTAGGGTATCCGATGGACACTTGTCTTATTATGGAGACCACTTCAGGGATGGTGTTGATGCCTGATCACTGCACTGTACACCTGAAGCTGAAGCTGAATAATAATGAATGTTAGCTATAATTTTGTATACATATATATTAAATATATATATATATATATATATATATATATATATATATATATATATATTCACAAGAAGTGGAGTACAGCATTAGGAATAGAGACAGTAGAAATATAACTAACGGCTGTATGTGATGTCAGAGGGGGAGGGGGTTATCACTTTGTGAGGGGTATAAATGATAAATGTCTAACTATTCCATTGTTTTGCTCACCTGAAACTAAAAAAAAAAAAAAAAAAATGTCCCTAGAAATATAACAGACTTATGGGCAAATTTTATCTCAATGCTTCAAATTACTTCAGGAACTAGTTACCAGTTCCTTTAGTATATAATGAAATGAGGATAAGAAAAATTAAGGGGAAGCTTGCTCTAAGTTATTCAGTTAGGTTGGAAAAGTGGCAGAACTTGGAGTCCTCTAACCACTAGACAATGTTTTTTTAGCTACAAAGAAACAGACCTGTATCATTATCTATCTATCTATCTATCTATCTATCTATCTATCTATCTATCTATCTATCTATCTATCTATGTATCTATGAGTTTATTTAAGCCAAACTGATGATATATGCTGGGGACCAAGCTCTCAAATGCTCCCTCATTACTCTTCTATAAATATCCAATGCTAAGTCACATGAATAGGATAGAAGGCAAAGAGAACATCAGAGGATAAATGGTACAATACTACAGTAAACTTATGGGAAGCATTTAGTAAATGACAGTACCCCTAAGTAAAGTAAGTGAGATTTTAATTCTTTGAAAACCTTACCATAAAAGGTCCTGATAGCTAAGATACTTACTTTCTGTATTCTCTGGTCGATCAAAAAAGCTCTACTTTGGGAAACCAACCCTAACAAATACTTTCAGAGTGAAAGGGTGAAAGGTGGCATTTACTGAAGGAAGGAACTCCACCTAGCCTGAACATATGTGCAGGCAGAAGGAGGACTCTGAGCCACTGAAGTGCAGGGAGGAAGAGAAATAGCACTACCTCCCAAATTTGCCCCTTTCCCCATTCTGAGATTTGAATCTAGTGCAAAACGAAAAGAGTGGCAATGGCATGCAAAAACATTTTCCAGAAATTTTCATTTGTAAATCTCTACCTGAAATTGAGTCGGTCACATGACTAAGAGACTACATCAAAAAAGGTAAGATAGCCCTCCTAAAGTTTCTATACCACTTACTTGCCCACAGTAGGCCTGTGATAATTTTCATTTAAACAGTGAACTGTTATTGATTTCTGAAAACGCATTATAATGGCTTTGAGTCTGTTCTAATGGTAACTTTTCTGAAGCTTAAAAATTCACACACTACTCCACATTGGAGGACAAAGCACTTTCAACATAGAATAAAAATGAAACCCTAGACAGAGGAAAATGCATGAAAAGAATCAAGTGTGTACCAACTGATATTTTTTATTTATCATAAAATAAGCAAATCATAAATCATTGTATGTTAATTATCTAACTACTATATAGTTCTACAAAAATACGTGAACTTAAATTAATCTTTTATGTACTCATGTTTTGTTACAGGAACATAACTATCAGAAAAGCAAAATTCCTTTTTAATTGTGTAACAAAAGCTTATTTACCCAGACTTTCAACATTATCAGGATACTAGGTGGGGAAGGGGTGAGATGAAGGAATGGAAAGGAGCAGAGGATGGGGAGATAGCTTCTACCCCTATGCAGAGATTTGATTCTGTGATATCATTCAATACAACGAAACAAATCACAAACACAGGTTCTTAATCAATGTCTATTATATGACACATAATGGAAATGCAAATTAGGTTGATCCAAATTGTGTTATTATGTGTTTCGATGGCTGAAAGCCAATAGCTACTATTAGTGAAAATGGGTCCTAAAACAAGGGTATGCAGATGACTTGACCATCTATCTGCAAACAGTTCTCCAGAATATGGAATGGGAAGCCTGGAAATCTAGAGAGAGTTATTTTAACAATCACAGTATTTCATTTTAGTAATCGCCAAGTCTCTTTCCCTCATATTAGGGAGGATGGAAGTGGGTAACTTTAGTGTCTACTGCCATGGCTCCAGTTTCTATATACTTGTATTATCCAAGATATAACTTCTAATCTATGCCAGCTACTCAGTGAGAGAAATTTGCAGGTTTTAAATGATTCTATAGAAAAAGTTTCCACAACACAGAGAACTGCCAGTAAAGTCACTATAGACACTAACTGTTAGTAGGGGATTTTAGCCTTCCTAATTGTTAGTAGGGGACTTTAGCCTTCCCCTACTAACAGTTAATCCTTACTAACTGTTAATAGGGGACTTTAGCCTTCCTTTCAATAGCCTTTCCAATTGTATCAGCAGGAGCCTCACACATATAAATCAGAAAGGTAAACCAGTGAAAATGACTCCTTAGCAAACTAGGCTGCCTGGCACATGCTACCAAAGTGAGAAAATGTCTGCCTTTGGGGACATTTTCTTCTTACTCCATAACCTCTCTCACCAGAGTAAGACAATGTTGGCTGCTGGTAGGAAGATTACAATGAGACAAGGGATAGGTATTTTGTGACATAAGGAGGTCTGGGAGGCTTATTCTTAGAGGCAACTGGTAAAAATGTTCAGTGCCAGAAACTTCCAACTTGATGAACCCCCTTATTCAGGAGTTGTAGCTTCAATGACTAAGTCAAAAAAAGAAAAAAAAAAAGCCAGTCTAGTTGATTTAGTCATGGGGATGCTCTGATTCTCAGTGGGGTGCTATGCGGCAGCCCCAATATAAGAAGACAGTTTTGTCACTTTCTACAGGATACCTCCTTTACTCCTCAGAGTTGCCTGTTACCAAGAGAAAGTATGCAGAGGCTGAAAAAAAGCCATGATTTAAAGAAGCACCAATATAAAGTAGAAGAGGTCTTTTAGGTTTAGGAAATGCAATGCCAGAGGAAGGTGATGAGTTACGTTCTACTCTCAGTTGTTTTACGTATCAAGATTGAGGTATTCTAGGTAGACCTTAATTTAGTCCAATAGGCATGAAGCATTTTCTGGGTTTTTACAAAGTCTACAAGCCACATTATGAAACGTAGTTCTTGGTAAGTCCTGCTAGCCGTATACTTTATCTTCATCACTCTGCCAAGGAAGCTCTGCTACAAAAGTAGGTGATAGGGTATATAGCTCTCAGTTCTCCACAGACACAGAGAAATGTCTAGCTCACTGGCATAGCTATCTTCACTGAGAAGGTAATTAAACAAAAGTATATACCCACCAGATAGGTAAGCTTGATATAACTACAGAGAGCCTTGATGAATAATATTAATGGAAAATATTTTATTGCAAAGTCGTTTATGGAAGAGTTGGGCCTTAGGCAAGTCAGTGCTCCAACGAGAGGTTGCCTTCCTCCTATAAAAAGGCAATGCAGATGCTCCTCCACTTACATAGGGTTATGACCTGATAAACCCATCATAAGTTGAAAATATTGTAAGTCAAAAATACATTTAATACACCTGACCTACCAAACATCATAACTTAGCCTAGCCAGTAGAACACGATATCCAAAAAATGTTGGCAACACAGTACACTGTGGAGTATAGGTTGTTTATGCTCATGATCACATGACTGGCTGGGAGCTGTGGCAGGCTGCTGCTGGCTAGCATGACAAGAGAATATCACACCTCATATTGCTAGACCAAGAAAAGATCTAAATTCAAAATTCCAAGTACAGTTTCTACTGAATGTGTATCAATTTTGTACCAAAAATCTTATGTTGGGACCGCCTGTATGTACTGGCAGGGCTTTCAGTAATGGGTGGAGCAGTTCAGACAGCTTCTTCTTCCACCCCCTAAAAGGGTTATATATATATGTGCATTGAATGGAAGGTAGAAACTTAATACTGCTTTACTACAATTGTAAGACATTGAGCATTTTTCTCTCAACCTTTATTCTTCTGAATTATTCAAACTACACTAAAGAGTTTGGATATTTTAAATTTAGGGCACTAAACTCCACCCTTCCCTTTGATCACTTTTGTTACCCTTCTAGCTCCCTGAAATCCAATGCCATCTCATCCTGCATTGCCTGTCATAATACCTGAGACAGAGAATTCCTCAGTAAATGTTTGAATTGAAATGTTGAATTTTGTTTGTTTGTTGAGGCCCTAGGATTCTAAAATCATTTTGTGTTACAGTAAGACAATAATAGTTCCTTTTTAAAAAAATTCCTAATTCCTTTTAAAAACAATTAAAAATATTACTGGCTTTTCATGATTCCACCCATCCATTGAGCTGAAGTGTTCAGAGATTTCTCCCCAGTGACTCCCGGTCCCTTTGCTGAACAAAAACTGATGGCTCACAGACAATTTATGAGTATGAACAGGGCTTGGCTTATTTTCCCTTAAATACTCTTCACAGTTTTCAAATTTTGCCACACAAGCTGTGTCATGTATTCTCATGAAAGACAGAAAGAATAAATCATTATCTTCATTTTATAGGTTAGGAAACTGAAGTCTACAAAAATTAAATGATTCACTCAAGACCACAAGGCAGTTTATATTAGCATGAGAAGAATTTCTAGTCCTGAATTGACCACTTACTAGTAGTGCAATTTTGTGTATTTCACTTCACATTACTGTTTCAGTTTCCTCACATGTAAAACATGGATACTATACCTAGTTATTAACCCTTATGAGTCATTAATGATAAATTGAAATAATACTATTTACCATTTATATAGCATTTACATTTTTTCAAACTGTCTACATATCTCCCATGTCATTTAATCCTGTATGACTGGTTTCATTATTAACTCCAATGTACCGGTGAAGAAATACAGACTGAGAAAGGTCGACTAACTTGTTCAAAGTCACATAGCTATAATGTGTCAGAGCTGGGATGTGTATTCATGACTGACTCTAAGTCCAGTGTTCTTTCCAACTACACCAAATCTTTTGGTTTGGGAGGTAGGTTAGATAACCAAAGGGAAAATGCTTTATAAAATGTAAATGCTTTACAAATGCTATTTAAATGTTAAGGAATATGACAACTTGCATTGATAGATATAATGGGACTGCTATCAGACTGGCAAAGAGAACTCAGAAACGAAGTTGAAAAAGTGGCTGGACATATAGATCAAAAGTGTCAGGGCTGGGTAATGAAGCTGCCCATAGGACCAGAAGAACTTGAGGTATATGTAACACCATTCCAAAGGCATATCAGTAAAAACATACCTCCCATCTTGGTTTTTAACCTTGGATTCAGAATAGCAACCTCACCACATCAGACACATTCTATTGTTCCGCTAAAAATGTTACTTGAGCACAAGCAGAGAGGTATGTGTCAACCTTAATCTGATATCAGAGTCCCCTGCTACCTTTAAAGTTGTCACCTATAAATATGGCTGAGCAGGTTTGAGAAAAAAACAAAAAAAAACAAACAAAAAAACCCCTCAGAATTTTCAATGCTCCAATGTAATACCAGGCAACTTCCAGCCGCAACTGTCAAGATGCTCTAAAAAAGACAAACCTAATAATACTAACATTAGATACACAGGTCAGTAATTATTATTGTATCTAAGACTACCTAGCTTAGAGAAATAAACTGATCATTTTCATACCTACATTTTCACTACTAAGGTTTCTATCCAGTAGAATGCATTCAAGACGTGTGCACATTTATTACCCTTTCGGCAGTAGGTGGTCTAGACACAGTGACAGGTTATAGAACATATCTTAGTGTTTCATTAGGGCCTAGTTGTGACCATGGGAGCTTGGCACTATTTAATTCTGGCTAAACTCCAAATCAATAACTTGTTAAAGAAAAAAACAATCCCCTTCAGGGGCTATCAGAATAAAAAGTTACCAACCTCAGCTTGTTTGCACCAAACACTGATGTTTTTACGCTGGGCTTTTGTGAAGTGGTCCCATGCCTTTTGTTTGGAGGCAGAATGGTACACAGCTACTATCTGCTCAACTGCAGAGTCAGACCAGCAGTTGAATCAGGCCAGAATATCATCCAGGGATGGCAAAAGAGAGAAAAAACAGAAATAAGAGAAGCATCAGGTTTGTTGTGTCTTCTTGAATAACACTACTAGACTATGGTTGTACTTGGAAAAGGCTACGTGTGTTGGGGTACCATGATTTTAAAGGTGATTCAAAGGTAGAGATATCAATATACAAAAAGAGAAAAGGGAACTCCAGAAGGTTTGAGGTTAAATGGCGACGCAAGTTTTAATACAGCCAGTCTGTATTCATTCAGGCAGGAGAGGCAAGAGTCATGGTGAATGTGATTGAGTGCCATTGACCCTGCACAGCATGACAGCAAACAGTGGACTGTACCAGTTCCTTTTGACCATTGTCTTCTTTCATAAACTAGCCCTCCAAAATGAGCCTCGATGCTTCTTTTCAATAGAATCCATCCTTTTATTTTTCTGAGGTTTGTTTAACCAGAAGCATTAAATCAAAACCTAAGACAGATGGAATCCATTTTAGGTCTACCCATATAGGCTTGTCGACTGGAGAAACGTAAGTTTCATGAAAGAACACTGTAAGTGCAGTCCTAGATAGCATTTTTCAGGGTCTCTTAAAATGTCAAAGGGGAAATGTGTACAAATATTCTGGGGCTTTACCTTAACCAGTTTAAAAGAAGGAAAATTTAGACATGACATTTTTTTGAGAAAGAAATGAAGGACAAGAGCCTATGGATGGCTGAGTGTTCACAGTAAGAAAATCCAGAGGTGCTGTTTCTTTCTTTATAGCCATGCTTGTATCCTGTCAACTAAGTATTTAAGGATTTAAATTCCCATGATGCTTGCTTCTCTCTTTTTCTATTTATTATGAAGTCCTAAAAACATGTGATTTCTCCTCCTGGATTCTATGCCCACATATACTTTAAAAATAAAATGGAAAATGAGATAATTCCTCCTTAATCCTAATCACATATGAGTCAACTATGGGAAGTCAAGTATGAGAAGAGTGGGCCATAACAGTTCAAAAGAAAATCATAAAACTATACCCTTATTCTTAACGTGAATACAGTTTCTTACTCAAAATATATGAGTGCACAATGTTATAATACGGTGAACTAAAAATATTACTTGAGAATTTTTCTGATATGCCTCATTTAAGAGACCTTGGGTAGGTTTAGAGTGGTACTTCATTTTAAAAATGGTCATTTCACTGGCTTCCCATCCTGTCCCAGTGTCTATGACATCTAGTAAAGGAAATGTAGAAGAAAGGAAACTAAAAACAAAAGATTGAATTAGCAAATTTGGCTTTCATTCAATCACCTTGGGAAATATAATTACATTTATCACTAAAATTGAGTACCTGAAAAGCATATTATAACAATGATGCAAATCTTACAAATGGTAATGCTACATTATAACTTCAGCAACAAAATCCCAAACTTTCCACTGAGGCCAGGGGCTTCTTGTAATTTGAGAGCAAGTAAAAGTAGAAGCAGAGGATTGTGGCCTAAGTATCAGCGTTTCTAAGGAGCTGAAGTAGATATACCAGAGAAAATGAACATAGGTGGTCCCCACATGTATCCTGTGAAATTGGAGGAGGGGCACTTGGCAATATAAAGAGAGTGCAAGGCAATGAAGAAGAGAGCCTTGCCCCTTGACACAGAATGACTTTGTAGGGCTGGCTCCTGTGTAGAAAAACTGGTGACTAAGTGAAGTGCCCTCTCATCCTTTCAGCGGAACTGTGATTTCCACTCACATTGAATGAGAATTCCAGAAAGGGACTGTTTGAACTTCTCCTTTGCTTCTTCCATGTCTTTCTCATGGGCAGCTTTCTCATTCACCAGGCGGCGGACATGGCTATTGGCCGACTGGATCATGGAATAGAAGTTGTTAGCGCTGCGACGGTTCACCTCTCCTCGCTCAATCCAGGTGAGCAAGGTCTGCACAGCTTCTGAGAATTTGGAATCATCTGAGAAAAAAAAAAGAATTTAGTTTTAGAGTCAACAAAAGGAACCAAATCTCGATCTATTTCCCCAACATGTTGGCAAGGAGGCCACCATGACTTTATGGCAGTAGTTGTTGAATGAATTGCTGAGAATGAGAAACCATGCATGCACACACATATGCACACAGGCAACAGGCAGGCAGACAGACTGAAAGAATGAAAGACTCATAGTCATTGGTTGTAGTCTATGAAGAATTATTTTCAGAAAGACAATTCTTCCTTCTTTCTTTAAACAAATTTTCGTTTCTGATATAGTTTTGACATATTGCAAATTTCTTAACCTCTCTGATTGTATGTGTACATGTGTGTAATGTATGAATTAGCAGCTGAGAGAACTTCAGAATTCCACAACCTATTTTTTAATAAGAAAAACTAAACTTGAGTCTAACTTCAATTTGACAGTAACTATTTTCCTGGATCCATGGAATTATAGTGTTGGAAGGAGGCTTAAGAAGGAGTTAAATGGGTAATTCTTTAGGAATAAACACTTACATCTTTGACCTTTTACAACATCACTCCTGCAGTCAATCCACAGCCTCAGGCCTTCCAATTAGTCTCAGTCACAATCTATTTCCGTGTAATTCATTCTATTTCTACATTTCTCCGCATAGCGTTTTGCTTGCCTGAGGAAACTTCCAAGTAGATTTCTGTAGCTAGTTAGCAGTTATTCTCTGATGTTAAAATAGTAGCACAGCTCTTCCAAAGCTTCTGGTCTAGCTTCCTGTGATAGCCACTTAATATATTCTCCTGTTAAAGACTCCTGAGAGGTAGAGTCCATTATTATCTCATTAAACACCCAGTTTAATGAGGCTCCACATCCCTCTTTGGCCAGAAACCCTTATGTCCAGTGGAAATATCTCTCACTGCAATTTGAAATTCTTGCCTCTTGCTTTTTTTCAGTGCAGACATATATTGAGAGGTCAGCCTTCCCTTTATAGCAGCTTTGTATTTCACTATTTGCATACAATCTTTATGTGGATGCTCACCTTATGCTTGAGATCCACTCAACCAGCAAATTCTGTTTTTAAAAAATTCAAATTGACTGGTTTGGTATCATGTGAACAGGCAAGTCTTGGACCTGGTATCTTTCCAATGCTTTCAGCCTTTCCAGCTTTCCAAAATGTACCATTACTTCTGTGTCTCTATTCTAGACTCTGTTTTTTGCTTCTCTCTTACAGGAAGACAAAAATCAATCCCCCCAAAAAAGATTTCTTAAATGTGTGAATTCCTTAGGCTATATCATGAAAACACAGTTTGTTGAATGAAACTTATTTTGAAAGTGGAATTAGAAGCATCTTGCTGAGACTACAGCACAAGAAGCAGGGATAATTCACAGCATTAGAGCTGCTGGGTTGGTGTCATCAATATGATCAATGAGACACTAGTATTCATCCAATAAAATCAACCATACTTAAAGAATGAAAAAGACTAAATTTGAGCTACTAACACAGGAGACCAAGCAAGGCTATTAATGTTAAATTAGCAAAATGGTTTTGAGAGTCAAGCAAAGGGAATAGGGATCAAAACTAAAGGGAAAGCAGACTCATTTAGCAATGTCTAGAAGTCTCCATAGTCACTGTGTGAAAAAGTTGGCCATTTTAAATGATCAAACAAGTCCTCTTTTAGTTGGTGGTAGTTAAGTCTTTGAGTGATATAAGAATGTACACTGTGACTACTTTCTGGGCCTCTGTTTTTTCATCTGTAAAATGGAGATTTTACCAGAGTTTTCCAGAGTTGCATCAACTTCGAACATTCTGATTTATAACTCAAAACTAACTTGTTATCCATGATGAAAGGGGCATACTTACTGGTCTCAAGTCATGGATCACAGCTAAAATTCTCTGATGTGGAAAAATGGAAAAAAACTTGTTTCTTTCTAGTTACTTGGCATGTGGAGAGAAAAATGCCATCCCATGAGAGAGTGAAGGAGCAGAGACACAGGTGGGAGGGACAGATTTTCTGGTTTCTGAATTACTAGGTACACCTCTCTATCTGTAAGGCTCCAACACACGAAGTGCTTAGAATCCATTGGTGGAAAACTCAAAGGATAACTGACAACAATACAAATATATTTATTAAATTTCCCCAAAGAGAAGAGTTCTTTTAATCACAAAGCTTGAATGC
Source organism: Rhinolophus ferrumequinum (assembly GCF_004115265.2). Classification (NCBI taxonomy): domain Eukaryota; kingdom Metazoa; phylum Chordata; class Mammalia; order Chiroptera; family Rhinolophidae; genus Rhinolophus; species Rhinolophus ferrumequinum. The sequence continues at coordinate 25,411,345 of NC_046284.1, read as the reverse complement.
TTTCTATACCTTTTAGTTTTTCAGCAACAATGCTGCATTCATGATCTGAATAGTGGACCACCGGAGGTGGAGATGGTGGGCGCAATCTTTCTTCTTCCATCCTTCTACGGTGGCGCTCCTCCCTTGCTAGCATACGCTGTTTGCATTCCCACTCATATAGGTCATCTCGAGCCTGTGCAAAATCTACATGTAGCCGGCCTGTGTCCTTCTTGTCAGTGCTAGAGCCCAGGCGAATACGGTAACCTAAGTGCACAAGAGGGAGGGAGAGGAATATAAGAGCAGCCCAGTGAGTGAGCAACTGTTAGTACTTTTCCAGGTTCAGTGCTTCAGATGCAGTTACAGCAGTTTCAAGTGACCACATAACCCCAAATTCTCTCCCCGCTACCAGCAAGGTGAACTATCAAAACACTTGGAGTATAGTCTCATCTCTGATAACAGTTTGCTATTCTATGGGTTGGGTCAGTCTTGTTTGTACGAGCTCCATTCCTCCACCTGCCATCTTACCTCTGGCAGAAGGAGGCTCTGTGGGTAATGGTATCAAGAATGAGCCTTCTACACGTGTCCCATTTGGGAGACCACCTCAGGGAAGATGTAGATGCCTGATCACTGCACTGTACACCTGAAGCTGAACAATAATGAATGCCAACTATAATGTTTTATATATATATATATATGTATGTATACACTTACAAGAGGCGGAATACAGCATTGGGAGTGGAGACAGTGGAAATGTGATGGCTCGGTGTGATGTCAGAGAGATAGTGGATGGGGGGAGGGGGTCCACAGTGTGAGGGATATAAATGATAAACATCTAAGTATTACTTTGTCTTGTGCACCTGAAACTAATTTTAAAAAAAAGTAAAAAAAAAAAAAGAATGAGCCTTCTGATGCAAAAAAAAAAAAAAAAAACCCACAAAAAAAACACAAAACACCCAGAAATAACAAAAGAAAAAAATCAACAAATGGGACTACAACTACTCAAAAGATTCTGCATAGCAAAGGAAATGATTTTAGAAAAGATAACTTACAGAATAGGTGAAAAATTTTGCAAACCATACATCTGATAAAGAGTTAACATCGAAAATACATAAAGAACTCAATCAACTCAACAACAATAAAAACATCAAAACAACCCAACTAAAAAGTGGGCAGAACTAAATAGACATTTCTCCAAAGAGGAAATCAAAATGGCCAACAGACACATGAAAAGGTGCTCAACATCACTAGCTATTAGGGAAATGCAAAGCAAAACCCCAATGAGATGTCACCTCACACCTGTTAGAATGGCTATCATCAAGAAGACAAGTGACAACAGGTGCTGGTGAGGATGTGGAGAAAAGGGAACCCTTATACATTGTTGGTGGGAATGTAAATTTATCCAACTACTATGGAAAACAATATGGAAGTTCCTCAAAAAAATAAAAATAGATCTACCACACTATTCAGCAGTTCCACTTCTGGGTATACACCCAAGAGAAATGAAAATGGAATTTCAATGAGATATATGCACTTTCATGTTTATTCACAATAGTCAAGACGTGGAAACAACCCAAATTCCCAAATGGATAAAAAAAGATGTGGTCATTATACACAATGGAAGATTTTTCAGCCATGAGAAGGTAAGATATACTCCCACTTGCAACAACATGATGGACCTTGAGCACATTGTGCTAAGTGAGATACATCAAACACAGAAATACATGTACTGTAATGATATCACTTATATGTGGAATCTAAAAAAGTTAAACCTATAAGAAAGAGAGTAAAATGTTGGTTATCAGGGTGTGGGAGTGGGGTGATAAGAGTGATGGTGTTTAAGGGTACAAACTTGTAACAGTACTAAATAAGCCACAGAGATCTAATGCACAGTATAATGAATATAGAAAATGAATTGTACTACAACTATGTAATGTGATAAATATTGCTACCTTGTCAATTATATTACAATATACAAATGTATCAAAATAACACACTGTATAACTTTAACTGTCCAATATCCAATATGACAGTGTTACATGTCAAATACATTCAATTAAAAAAAGAATACATCTTATACAGGCTTGGCAGAATGGAAAAAGTAGCCTCAAACTGTGGTGTCTTTGAATAACTTCAAGAGTATCAGTCAAACCACTACACAGAATTTTAATAAAATTTAAATGCATCAGCTTGGCATTTCAATCCCCCAAACTGCTTCCTAGATGTATTTGGTAACTCTGAACTACGTATTTCCAGGGGAAAATATAGATATGATGGGAACTGGTATGTGATCCAGGTGACATATATTTTGGGATCCTTAAAAATAGTGATAGTGTGCTTGTAATATGCTCAATATCCTAGTGCATAGGACTAGGATTCAGAAAACCAGGATTCAAGTCCATGCTTCCATTTTTCTGTGTGCCAGCTGTACTATGCCAGTTAAGTCACTTAACAAAAAATGGGAAAAAAGTTTTTACTAACTTTTTGAGTTTCAGAAGTTGAGCTAGCTGTTTTCCCACATATTTATCTCATTTCATCCTTAGCACAAGCTTGAAAAGTAACTCCTGCCTTAAAAAAACTAAAAAATGTGGACAAAATATACATAAAAATGGGTTTTAAGATACTGGGCAATGAAGACAGCAATTACTGAGCGACAAAAACCAAATGAGGTGATCCCTATGATTTCCCCAGCTTATTACCTGGACAGAGTTTCCAGACCTCAGAACAGGGAGGGGAACCCAGGTACATCATGGTGATTTCCTTGAGTGGAGGAGACTGAACTCAAATCCAGGGAGACTATGGCATGCAGACTTTGTATGGCAGAGTACTGGAAAGAAAAGAGCTATACAGAGAAAGAACTTCAAAGATCTGAAGAGAGTCCTCCATTATTATTTAGCTGAGTACTGATATGTGTGTGTGTGTGTGTGTGTGTGTGTGTGTCTGTGTGTGTGTGTGTGTGAACTACCAGAGCATTGGAGATAACATTTCCTGGAGTTTACACAGGGCTCGATATAGTTCCCTTTCCCACTAGCCAGAAGAGAAAAAGTAACAATTCACAAAGTATAGACTAGAGCAGTCAGAAAGGGTTTTGCCTTAATCAGTGGAGAAAAATTAGCCTAGACTAAATGCTGCTCTGGTTCTGCTGAACAAAGCATAAAAACAAGACTTAAAAAGATAAAAAATTTTCCAAGTAACTGATCTGCATCCCAGAATAAAGTTCAAAACTATTTATAAAAATGAAAAATATCTGGCACCCAATTAGGTAAAAATCCACAATGTCTGATATCCAATAAAAAATTATCCAACATGCAGATAAGCACAAAACTCAAAATGAAGATAAAAAAAAATCAATCAATTAAAACAGACCCAGAAGTGATACAGCGATGCTATAATAATAGATAAGGACATAAGAGCAACTATTACTATACAATTGGATTTCATATACTTATGAAGCTAGAGAAAAGATTGAACATATTAAGTAGAAACACAAGGCATAAAAAAGAACCAAAATCAAACTACTAGAGAGTTAAACTACAATGTATCAGTTGAAAAAAAAGTCACTGGATAGGAACAATGGCAAATTAGACATTTCAGAAGAAAAGATTAATGAACTTGAAGACATAGAAATAGAAACTATTCAAAACAAAACATAGAGAAAAAAGTCTGAAAAAATGAACAGAATACCAGTAAGCAGTGGGACAACTTCAAGGGGCCTAATATATGCCTAATTGGAGCCCTGATTGAAGAGAGGGAACGAATAGAAAAATATTTGAAAAAATAAGGGCAGGAACTTTTCTAAATTTGATGAAAACTCAAAAATGTAAGAATTTCAATGAACTCCAAGCACAAAAAACATGAAGAAAATTACAGCAAAGCACATCGTAATCCAATTGCTCAACATCAGCAATAAAAAGAATATCTTAAAAACTGCCAAAAAGAAATCCCAGACAAAATGGAAGAGTTGGTAAATGCTGTGCTTGCCTCGCACTATGACCACATTAAAATTACAACTAAATTATAGAACAATTAATCTGGAGAACCATATGAAAACTAGCTGAATAGAATCCTATAACTAAGAATATAAAGAAGAGGTTATGTGGAGACCACTAGGAGGGGTGAGGTTGCAAAATCGGCTGGCCCCACACCCACATGTGGCAGTTGAGCATTGGGAGGGAAATCTCAGCTGCAGAGGTCCCCACCGAGGAGTGAGGGACCATAGCCCAACACTAGGCTTCCCAGAACAGGATTCTAGTGCCGAGAAAAGGAATTCCCACATCTGGCTGTGAAAATCAGCAGGGATTCCATCCTTTGGGGTGAGACAGAGGGCTGCAGGAAACTCAGGCATCCTCTTTAAAAAGCCCATGAACAGACTCACCAGCTCCCAGGCATTCACCCTAAGCTCCGACAGAAGGACAACGACTTGGGAGGCACCAGAGACATACAGGGAGTGGCTTCAGGTTGAAAGGGCAGCTGCCATGGTCCCTGTGTTGAGCTCTCCTCCTGTGAAGCCTACAGGTGGCACCTATTTTTCCTGTGTGGAGGCCTCCCCCAACAGAGTCAAATCTGAATCTGCATTGGCTTGATGAAATCTGCTTGCTCCACTCTGGTGACTCCTTGGGACTATGTCCTATCCAACTCACACACTACCGGGGGCACTTTACATGGCAGGGAAACAGCCCTGCCCACACTGCACTCTTTCTTGGAAAACTCTCAGGAGTCTGTGGGCCCAGGAGGGCAATGGCTGGCCTTGGTGTGCTCTGAGACTTTTGCTGAGTAGCTCCAGGCTCAGCATGGGCACCAAACCAGAATCTACATTAGCCTAGTGAACACCCCTCACTCTGGTGACACTGACACCCGCCTAACCCAACTAGTGTACCGCACTAGTGGAGGCTCTGTCAATAACCAAGCTTGATAGGAGCCGGTGAGTGGCAGCAGGCGTCAGGGTGCCCTGGGCTTTTGGCAGAGCAACCCCAGGCCTGGTACTGGTGGCAGTCATCCTCAGTTCACAGTACAGCCTCTCCCATGTGCTTCCAGGTCCAGCACAGACAGCAACCAACTGTGGATTGCTTTTCAGCTCCTAACAGGTAGTTCCCAGTCAGTCACAGGCAGTGGCTGATTTGGCCTGCACCAGAGCCCCTTCCAAGAGACCTCAGAACCAACATACCCATACGTTGGTTTCTGACCACGGCAGAGCACCACACAATTAGCCCCACAAGTGGTATCGCCAAAGGTCAGTCTCAGCAGGCACCAGAGCCCACTGGAACAAATTCATCTCAATGGGATAAAATTCCAGCACAGCATCCCATAAGCTGTGGATGTGGTCAAACCCCAAAACCAGTCATTTTGAGGGTCAATCCTGCCACTGACATGCAAACAACAATCAAGTCTCAATTACAACAGGAGGGCACACACAACACACACAGGGGACACTCCTAGAGCACCCGGCACAGGAGACCAGGGAGACTGCACCACTGGGTCCCATAGAGCAGCCAAGACAGGGAGATATAGGAAATCTACCTCATACGTGGAAACAAACACAAAGGCAGCCAAAATGAGGACAAAGAAATATGTCCCAAATAAAAGAACAGGAGAAAACTCCAGAAAAAGAAATAAAATGGAGGCAAGCAATCTACGAGAAGCAGAGTTCAAAATGCTGATTATAACAATACTCAAGGAACTTAGTGAGAACTTCAACAAAGGTATGGCAAGTATAAAAAAGGACACAGAAACAATAAAAAAGAATCAGTCAGAAATGAAGCATATGATAACTGAAATGAAGAATGCACTAGGAGGAATCAATAGCAGACTATACAAAGCAGAAGACTGAATCAGTGATTTGGAAGACAAGGTAGCCTAAAACACACAATCAGAACCACAAAAAGAAAAAAAGAATCCAAAAAAATGAGAATAGTTTGAAAGACTTCTGGGACAACATCAATTGTAACAGCATTCACATTACACGGGTACCAGAAGGAGAAGAGACACAGCAAGGAACTGAAAAACCATCTGAATAAATAATGACTGAAAACTTCCCTAACCTGGTGAAGGATACAGACATACAAGTCGCGGAAGCACAGAGTCCCAAACGAGATAAATTCAAACAGGCCCACACCAACACACATTGTAATAAAAATGCCAAAGGTAAAGACAAAGAGAGAATTCTGAAAACAGCAAGAGCAAGGCAACTAGTTACTTACAAGGGAGTGCCCATAAGATTGTCAGCAGATTTTTCAACAGAAACTTTGCAGGAAAGAAGTGATTGACGCAAAATATTTTGAATGATGAAAAGTAAGGACCTACAACCATGACTACTCTACCCAGCAAGGCTATTGTTTAAATTGAAGGACATATAAAGAACTTTCCAGGCAAGAAAAAGCTAAAGGAGTTCATTACCACCAAAGTATTTTGCCTTTATTTTTAACCTTCTAAACCACAATTACTGTTGCACCAACCTAATAGCATTACAAAAAATGTTAAAGGGACTTCTCCAAGAAGAAGAAAGGGGTAAAAAGAAAATAAATATGTATAAAAAATGGCAATAACTATGTACATATCAATAACCACTTTAAATGTAAATGGATTAAATGCTCCAATCAAAAGGCATAGGGCAGCTGAATACATAAGAAAAAAAACAAACCCATATATATACTGTCTATAAGAGACCCACTTCAGATCTAAAGACACACAGACTGAAAAAGGGATAGGAAAAGATATTTCGTGCAATAGGAAATGACAAAAAAAAAAAAAAGCAGGGATAGCAATACTTATATCAGTCAAAATAGACTTGAAAATGAAGACTATAATAAGAGACCAAGAGGAACATTGCATAATAATAAAGGGATCAATCCAACAAGAGGATATAACTCCTGTAAACATTTATGCACTCAACATAGGAGCATCTAAATATATAAAGCAAATATTGACTGACATAAAGAGAGAGATCAACAGTAACACAATCATAGTAGGGGACTTTAACACCCCATGGACATCAATGGGTAAATCTTCCAGACAGAAAATGAACATGGAAACAGTGGGCTTAAATGATATACTAGACCACTTTGATTTAATTGATAATTTTCGAGTATTTCACCCCAAAACAGCAGAATATACATTCTTTTCAAGGGTACTTGGAACATTTTCTAAGATAAACCACATGTTAGGCCACAAAAACAAATCTTGATAAATTTAAGAAGAACTGAAATGATGTCAAGTGTCTTCTCTGACTACAATGCTATGAAACCAGAAGTCAATTACAAAAAACAAACTGAAAAATGCACAACACAAGGAGGCTGAATAACATGCTATTAAACAACGAATATGTTAACAATGAGATCAAGGAGAAAATGAAAAGATGCCCGGAGACAAGTGAAAATGAACATACACTGATTTAAAATCTTTGGGACACAGCGAAAGCAGTCCTAAGATGGAAATTCATAGCAATACATAGATGCCTCAAAAAACAAGAAACATTTCAAGTAAACAACCTAAAGTTACACCCAAAGGAACTGGAAAACAACAACAACAAAAGGCCCAAAGTGAGTAGAAAGAAAGAAATAATAAAGATCAGAGCAGAAATAAACAAAATAGAGTCTAAAACAAAAATAAAAAACATCAATGAAACCAAGAGCTGGTTCTTTGAAAAGATAAATAAAACTGATAAATCTTTAACCAGACTCATTAAGAAAAAGAGAGGACCCAAATAAAATCAGAAATGAAAGAGGGGACGTGACAACTGACACCACAGAAATACAACAGTTTATTTATAAAAAAAAGTACTATGAACAATTCCAATAATTTGCACAATCTGAAAGAAATGGACAAATTCCTAGAAGCATGCAATGTTCCAAGACTGAATCAACAAAAAACAGAAAATCTGAACTGACTGACTACTACTAACAAAATCAAATCTGTAATCACACAATGGAATACTACTCTGCCAATAAGAAAAGATGAAATAGTGCCATTTGCGACAAAATGGATGGATCTTGAGATTATTAATATTAGGCTAAGTGAAATAAGTCACACAGAAAAAGTTGAGAATCATGATTTCACTTATATGTGTGATATAAAACTGAAAGCAATAAAGGAACAAGACAAACAAATAAAGAAACAAAAACTCATAGACACAGACAAAAATTTAGTGGTTGCCAGAGGGTAAGGGGGGGAGGGTGGTAGATGAGAGTAAATGGGGTCAAATATATGGTCATGGAAGGAGAACTGACTCTGGGTGGTGAACACACAATATGATACATAGATGATGTATTACATAATTGTACACTTGAAACCTATGTGATTTTACTAACCATTGTCACCCAAATAAATTTTAATAAAAATAAAAACTGCCAACAAACAAACATCCTGCACCAGATGACTGCACAAGAGAATTTTACCAAACATACAAAGAATTACCATCTATCCTTCTCAAACTATTCCAAAAAACTCAAAAGGAGGGATGGCTCCCAAGCTCATTTTACGAGGTCACCATTATCCTTCCCAAATTAGGCAGAGACATTAGGAAAAAAAAAAAATGACAGGCCAATATCCCTGATGAATGTAGATGCAAAAATCCTCAATAAAATATTAGCAAACCGAATTCAGCAATACATTAAAAAGATCATATACCATGATCAAGGGTGATTTATTCCTGGGATGCAAGTTTGGTTCAATATCCACAAATCAATTAACGTGATACACCATGGAAACAAAATGAAGGATAAAAATCATATGATCACAATGGTATTGTAATAGCTATATATGGTGTCAGAAGGTTATTAGACTTGTTGGGGTTCTGACTTTGTGAGGTGTGTAAATATCTAACCACTATGTTGTTTTATATACCTGAAACTAATTTAAAAAAAACAAAATATATTTTTGTCACTTCAAAAAAAATCATATGATCATATCAATAGATGCAGAAGAAGCATTTGACAAAATCCAGTATCGATTTATGATTACAACTCTCAGCAAAGTGGAAATAAAGGGAAAATACTTGAAGATAATAAAGGCCATAAAGGACATACCCACAGTTAACATCATACTCAACAGGGAAAATCTAAAAGCATTCTCTTTAACATAAGGAAAAGACAAGGATGTCCCCTTTCACCACTATTATTTAACATAGTACTGGAAGTCCTAGCCACAGCAATAAGACAGGAAAAAGAAATAAATGGCATCCAAATTGGAAAGAAATAATTAAAATTGCATTATTTGCAGATGACATGATACTATATACAGGGAACCCCGAAAGATTCCACCCAGAAACAATTAGAACTGAGAAATGAATTCAGTAAAGTAGCAGTATAGAAAATTAATATTCAGAAGTTGTTTGTGTTTTTATACACCAATAGCAAACTATCAGAAAAAGAAATTAAGAAAACAGATAGAAATGGTGGCATTCGGTGAGCCTTTTGAAATCTCCCCTGAAATTTACAACAAATTGAACAACTATAATTCCACAAAGGACTCTCTGAGCACCAGACAGTCAAGACTAAGAGACGCTCAACTGAAATCATCTAAAGGTGGGCAAAATGGGTGAGAGGGGGAGGAGAGAAGGGGGAAGTGTGGAGATGTGGGCCACAGCTGACACAGGACGCAGACCTACCTCAGAGCTCTGAACTCCCTGAATTCCGGAGCTACCACAGCCGTGGGACAGGGAAGAATTCAGACAGCTAGCACTCCCCTTATGGCCCAGAATCCCACCTGAGGTATCAGCATATAATACCACTAAACCCAATGCTCACAGCAGAGACCTCAGAGCAAAGACTGAGGGAAGAAGGGTGAAAAAGGAGGTTTAAGTTCCTCACTGCCAAGCAGAGAATGAAAGGTTTAGGCACGGAGCCTCACCACCCCCTCTCCACCGTCCGAGAGAGTCCTCCATTCCCACCTGCTCAGTGCTAGAAGTGGAACAGTAGCCGTGTCAGATCAAAAGAACAGAATATTTGCAGTTCAGAGAACTGTGGCCTGCAGCCGTGGACTTGCAGCCCAACAAGTTCCAGTGAAGAATGGAAGGGAGACCTGGGTGCACGACGGGCTGTGCTGGTACTCGCCATCATTGCTCAAGCCACTTCCACAACCCATCACACCTATCTGAGTGGATCCCTACAGGGGTAAAGAGAGCCGCTGAAACACAAAGACTCAGAATCTAGTCCAGGAAGAACTTTGGAACTTCATAAGATTTCCACATTCCCCACTGGAGGTAGTGCCCTGAGACCCAGGCAACCTGCTCACAGAGGAAAAGCTCACATTCCAGGAAATCCCCCCAATGTGTGAGAAGCTGGAACAATGCAGAGAAAATATGACACTACAGTCTGAGAGAGAATTAAAGGCTGCTGTTGGAAAGAAAAGAAAGCATTCTACCAACACCTACTGGAAAGCAAACACCTCTTCCTACCAACCTGTTGCAGAACCCACTCCTGTAGATGCCTACGAAGAGAAATAATAATTCATGAATTGCCATGAATAACCAAGGTAACAAGGCAGCTTAGAAAGTAAATGAAAAGTTTCCAGAAAATGAACTTAAAGACATGGAAATAGAGTAGAACCTCGGTTTTCGAATGTCTCTGTAGATGAACATTTCAATTTACAAATGCCGTAAACCCAGAAGTAAATGCTTCAGTTTTCAAACATGCCTCAGAAGTCGAAATGTCACGTTGCTTCCACTGAGGCCTAGCTGTTAGTTGTTTTCGAACGTTTCAGAACTCGAACGGTCTTCCGGAACTGATTATGTTCGAAAACCGAGGTACCACTGTATGTGACTTAAATGACAGAGAATATGAGATTGTAGTTCTGAGAAAATGCAACAAGATGCAAGAAAACAGACAGGCAGTTTAATAAAATCAGAAACACAATCAAAGAACAAAATGGACGTTTTATCAAAGAGATTGAAATATTGAAGAAAACCCAAATAGAATTTCTGGAGATGAAGAACTCAATAAATGAAGTGAAGAATGAAAGAGCCAGCTTAGGTAATGGAGCTGACCAGATGGAGGAAAGAATCAGTGACACTGAGATTGAAATCTGGAAATGACACAGATGGAAGAAGAGAGAGACATGAGAGTCAAAAGAAATGAAAGAAGTCTACAAGAATTTTATAATTCAATTAGAAAGAACAATATAAGAATAAAATGGGCATACTAAAAGGAGAAGAAAGGGAGAAGGGAACAGAGAGTGTATTCAAACAAATAGTTGATGAGAACTTCCCAAACTTTTGGAAAGAACTGGATCCTCGAATCCAAGAAGCAAATAGAACACATAAGTATCTCAACCCGAACAGGCCTTCCCCAAGGCACATTGTATTGAAACTGTCAAAAATTAATGGTGGGAGATGACGTCATAGGAATGGCGGCAGCGGGGCGCACTTTCTGAGTTCTCCTCTGGATCTTATTACAAACGGGACCTATAACCCATCAAAGAACTCTTTGCTCACCATGCAGAACAGCTAAGAGACTCGTGGAAGGATTATTTGAAGGACAATATACAAAACACAAGAGTCACCTTTGGAGCAAATGCAGAGGAGAAGAACGAAGCAGTGCAAGTCAAATATAAAGGACACATACTACATAAGATAACCTAGCAAGAACTAAGAACTCTAGGGGATCTAACTAATACATCAAAGCAAACACAGAGAGTCAGCCAGAATGGGGAAACAAAGATACACGTCCCAAATAAAAGAACAGAAGAAACCTCCACAACTGGAACCAAATGAGGCAGAGGTAACCAACCTTTCAGAGACAGAGTTCAGAACACTGGTGATAAGAATGTTTAAGGAGCTTAGAGAAGACATAAAGAAGGATGTAGAAATCATAACAAACAACCAGTTAGAACTAAAGAACACAATTACCGAAATTAAGAACTCACTTGAAGGAATTACCAGCAGGTTAGATGAAGCAGAGGATCGAATCAGCGACTTAGAAGACAAGGTAGCAGAGATCACCCAAACAGAACAACAGAAAGAAAAAAGAATAAAAAACAATGAGGATGGTTTAAGAGACCTCTGGGATAACATAAAGCACAACAACATGCGCATCATAGGAATACCAGAAGGTGAAGAGAGGAAGCAAGGGATTGAGAACATATTTGAAGTAATAATGTCCGAAACTTCCCCAACCTGATGAAGGAAACCAACATACAAGCCCAGGAAGTGCAGAGAGTTCCAACCAGGATAAACCCAAACAGGTCCACACCAAGACACATTATAGTTAAAATGGCAAAGCTTAAAGACAAAGAGAGAATCCTAAGAGCAGCAAGAGAAAGACAGAGGGTTACATACAAGGGAACTCCCATAAGACTATCAAATGATTTTTCTACAGAAACATTGAAAGCCAGGAGGGAGTGGCAGGAGATACTCAAAGTGATGGAAAACAAAGGCCTACAACCTAGATTGCTTTATCCACTAAGGCTATCATTTAAAGTTGATGGAGAGATAAAGAGCTTTCCAGAAAATAATAAGCTAAAGGAATTTATTACCAGCAAGCCAGCATTGTAAGAAATACTAAAAGGACTTCTGTAAATAGAAGAAAGATCAAAACAACCTAACTACAAATTTAAAAATGGCAATAACTATGTACCTATCAATAATCACTTTAAATGTAAACGGATTAAATGCTCCAATCAAGAGACATAGGGTGGCTCAGTGGATAAGAAAGCAAGACCCTTGTATATGCTGTATACAAGAGACTCACCTCAGAACAAAAGACACATACAGGGTGAAAGTGAAGGGTTGGAGTAAGATATTTCATGCAAATGGAAATGGGAAAAAAGCTGGAGTTGCAATACTTATATCTGACAAAATAGACTTTAAAATGAAGAACGTATTAAAAGATAAAGATGGGCACTATATAATAATAAAGGGATCGATCCGACAAGAGGACATAACCCTAGTAAACATCTATGCACCCAACATAGGAGCACCTAAATATATAAAACAGGTACTGACTGACATAAAGACAGAGATCAACAGTAACACTATCATAGTAGGGGACTTCAACACACCTCTGACAACAAGGGACAGGTCTTCCAGACAGAAAATCAATATGGAAACAACAGCCTTAAATGATACATTGGACCACTTGGATTTAATCCATATTTTCAGAGCATTTCACCCTAATGCTGCAAAATACACATTATTCTCAAGCGCACATGGAACATTTTCCAAGATAGACCATATGTTAGGCCACAAAACAAGTCTTGATGAATTTAAGAAAATTGAAATCATACCAATTGTCTTCTCTGATCACAGTGCTATGAAATTAGAAATGAACTACAGGAAAAAAACTGGAAGACACACCAATTCATGGAGGCTGAATAACTTATTACTAAATAATGAATGGGTCAAGCAGGAGATCAAGGAAGAAATCAAAAGACATCTCAAGACAAATGAAAATGAAAACACGACGACCCAAAATCTATGGGATGCCGCGAAAGAAGTCCTAAGAGGGAAATTCATAACATTGCAGGCCTACCTAAAGAAACAAGAAACATCACTAATCAACAGTTTATCTTCACACTTAAGGGATCTGGAAAAAGAACAGCAAAATAAGCCCAAAGGGAGCACAAGGAAGGAGATAATAAAGATCAGAGCAGAAATAAATGAAATAGAAACCAGAAAAACAATACAAAAGATCAATGAATCCAAGAGTTGGTTCTTAGAGAAGATAAACAAAATTGACAAACCTTCAGCCAGACTCATTAAAAAAAAGAGAGAGAGGACCCAAATTAATAAAATCATAAATGAAAGAGGAGAAGTGACAACAGACACTGCAGAAATACAAAAAGTTTTAAGAAATTACCATGAGCAAATATATGCCAACAAATTAGACAATCTGGAAGAAATGGACAATTTTCTAGAGGTGTACAACCTTCCAAGGCTAACTCAAGAAGAAACAGAAAACCTGAATAGACTGATTGCCACCACGGAAATTAAATCAGTAATCAACAATTTGCCAACAAATAAAAACCCTGGACTAGATGGCTTTACAGGTGAATTTTACAAAACGTTCAAAAAAGAATTATCACCTATTCTCCTCAAGTTCTTCCAAAAAATCTAGAAGAAGGGAAGACTCCCAAACACTTTTTACAAAGCCACTATCACCCTGATCCCAAAATCAGACAAAGACACCACAAAAAAAGAAAACTACAGGCCAGTATCTCTAATGAACATAGATGCAAAAATCCTCAACAAAATATTAGTGAACAGAATTCAGCAATACATTAAAAAGATCATACACCATGATCAAGTGGGATTCATCCCTGGTATGCAAGGGTGGTTCAACATCCGCAAATCAATTAATGTGATACACCACATTAACAAAATGAAAAATAAAAATCACATGATAATATCAATAGATGTAGAAAAATCATTTGATAAAATCCAACAGCTATTTATGATAAAAACCCTTAAAAAAGTGGGAATAGTGGGATCATATCTCAACATAATAAAGGCCATATATAACAAACCCACAGCTAACATCATACTCAATGGGGAAAAGCTAAAACCATTCCCCCTAAGATCAGGAACAAGGCAAGGTTGCCCACTATCTCCGCTTCTATTCAACATAGTGCTGGAAGTTCTAGCCACAGCAATCAGACAAGAAAAAGAAACAAAAGGCATCCAAATTGGTAAGGAGGAAGTAAAATTATCATTGTATGCAGATGATATGATAGTATAAATAGAGAACCCTAAAGACTCCACCAAGAAGCTATTAGAGCTGATAGATGGATTTAGTAAAGTAGCAGGATACAAAATTAATATTCAGAAATCAGTTGCATTTGTATATACCAATAATAAAACATCAGAAGGAGAAATTATAAAAAACAATCCGATTTACAATCGCTCCAAAGACTATAAAATACCTGGGAATAAATTTACCAAAGAAGTAAAAGATCTGTACTCAGAAAATTATAAGACACTGAAGAAAGAAATGAAAGAAGATATAAATAAATGGAAACACACATCATGTTCATGGATAGGAAGAATTAATATAGTTAAAATCTCCACACTGCCCATGGCAATATACATATTCAACGCAATTCCTATCAAACTACCAACGAAGTTTTTCACAGAAATAGAACATATAATCCTAAAATTTATATGGGATCATAAAAGACCCCGAATAGCCTCAGCAATCTTGAGAAATAAGAACAAAGTGGGAGGTATAACAATACCTGACTTCAAATTATACTAGAAGCCTACAGTAATCAAAACAGCATGGTACTGGCATAAAAACAGACACATAGATCAATGGAACAGAATAGAGAGTCCAGAAATAAATCCATGCCTATATGGCCATTTAATCTACGACAATGGAAGCAAGAATGTATGATGGGGTAAAGACAGTCTATTCAATAAATGGTGCTGGGAAACCTGGACAGACACATGCAAAAAAATCAAGCTGGACCACCTCCTTACACCATATACAAAAATAAATTCAAAATGGCTTAAAGACTTAAATGTAAGATCTGGAACCATAAAATACCTAGAAGAAAATATAGGAAGAAACCTCACAGATATTATCCGGAGTAAGGTTTTCACTGATATATCCCCTCGCGGGAGGGAAGTAAGAGAAAAAATAAACATGTGGGATTACATCAAACTAAAAAGTTTTTGCACAGCAAAGGAAACCATCAATAAAACAAAAAGGGATCCTACTGAATGGGAAAAGATATTTGCAAATGATATATCTGATAAGGGATTAATATCACAAATCTATGGAAAACTCACTCAACTCAACTCCAAAAAAACAAACGACCCAATTCAAAAATGGGCAGAAGACTTGAAGAGACATTTTTCTAAAAAGGACATACAGATGGCAAACAGACATGTGAAGAAATGCTCAACCTCACTAACAATCAGAGAAATGCAAATAAAAACCACAATGAGATACCACCTCACCCCAGTCAAAATGGCTGTCATCAATAAATCAACAAAGAACAAGTGCTGGCGCGGATGTGGAGAAAAGGGAATGCTTGTGCACTGTTGGTGGGATTGCAGATTGGTGCAGCCACTATGGAAAACAGTATGGAGGTATCTCAAAAATCTGAAAATGGAACTACCCTATGATCCAGTAATTCCACACCTAGGTAACTATCCGGAGAAATCCAAAACTCCAATTCAAAAATCTTTATGCACTCCTATGTTTATTGCAGCACTATACACAATAGCTAAGACATGGAAACAACGGAAATGCCCATCGGTAGATGACTGGATTAAGAAAATGTGGTACATTGATACAATGGAGTATTACGCAGCCATAAAGAAGAAATCTTACCATTTGCAACAACATGGATGGACCTAGAGAACATTATGTTAAGTGAAATAAGTCAGACAGAGAAAGATAAGTACCATATGAACTCACTTATTTGCGGAATCTAAAGAAAAGAATAAGTGAATGAACTAATCAGAAACAGTTTTGGAGACAAAGAGGAAAAACTGAGGGTTGCTAGATGGGCGGGGGTGGTGGGGGTAAGGGGGAAGGTGAGGGGACTAGAAAACAATCAGTAACCACAAGATGGCCACGGGGTTTTGAAAATTAATCTGGGGAACGTAATTTAGTGGTTACCAGAGGGTAAGGGGGTTGGGGGGTGGGAGATGAGGGTAAGGGGGATCAAATATGTGGTGATGGAAGGAGAACTGACTCTGGATGGTGAACACATAATGTAATTTATAGATGATGTGATACAGAATTGCACACCTGAAATCTATGTAATTTTACTAACAATTGTCACCCCAATAAATTAAAAAATAAAAAAAAGAAAAAACAAAACAAAACAAAACAAAACAAAACAAAAAACTGAGGGTTGCTAGATGGGCCGGGGTGGTGGGGTAAGGGGGAAGGTGAGGGGATTAGAAAACAATCAGTAACCACATGATGGCCATGGGGTTTTGAAAATTAATCTGGGGAACGTAATTTAGTTGTTACCAGAGGGTAAGGGGTTTGGGGGGTGGGAGATGAGGGTAAGGGGGATCAAATATATGGTGATGAAAGGAGAACTGACTCTGGGTGGTGAACACACAACGTAATTTATAGATGATGTGATACAGAATTGTACTCCTGAAATCTATGTAATTTTACTAACAACTGTCACCCCAATAAATTAAAAAAAAAATTAATGGCAAAAAAAGAATCCTCAAGGAAACCAGAAAAAAGGAGACGGTAACCTACAAAGGAAAGCCTATTCGATTATCATCAGATTTTTCAGAAGAAACTTTACAAGCCAGGAAGAAGTGGAATCAAATAGTCAAACTATTGAAAGAGACAAATTATGAGCCAAGAATAATATATCCGGCAAAGATATCCTATAGATATGAAGGAGGAATAAAGACCTTTCCAGACCTTCAGAAGCTGAGGGAATTTTCTAACACATGACCTGCACTGAAAGAAATAGTGAAGGAGGCTATTGGACCACAAACAAAAAAGCAAAATAATACAAAACCATGAGTGTATTACGAACAGACAGACAGAAGTAGGAAATGGCAACCCCTACACCAAATAAGACACTATACACTTAAACATAACATACAGGGTAAAGAAGAAAAAAAAAAGAATACTTAAAGAAAAAGAGGAAAAGGCAACTTGCTACTGAGTACAAGAATCAACTCATAGCATAAATAGGGATAACTTGTGATAACAAAAACATAAAGGGAGGGAGAGTAAAGGTCTGAACAACATAAGGAACAAAGAAAGTAAGCATGCTGAAGAAAATGGAATACTTAACCACTCAAAAAAGTCCAGAACTGAAATAAAAGAAGAATTATAGGGAAAAAACATAGAATACCACCACACTGAAATAAAAGACAGCAACAAAAAGGCAGAGAAACAATGGCGACACAGTCTTACCAGAAAACGAAACACAGAATAATAGGATATACTCACTATTATGTCAATCAATTATCACCCTATATGTAAAAGGAATTTATCAATAAAAAGGTACAGAGTAGCAGATTGGATCAAAAAACTAAACTCAACCATATGCTGCCTCCAAGAGACACATCTCATGTACAAAGACAAATATAGACTGAAAGTGAAAAGGTGGAAACTGACACTCCAATCAAATGGAATTCAGAGAAAAACAGGTGTAACCATACTGATATCCGATGAAACAGACTTCAGGATAAAAAAGGTAACAAGAGATAAAGATGGACATTACGTAATGATAAAGGGGACTATACAACAAGAAGACATAACAGTAATCAATATTTATGCCCCTAATATGAGAGAACTGAAATATACCAAGGAACTACTAACAGAACTAAAGAGAGAAATTAACAAAAACACAATCATAGTAGGGGACCTAAATACTTCATTGACAGCTATGGATATGTCTTCCAAACAGAAAATAAATAATGAAATAGCAGCACGAAATAACACATTAGATAAAATGGACATAATTGGCACATACAGCACTTCAATCTAGAACATCAGACTACACATTCCTTTTTAGTGTACATGGAACATTCTCAAGGATAAACCATATTTTCGGACATAAAACTAGCCTCAGCAAATTTACGGAGATTGGAATCATACCAAGTATATTATCTGATCACAAGGCTTTGAAATTGGATATCAACTGCAAAAAGAAAGCAGGAAAAACCAAAAATATATAGAAATTAAACAACACACTTTTAAAGAACAACTGGGTCAAAGAAGAAAGAAGAGGAGAGATCAAAAGATACATAGCAACAAACGAAAATGAAAATACATCCAACCAAAATTTTGGAAAGTAGCGAAAGCAGTTTTAGGAAGGAAATTTATATCATTACAGGCCTATCTCAAGAAACAAGAAAAATCCCAGATAAATAACCTCACATTACTCTTTAAAGAACTAGAAAAAAGAAGAAGAAATGAAACCCAAAGTCAGCAGGAGGAAGGAAATAATAAAAATCAGAGCAGAACTAAATGAAATAGAGAACAAAAAGACAATTAAAAAGTTAATGCAACAAAGAGTTGGTTCTTTGAAAAGATTAATAAAATTGAGAAACCCTTGGCTAGACTCACTAAGACAAAAAGAGAAAAGACACAAATAAAGAGCATCAGAAATGAAACAGGGGAAGTTACCAGGGCTGCCACAGAAATACAAAGATCATCCAACAATGCTACAAAGGACTATATGCCACCAAATTCAATAACGTAGAAGAAATGGACAAGTTCTTAGAAACCTACAGCCTTCCTAGGCTGAATTATGAAGAATTGGAAAATCTAAATAGATCGATCACCAGTAAGGAAATTGAATCAGTCATCGAAACCTTCCCAAAAGCAAAAGCCTGGGACCAGATGGCTTCAGTAGTGAATTCCACTAAACATTCAAAGAAGGTCTAATACCAGTCCTACTCAAGCTCTTCCAAAAAAATTGAAGAAGAGACAATACTCCCTAAGTCATTTTATAGGGCCAACATTACCCTGAACATTATCCTTACCTGGTAAGGATAAAACAAAAAAAGAAAATTACAGACCAATATCTCTGATGAATACAGATGCAAAAATCCTAAACAAAATTCTAGCAAATCGAATGCAACAATGCATTAAAAAGATTATTCATCAAGACCAAGTGGGGTTCATCCCAGGGGCACAAGGATGGTTCAGGATATGCAAATCCATCAATGTGATAAACCACATAAACAAGATGAAGGACAAAAATCATATGATTATATCAATAGATGCAGAAAAAGCATTTGACAAGATACAACATATACTTATGATTAAAACACTCAATAAAATGGATATAGAAGGGAAACACCTCAACATAGTACAGGCCATTCATGACAAACCCTCAGGTAATCTCATAATTAATGGTGAAAAACTGAAGCCCTTTGCTCTATGTTCAGGAACACGACAGGGTTGTCCCCTATCACCTCTGCTTTTCAACATAGTTTTGGAAGTCCTAGCCAGAGCAATCAGGCAAGAGAAAGACATAAAAGGCATCCAAATTGGGAATGAAAAAGGTAAATTGTCACTTTTTGCAGATTACATAGTTCGTTAGTTAGAAAACCCTAAAGACTCCATCAGAAAGCTATTAGAAACAAAAAAACAAATACAGTAAAGTTGTCAGCTACAAAATCAACGTAGAAAAGTCCATTGCATTCCTATATACCGTGTTTCCCCGAAAATAAGACCTAGCCGGACAATCAGCTCTAATGCGTCTTTTGGAGCAAAAATTCAAATAAGACCCGGTCTTATATTATATTATGTTAGATAAGACCTGGTCTTATATTACAATAAAATAAGACTAGGTCTTATATTAATTTTTGCTCCAAAAGACGTCTTAGAGCTGATTGTCTGGCTAGGTCTTATTTTCTGGGAAACACGGTACTAACAATGAAACCTCAGAAAAAGAAATTAAAAAAAAACATTTTGCAATTGTAACAAAAAGAATAAAATACCTAGGAATAAAGTTAACTAAGGATGTGAGAGACCTATACACTGAAAAGTATAATACTTTTTTTTTAAAGGAAATTGAAGAAGACACAAAGAAATGGAAAGACATTCCGTATTCATGGATTGGAAGAAGCAACAGAGTTAAAATGGCCATATTAACCAAAGCAATATACAGATTTCATGCAACCCCCATTACAATCCCAATGGCATTTTTTAAAGAAATAGAACAAAAAAAAATCATCAGATTTGTATGGAACCACAAAAGACCCCAAATAGCCAAAGTAAAACTAAGAAAAAAGAACAATGCTGGAGGTATTACACTCCCTGACTTCAGCTTGTACTACAGGGCAACAATAATCAAAACACCATGGTATTGGCAGAAAATCAGACAAACAGACCAATGGAATAGAATTGAAAACCCAGAAATAAACACACATAAATATGAACAGATAATTTACGACAAAGAAGTCAAAAACATACAATGTAGAAAAGACAGCTTCTTCAATAAATGGTGCTGGGAGAATTGGAAAGCCACATGTAAAAGCATGAAGTTAGAGTGCTATCTGTCACTATGTACCAAAATTAACTTAAAATGGATAAATAACGAAACTTAGGACCTGAAACAATAAACTGCATAGAAGAAAACATGAGTACTAAAGTTATGAACCTTGGGTTCAAAGAGCATTTTATGAATTTGACCTCAAAGGCGAGGGAAGTAAAAGCTAAAATAAATGAATGGGACTATATCAAACTAAAAAGCTTCTGCACATAAAACAAAGCCATCGACAAAACAAAGAGGCAATCAACCGAATGGCAGAAGAGTTCTGCAAACAATGCCTCCAATAAGGAGCTAATATCCAAAAAATATAAGGAACTCAGAACTCAACAACAAAAAAACCAATGATCCAATTAAAAAATGGGCAGAGGACTGGAATACATGTTTTTCCAAAGAAGACATAGCACAAATGGCCAATAGACTTATGAAAAAATGCTCAACATCACTAATCATCAGAGAATTGCAAAGGAACACCACAATGAGATATCACCTCACACCAGTTAGAACGGCTATCATTAACAAGACAAATAACAAGTTTTGGAGAGACTGTGGAGAAAAAGGAACCCTCGTAAACTGTTGATGAAAATGCAGATTGCTGCAGCTGCTATGGAAGGCAGTGTGGAGGTTCCTCAAAAAATTAAGAATACAATTACATATGACCCAGCAATCCCTCTCCTGGGTATCTACCTAAAAATCTGAAAACATCCGTAAGACATATGTGCTCCAATGTTCATTGCAGCTTTATTTACGGTGGCCATGACATGGAAACAACCAAAATGCCCTTGGATAGATGAATGGATAAAGAAGTTGTGGTATACATACTCAATGGAATACTACTCTGCCATAAGAAAAGATGAAATAGTACCATCTGCGACAACATGGATGGATCTTGAGATTATAATGCTAAGCGAAGTAAGTCAGACAGAAAAAATAGAGAACCATATGATTTCACTGATATGTAGTATATAAAACTGAAAACAACAAAAGAACGAGACAAACAAATGAAGATAGAAAACTCATAGACACAGACAATAGTTTAGTGGTTACCACAGGGTACGGGGGGAGAAGGGTTGTAGATGAGTTCAAAGGGGATCCAATATATGGTGATGGAAAGAGAACTGAGTCTGGGTGATGAACACACAATGTGATAAATGGACAATGTATTATAGAACTGTACACCTAAAATCTATGTAACTTTACTAACAATTATCACCCCAATAAACTTTAAGTAAAAAAAAAAGAAAAGAATCCTGTTTATAATTGTATGAAAAAAATAAAATACCTCAGAATAAATTTAACAAAGAAGGTGAAAGACTTGTACTCGCAATATTGTAAGTCACTACTGAAGTAAGAAACTGAAGAAAACACAAATAAATGGAAGCACATACTGTGCTCACAGATAGGAAGTTTAATATTTTTACAGTGTCCATACTACACAAAGCAATCTATAGATTCAATGCAATCCCTACCAAAATACGAATGGTATTTTTCAGAGAACGAGAACAAATAATCTGAAAATTTATATGAAATCACAAAAGACCCCAAATAGCCACTGGCAATGTTGAGAAAGAAGAAAGTTCGAGGTATCACACTACCTGATATGAAACTATGCTGCAAGGTTTTTGTAATCAAAACAGCATTGTACTGGCATAAAAACAGACACATATATCAATGGAACACAATAGAGATCCCAGAAATAATCAAATGAGGGGAAGAATATACAATGGGATAAAGAAAGTTTATTCAATAAATGGTGTTGGGAAAACCAGACAGATACTTCAAAAAAAAAAAAAAATGAAAAAGAAACTAGGCCTCCTTCTTACGCCATATACAAGAATAAACTCAAAATGCATTAAAGACCTAAATGTAAAGCCTGAAACCGTAAAACTCCTGGAAGAAAACATAAGCAGTAAACTCTTTCACATTGCTCATAGTAATATTTTTTCTGATATATCTCTCTGGGCAAGGGAAACAAAGGAAAAAAAATAAACAAGTGGGACTACATACATCAAACTAAAAAGTTTTTGCACAGCAAACGAAACCATGAACAAAACAAAAAGACAACCTACTGAAAAGGAGAAGATAGTCACAACGATACTTCCAATAAGGGGTTAATATGTAATATTTACAAAGAACTCATACAACTCAAGTCAAAAAAAAAATCCAGGTAAAAAATGAGCAGAGGACCTGAATAGACGTTTCTCAGAAGAGGACATACAGATGGCCTACAGCTATATTAAAAGACGCGCAACATCTAATATGATCAGAGAAGTGCAAATTGAACCACAATGAGATATTACCTCACACCCATCAGAAAGGCCATCATCAATAAATCAACAAACAAGTGATGGTGAGGATTCAAAGAAAAGGGAACCCTTGCGCATTGTTGGTGGGATTGCAAATTGGTGGAGCCAAGGTGGAAACAGTTTGCAGGTTCCTCAAGAAATTAAAAATAGAACTACATTACGTCGCAGCAATTCCACTTCTGGGTATTTATCCAAAGGAATTCAAAACACTAATTCAAAAAGACATATGCACCCCTATGTTTACTGCAGCACTATTTACAATAGCCAAGATATGGAAGCAATGCACGTGCCCATCAATAGATGATCAGATAAAGAAGAAGTGGTACATATTGACAATGGAATATTACTTGGCCATAGAAAAGAATGAAATCATTCAAATTGGGAATGAAGAAGTTAAATTATCACTCTTTGCAGATGACATGATGCTATATATAGAAAACCCTAAAGACTCCACCAAAAAGCTATTAGATACAATCAATGAATACAGTAAAGTTGCTGGCTACAAAATCAACGTACAAAAGTCCATTGCATTCCTATATACTAATAATGAAATCTCAGAAAAAGAAATACAAAAAACAATTCCTTTTGCAATTGCAGCAAAAAGAATAAAATACCTAGGAATAAACTTAACCAAGGATGTGAAGGACCTATATACTGAAAACTACAAGACATTTTTGAAAGAAATTGAAGAAGACACAAGAAATGGAAAGACATTCCATGCTCATGGATTGGAAGAATCAACATAGTTAAAATGGCCATATTACCCAAAGCAATATACAGATTTAATGCAATCCCCATCAAAATCCCACTGGTATTTTTTAAAGAAATAGAACAAAAAATCATCAGATTTGTTTGGAACCACAAAAGACCCTGAATCGCCAAAGCGATTTTAAGAAAAAAGAACAATACTGGAGGTATCAAATTCCCTGACTTTAGCTTGTGCTACAGGGCTACAATAATCAAAACAGCATGGTACTGGCAGAAAAACAGACACATAGACCAATGGAATAGAATTGAGAACCCAGAAATAAAACCACATAAATACGGACAGACAATTTTTGACAAAGAAGCTAAAAACATACAATGGAGGAAAGACAGCCTCTTCAATAAATGGTGCTGGGAGAATTGGAAAGCCACATTCAAAAGAATGAAACTGGACTGCTATCTGTCACCATGTATCAAAATTAATTCAAAATGGATCAAAGACTTAAGCATAAGACCTGACACAATAAACTGCATAGAAGAAAACATAGGTACTAAACTTATGGACCTCGGGTTCAAAGAGCATTTTATGAATTTGACTCCAAAGGCAATGGAAGTAAAAGCTAAAATAAATGAATGGGACTATATGAAACTTAAAAGCTTCTTCATAGCAAAAGAAACCATTGACAACATAAAGAGGCAACCAACTGAATGGGAGAATATTTGCAAACAGTGCCTTCGATAGAGGCTAATATTCAAAATATACAAGGAACTAATGCAACTCAGCAACAAAAAAACAAACAACCCAATTGAAAAATGGGCAGAGGACCTGAAGAGACATTTCTCCAAAGAGGACATACAAATGGCAAATAGACATATGAAAAAATGCTCAACATCAATAATCATCAGACAAATGCAAATAAAAACCACAGTGAGATATCACCTCACCCCAGTTAGAATGGCTATCATCAACAAGACAAATAGTAACAAGTGTTGGAGAGGCTGTGGAGAAAAAGGAACGCTCATACACTGTTGGTGGGACTGCAGACTGGTGCAGCCGTTAAGGAAGGCAGTGTGGAGGTTCCTCAAAAAATTACGAACAGAATTATCACATGACCCAGCAATCCCTCTCCTGGGTAACTACCCAAAAAATCTGAAAACATTTATCCATAAAGACACGTGTGCTCCAATGTTCATTGCAGCTGTTTTTACGGTGGCCAAGACATGGAAACAACCAAAATGTCTTTCGATAGATGAATGGATAAAGAAGTTGTGGTATATATACACAATGGAATACTATTCGGCGATAAGAAAAGATGACATAGGAACATGTGTGACAACATGGATGGATCTTGAGACTATGATGCTAAGCGAAATAAGTCAGACAGAAAAATTAGAGAACCATATGATTTCACTGAAACGTGGTATATAAACCAAAAACAACAAAAGAACAAGACAAATAGAAACAAAAACTCATAGACACAGACAATAGTTTAGTGGTTACCAGAGGGTAAGGGGGTTGGGGGGTGGGAGATGAGGGTAAGGGGGATCAAATATATGGTGATGGAAGGAGAACTGACTCCGGGTGGTGAACACACAATGGGATTTATAGATGATGTAATACAGAATTGTATACTTGAAATCCATGTAATTTTACTAACAATTGTCATCCCAATAAATTAAAAAAAAAAGAACGAAATCTTTCCATTTGCAACTACATGCGTGGACCTAGAGGGTATTATACTAAGAGAAATATGTCAGACTGAGAGAGACAAATATCATATGATCTCACTTATATGTAGAATCTAAGGAACAAAACAAACAAACAAACTAACAAACAAACAAAATAGAAACAGACTCCTAGATACAGTGAACAAAATGATGGTTGCAAGAGGGGAAGGGGACTGGGAAGCTGAGTGAAAAAGGTGACGGGATTAAGAAATACAAATTGGTAGTTACAGAGTAGTCTTGGGGATGTAAAGTACATCATAGAGAATATAGTAAATAATGTTGCAACAACTATGTATAGTGCCAAGTGGGTACTAGACTAACCAGGGGGATCGCTGCATAAATTATATAAATGTCTAACCACTATGCTGTATAGCTTAAACTAATATAAGATAATGATGAAAGTCAAATGTAACTGAAAAAAATAAATAAATTATTAAAAAAAATAAGATTGTTGGAATTTTTTTTAAAAAGACAGAGAAAGAATAAATGCATTCCATAAGCAAACTTTCCTATGGTCCTTTACAATTTACAATGCACTTTTACACCCATTCATCTTATTCAATCGTCTGAGCCATCAGAAAAATGGGGCTATTAATGATTACCTTGCCTATTCTCCCAGTATCGCTGACAGGATAAAAAAGAGGACGATATGAATGCTTTCTGTAAACACAGGGAAAATAGTGTGATGCTCTGAGGATGGTGTGCTGTGTGCAATGCCAGCTCCCAAAGGTGTTCAAACTCCCTGTGCCCCCAAAAGATTATTTCTACATACTTAGTCCCCCTTCTAAGGGAGTTTTGTTTGTTTAATCTCTCTCTGTCTCTCTTTATTTACAATGTTGAAGAAGAGCCATCCAATTCAGGAAATTTCTAGCACTTGTGAACTTTCAGGGAGCAGGTTAAAATTTAAAGGGCAATATTGATTTCTTTTCACATTACTGATTGCAATCCCCTTTCCTTTGGCATTCCTGAGAATGTTTCCAGGAGTTGTTTGTTACCACAGGGCTGATTTCAATGATGTATACATACAGAGGGTGCCAAAAAATGTATACACATTATAAGAAAGGAAAAAAAAGTGTATTAAAATTGTAATACTGAATATATACCGATAACAAAAGATGAATACAAGTCATGTATATACGTGTTTTTGGCACCGCTGGTACATGGATGCATCCTGAGCAGCATGTAGTCTTTTATGTACAACTAACTGTTCAAGACTTTTTAAAACTTTTAACTTCTTTTTTTTTTTAAATTAAAATTTATCGGGGTGACAATGGTTAGTGAAATTACATAGGTTTCAAGTGTACAAAACCTTTAACTTCTTATTAAAATAGTCTATTTTGGAATGCTCTGTTACCATTCCTAAATGCTGTCGATTCTTCAGTAGTATGATTTTACAACACCTAGCAAATTTAATGAGTATTCCATATCTGCCTCCTCCTTTCTTTCCCCATGTTACTAGCCTATTTTTTCAAACAGTCATCACCTTTTCCCTGGCCTATTGCAATAGGAGTCTAACTGACCTCCTCTCCTCTTTTCTTTTCTTACCTCTAATTTATTTTTACACGAGGTGTGAGCTTAATCTTTCAGAAACAATCATCTTCCTTGTTCAAAAATTCCTTGAAGAATTCTCTATTACTTGAAGAATGAAGACCCAATTATGTCATTCAAAGTGTGCTAACAGCTGATGTTTTTCCTTCTCTTCTCATGTCTACTCAGTACTCAAACCACTACTTACTGTTTCCTTGAATGTTCATCAAAACTTACCACCTTTGTACCTTTGCTCATGCTGTATGTGTGCCCCATTATCCACATTCAAATTTTTTCTCTTTGACAAAGACTTGGTCCAAATACTACCTTTCTTTATATCTCCAGTCAGGAGTCAGAAATCTTCTCTTCGTCGTCTTCTTCTCTCTCCCACTCCCTCTTCCTCTCCCCCCAACCTCGGAAAGTTTGCCTGCTTTGGTCTTTGCTGTATCCTCAGCAAACTAGCATTCTGCCTAGCAGTGAACAAATATTTGATAACTAACTTACTTCCATAGTTATTCTTGAATATCCACTTTTGTTCCAGGTTATGGGCCAGATGCTGGGGATTCAAGCTAAATAAGACACAGTCCCTTCCTCTAAGGAGTTCATGCTCGGGTGAGTGAGACAGATGTAGAAGGGGACAGTTCTAGCATGGTGTTATAAGTGTCATGTTAGGAGGAAGCAGTGCGTGCTACGGAATCATTGAGGAAGGGGTACCCAAACCAGCCTGGGGCAGAGTGGGGAAAGAAGTCAGAGAAAGCTTCTCAGAGAGGTTATGCTTGAGGTAGAGCTTTAGGGTATGAAGATGTGTGTATGGTGGGTAGGAGTGAAAAAGTAATTCTAGTCAGAGGAAAACGCATAAAACACCATGGCACATTCTGGGAGCTATATGTAGTTTAGTGTGGTTGGGACATGTATGTGAGGGGAGGACTGAGAGATGACTCAGAGATAAAACAGATAATGAAGGTCTTTAGATGCTACAAGTAAGGAGTTTTGGAGTTATCCCATACAAAACTGGAGAACTTTAAAGGAAGAAGTTGGATGGTAACATGTATTTTCTATCTCTGAAGGCAAGAGGGGATAGCATTAAGCCCAGTTTTTAGTTCCCACAGATGTAAATACACCGATCCCCAATCTCTGCATTGTGTCTGATGGGCACAACCCTCGTGACTAAACACCTACCAGAAAGATAAAGGGCTTTGTCCACCATGTACTCCTCAGCAAAGCGAATGTGACAAAAGTTCTTTTTGCTTTTCCGAATAGCAATGATCTCTCCACACTGTTCGAATACTTCCACGATGATCTGCTCTGTCCCATTTTCAGGCAGACCACCCACAAATACTGTTTTGCATCCTGGTGGTCGTTCTCGGGTTGCAGGAGGTGGAAGATCTAAGCATAAGTGCAAAAGCATTTGAAATTAAAATTTTTGCTTGGGACAAACCTCTTAGAAATCTAACATTTCCCAGAGATAGCCCTATTGTCTCCACCAGACTTTTGTCTAAGAGTGCCAGAAGCATGTGGCCCCCAAGGTGCTCACCTCTGCTCTACAGTTAATTGGTTGCATGGATCTGAAAATCATTTTGGTTTGGTGCTTATAATGTCTACAGGATAAAGACTCAGACCCGTCTGTCTCTCCCATCCAGAGTTCTTTAATTTTGTTCTTTACTTTTATTATGACAACTCAGCTATGCTCAATTTTCAGTCATTTTTATTAAGAAGACAGTTAGTTGGGGGAAATCCCACTCAGTTTCAACTCAGGAATTCTCAGAACCAGGGTCACTGAGAGAAAGGTTTGTGTAATTCAGTTTGCAGTTATCATATTCTTTCTGTTCATGCTTACTGGAAGAACTGTTTTAGCATTAATATGACAATGATGGGGTGAACATTTACAAAAATATAGTTCTCAGAATTATTTGGTTGACAATGTCGGCCTGAGTACAAACCATCTTTTTCAGGT
Source organism: Rhinolophus ferrumequinum (assembly GCF_004115265.2). Lineage (NCBI taxonomy): Eukaryota > Metazoa > Chordata > Mammalia > Chiroptera > Rhinolophidae > Rhinolophus > Rhinolophus ferrumequinum. The sequence continues at coordinate 25,382,224 of NC_046284.1, read as the reverse complement.
TTTCGTTTGATTTTGTGTTTTGATACCACTGAGCCCTTCTTCAAATTCCTTGATAGAGAGGTGAGGTCCAGAGCAAAGCACACAGCATTTAGAGGAAGCTATGAAAGACAGCAGAGAAAGCAAACTCATCCAGGAAATCATTAACTAAAATGAGATAAATTTGGCTACAGAGTCATTAAAAACCTACTTAATGAGATGATTCTCCCTTTATTTAAAAAAAATGTGCTTCCTACTCACTCATCTTATATATAAAGCCTGCTGTATCAGCCAGCTCCTTGTTGCTTTATATATATCAAAGCATTTTCCAAGGAAAATCCTACCATTTATAGCCCCCAAAAGGAAGCATGATGGTCAAAGGTTTTTCTAGTGTTGGTTTTGTATCTGCAAGGATTTATTTTCTGTAATCCGTTCTCTCCATTCAGCTCTTAATAATAATTCTTCCAGCTCAAGATTTGGAGAGCTCAATAACCAGTGATTACAGCTCACATACAAAAATAAATGAGTCTGACTTGTAGATTAGGTCCAGGCCCTCACTTGACTCTTATCCAAGTTGGCAAGCAGATGATTTTGGAGTTTCCTTGGGTATCGGCATCTCTAGCTTCCTCACTTTGCTACCATTGTGTGTCTTAATTAGTGTAGCTCAGAATAATCAGGTTCTAATGATGCTTTCTTTCCCTCTATTTAGTCAATGAAAGAGGCAGGAGGGATTCAGGTAACTTACAAAGTTTCTGTTAATTTTTTTTAAATGTCTGTAATTTCTCATATATATGAGAAATTTAAAGGGAAAAAGAAGATAACCCAGTGAGCAGGAATCTGAAATGTCTTAGTCATGGAAACTGGAGAAGTTACAGTTTTAGCCAAAAAGAGGAAAATGAGGTCCAGAATCTCTTGAGACTCATGCTTCTGAGATTTTAAGAACTGGAAGGGATTCTAGATATCACACTTCCAGTGATTCTCAGCTCTAGCAGCACATTAGAATCAACTTGGGAGTCAAACAAAGAACCAAATAATGCCTGGGCCCCACTCCAATGAATCTAATTTAATTAGCCCGGGGTAGAGCCTGGGTACCATTTTTTTTTAAAGATTCTCAGGCAACTCTAATGTGTAGCTAGGGCTGAAAACCACCAACTTGGTCTAAACTCATATTACAGAGGAAAAATCTTAGCTGAGTAAGGTAGAGTGACTCATTCAAGGTCATCAAGTTAGAAAGATAAGGAACATGAAGTTGGAGCAGGTAAACCTGGATTTAAACTTTAACTTAATTATTCACTGTCTGTGTGACCTTGGGAGAACCTCTGAGAACCTTAGTTTTCATCTCTGAAACAGGGATACTGTCTTCTACCTTGCAAGGGTTTTTGCAGGATAATTGATAACCTACTGTCTACACTGCATGAAATATGCACTTGATAGTTTCCCAATAAATAGTAGTTATTATTGTGTTATTATTATTTACTATTATAGAGCCCAGGTTTCCTAATTACCAATCTGGGCTTTCTAAAACCTTACCACAAGTCTGGAATAGAATGGTAGCTAAGACCTGGACTTCTAAACTCCCAGCTCCTTGCTTTATCCAGATCTTTAGATAAGACTGGGTTTGGGAAGGAATGACTCTTAGTGATAGAAGAATCTACAACTGTGAAGACACATATGGTTTTGATCATGGAACACAACCCAGCCACTGACTACATAGGTAAATAATTTCAAAGAACATCCATATAGTTAGACCAATGTCTTCAAATCAAAGACTTTAGAATAAAATCCTGTTTCAGGATCCTTCTGAAATTTACTGTTTAAAGGAACTTGAAGGTAAAGAATCCTTTTGTGAAGCAAATAATCACCTTTTCATATTGAATTGGCTTAGTTAGGTCTACCTTTAGGTTCACTGAGAGATTCTAAGGAGTGTCTGTGTACTGCTGCAGTTATATGTAACACTGAACACACATAGACTCTTTCCCTTGACTACATTTGTGGAATTTAAAAATTATGTGATGAAGTCATCACCTTGTTCAGATGTTGTGATTATTCTGTGGTGACTGTCTGCTAAGTAAAGGAATATGAAAGCCACTAAGAGTAGAGTCAAGAATGCTGAGGATTTATTTATTTTCCTTGGGTAAATGCAGAAAGCCTCTTTGATAGCATTTTCTGAGATTTAGGTGTATGTCCCAAGCAAGGCAGTGGGCTGTACTATCTTCCTTAATGGATAGTACTTGTTCTTTAATTAATAGCTCAAAGCACTTTGTTGTCTGGGCCTGATTTTCTAATCCCACTGAAATACAGTGATCTGAGCACAGTAATGATAACTCCATAGGAGAGCAAATACAAAGTGTACCTATTAATCAGTAATGTGCTAAACTCTTGTAACATCCCAATCACCATTCTGGATGGAGAAGAAAACTTCCATGTAAAAGTATTCAACATAACTGAGAGTATAAAGAACTCTGCTTTCTGGTAATGGAAAAGGAGGAGTTTCTATTAATTCTAATTACAACTAAGTACCCACTCTGTGGAGCTGTGTTGGGGCAATCAGCATTAAGATTAGAGTCACTGTTGATCTATGAGAAGTGAGGCAGGGAGCAGCACCGAGGACCTATAAACCACTCGCATCTTGCTTTTCAAAGGAGCATACAGATCACTCATCTGGTTTGCCAGAATTCATATACTGCAAAGTCTTTGAGTTGATTTTATTAGACAACCTAAGATTGAAGGCCCCCTAGACAATTAGCAGGGGTCAGATATAGTTTAATGTAATCCCAACTGATTGGAAATAATCAGAAGTCTGGCAAATCTTTATTCTCAATTTACCCACTTTCTCAAATTTTCTTTAGAGAACCCCCAGCCCTAAGGACCAAAGTGAATGAGGTCAGCCTGTTTTGAGAAGGTAAAATGGAAAAAAAAAAAAGCTGTTTTCCTGGCTTCTGGGTGCTTTTCTATGTGCCCAGACACAGATAGAAGATGATATCCTTCCACTTATTCCACCTGTACTGTTATTTCACAGTAAACTCAAAATGCAACCTCTCCATACAGAAGGTCTATCAGCTGGAGTGAAAAATCTTGGCAAAACTGAGTTCTCTGGAGAGATGATACTGCCTACTTTTTTTTCAGTTTCTCATCCCATCTGCTGTAGATTTTTTTTTATATTAGTTTCAGGTGTACAAAACAATGTACTAATTTATACTCCTCACAAAGTGATAATCCTCTCCCCCAATCTACTAACCCTCCGACATCATATATAGCTGTTACAATTCCATTGATTCTATTCCCTATGCTGTACTCCATGTCCTGTGACCACATATATATATGCGTACACCTGAAACTGAATATATATATACATACATACACACACACACACACACACATATGTTATAACTGACATTGAATCTTTATTGCAGCATTATTCACAATAGCCAACATATGGAAACAACTGCAATACCTATCTGCAGATGACTGGATTAAGAAACTGTGGTACATTTATACAATGGAGTATTACTCAGCCACAAAGAAGAATTAAACCTTACCATTTGCAATGATATAGAAGGGCCCAGAGAATATCACATTAAGTGAAGTAAGCCAATAGAGAAAGACAAATACCATATAATCTCACTTATATGTGGGATCTAAAGAACAGAATAAATGAGCAAACTAAACAGAAATAGCCTCAGAGATATAGATGGAAGCGGGGTGGGGATGGGAGAGAAAGTAAAGGGCTTAGAAAATCCAAATTAGTAGCCACAATATTTCCATGGGGATATGAAAAGCAGTTTGGGGAATATAATCATTAATGTTGTAAAGATTTTTAACGTGTCAGATGGGCACTTGTCTTATTAGGGAGACCACTTCATGGATGGTGTAGATGCCTGACCACTGCAGTGTACACCTGAAACTGAAGCTGGATAATATTGAATGTCAACTATAATTTTATTTATGGGATTTGGGGTACAGCATAGGGAATAGAGTCAACAGAATTGTAACAGTACTGCCCTCTTCTTATACCATCAACTGAGAACTGCTAGTTGGGAATGCAGTGAATCTCTGACAGCCACTCTATGAAAAAGTAACTGTGTCCAGAAAGCTTTCTTTTGCCATATTTCTGACTCCTGGGAATCAGAGGATGTTGCTTCTAGGACAATGGGCTATTCAGCATCTATCTTTAGGAGACTGGTGCACAGTTAGCTCCAGTCTAGTTTGATTCATTGAATTTTTAGACCAGAACAGATTTTGCCTAGTCTAGGTCAGTGAGGTTAAGTTATGTACCCAATATCTCATGGCTATTTAGTGGCGGATATCTGGGATATGAAAGCAGGCCTGTGTCACTTCAGGGCTCGAGCACTTAACCACTACACCACACTGCCTGCTCCACTGAAGGTACAAAGCTTTATGTGCCACCTACCAATTTTCCTTTGTTTTACCTAACACATTTTGAGGGGCTTTAGCCTAGGTGAATAATTATTGGGTTAGACACATTTTTAACGTCAAGAATCATATTTTTAGATCTGATGAAACCTTGGAGGTGTCTAGACTAATCTAACCCAATATCCTCACTTTATAGACAAGGAAACTGAAACCCAAGGAGATTATGTGCCTAGCCCAAGATCCCACAGGTAGTTGGTGACAAAAGCTTGTAGTAGAACACAATTCTCTTGACTTTTAATCTGGTAGTTTACCCACTATAATATAACACTGTTTTTTGTTGCACACTTGATGTATATTCACCTAGAAAAGTCTAATGGTCAGTTGGCTATATGTGCCTGAAGCTCAGAAGAGAGATATATCACCATGTGAGTTAATTACCCCATGATTTTTTGGTTTGCTTTCTAGACCTCTGACTTCTCCATCCATCCATCCATCCATTCATCCATCCATCCATCCATCCATCCATCCATCCATCCATCCATCCATCCACCCATCTCTCCCTCCCTCCCTCCATCACTCTAGGAATATTTATTGAATACCTACTATATGCCACACACTTCTAAGTGTTTGGGATACATCAGTGGGGGGAAAAAACAGACAAAAATCTCTGCCTTTGTGGGGTTTACATTCTACAAATTACATATTTTGTTAAAAGATAATAAGTGTTATAATAAAATTAGAGAGAGTAAGTAGGATTGGGAGTGTGGCAGGGAGAGCTACACTTTCAAATATGTTGTCAGGGTCACTGAGGAAGAGACATTTGAGCAAATACTTGAGGGAGGTGAGTGAGTTAGCCATGCAGATATTTAGGGGAAGAGTATTCCAGGTAGAGGGAAGAGCCATTGCAAAGACCCTGTGATGGAAGATTGCCTGGTATGCTCACGGAACAGCATGGAGGTTGTATAACTGCAACTGTGAGTGATGGGGAAGAGAGCAGCAGGAGATAAAGTCAATGAGACAATGTGGAGAGGGAGGGAAAATCACAAGGAGCCTTCTAAGGCATTAAATAGATTTTGGCCATTATTGTGAGTAAGATAGGAAGCCATTAAATGGATTTGAGAAAAGGAGGGACATGAACTGACTTAGGTTTTAAAAAAGACCACTCTGCCTGCTTTCTTGAGAATAGCATGAAAGGGGCAAGGGTGAAAGAGGAAGACCATATAGAAGGCTATTGCAATCGTTCAGAAAAATATATAATTATGAATATAAACTGGGTCATAGCAGTAGTTATCATGAGAGTAGTAGGAGTCTAGATGTATATTTTAAGGTAGACCTGACAGAGTTTTCCAATAGATTAAATATAGTATGTGAGGGAAAGAAAGTAGGTAGGGATGATTGTTAAGTTTTGACTTGAGCAACCGAAAGGATGCAGCTTCCACTATCTGAGATAGGGAAAGACACTAGTGGAGAAGGTTTGGGGGCAAAGATTAAGAGTTTTGTCTTGAACATATTACATTTGAAATGTCTACTTGACATCTAAGTGGAGATATCAGATAGGCAGTCGAATATAAGTTTGGAGTTCAGAGACAAGGTCTGAGCTAAAAATATAATTTAGTGTATTATTGGCATATAGATAGTTTTATAGCCATGTGATTGGATGAGATCATCAAAGGTATGATTGTAGATAGAGAACAGGTCCAAGAACTAAGTCATGAAGATCTCCAATGATAAGAAGTCAGGGAGAACAGAAGATTATCAGCAAAGGAGACTGAGAAGGACCAACCAGTGTGGTGGGAGGAAAACCAATAGTGTGTCTTGGAGTCCAACTGAAGAAAGCATATCGATGAGTAAGGAGTAATCAACTATATCATATATGGCTATTAGGTCAATTAGGAAGAGAACTGAGAACTGACCACTGGATTTAGTAGTATTGTAAGGTCACTAGTATTCTCAAACAAGGGATGTTTTGATAGAGGGGTGGGGTGAAAGCATAAATGAAGATTTATGAGAGAATAACTGGAAACTGCTAGTAAAAATTAAGTCTTTTGAGGATTTGCTGCAAACTACTTTTGCTCTTTTAAATTATGAAATGTTGGAATTCCTCAAGGTGCTCTGCTTGGTCGTCTTCCCTTCTTCATTCTATACGATCTCTCTGCTGGTCTTATTCATTCTTATGCCTTTAAATGAGCTAATGTTTCAAGAAGGATGAAGGGGTCACTAGTACTAACTATAGCAGAGAAATAAAGTAATTTAAGGACTGAAAAGTATCCACTGGATTTAGCACTTAATATTTAAATGGAAATGCATTAGAGTGATGAATGATTAACTACTGCTTTAATTTCAGTACTTTCCACATGGAAGTGTTCCAGGAAAGCATAGACTTGAAGTTGGCCTGGAGAGGAGTGTGATATGAGGAAGCAGTTGAACTTGACTAAAGAGTGGGCAAGTGCCAAGTAGAAATGATGGATTGGAAACAGTCACTTAAAGCAGACCAGTGAAAGGCTTTTAAAGTCAGGAGTTGGACTCTGAATTTGTGGGCAATGGAAGCCCCAGGATTTTTAGGGTTCTGTACATGTGACACACACCTGGATGAAGTGTCAAGTGAGAGGGGAAGGAATTGATGCTAAAAATACTTTCTAATGAAGCAACAAGACAGACACAGATTGGATGGGTGCATAAAGAGACCGAGGGTCCCTAAATTAGACGACCTTATTGCTGAGAGGCCGTGAGTGCAAGAAAATATACCAGAGATAGGAATAAGTACTAGGGTTTATAATCAAGGCCTTATCAGACAGGGTTGGTGGGCTTTGGAGAAGATAAGGTATTTAGTCATACCAAATCCCTGCTTTTCCCGTCTCACCTGCTCTTCCCATTTCACCTACACAAAGTCTTGGGGCTGTTAACAAAAATGGCACTTTTGCTATGCTTTCAGCAGAGAACTAAGGGAGACTTCAGCATTTGTATTTTTCCCACTCAATTAAACTGAGCGCCCTTTTAAGCAAAATTCAAGTTCAAAAAATAAACTAGAACATCAATTTACTTTAAGCTGTGTCAGAAGTGTTATTTTTTTAAATTAATTTCTAAAGCCAGGTTCCTTCCCAGAAGCCACCACTTTATTGGCACTGATTGTCCTGCCAGCATTCTTAACACAAAGCTGAAGAACTAAAGGATTGAGCCACGTGGCTTGTCCAACTCAGGACTGAGAAGGCATGGTTGTAGGTGGGGAGAGATGTCTGTTTCTTTTACTATAGACTACCAAAAGTTAGAGTCTCTTTAAGCCATATATTTCTAAGTTCATTTTAAGACTGCTCAACAATGAGATCTATGTGTTATACACAAGATATCTGTACTATTCTTTCGAAATTCAGGGACAGAATATCTTGTAACGTCATCCCTTGCACCCAACCTAGACATTACAGATTATGAACCATCCTTTTAGGTTTGACTTGATTGAGACTATGAAAGCCTAGTGCAGGATGATTATGTGATAAATGAACGATGAAACCAGCAAGATTCTACCTTTACATCAGCAGGAGGTTTTAACACTGGCAATGCCTAAATTCATGGCTTTTGAAGTGGAAAAAGGTAATATTAGGGATACACAGCTTTCTCTATTCCAAAAGCAACACATGAGAAGGGAGGGTTAAAAAAAAGTCCACTGCCCATTTGTAGGGACAGTGGCACTATGAGTAAGAGACAAAGGTGTGACAGTGGTACTCATTCACCTAGACACTAAACACAAATCTAGGACTGGCCATTTGGGCTTGCAGGTAAAGTCTACTAGGGCCATCTTATTCTCCATTTCCTAATTCTCCTGTGACATGCTAGCTCTTCTCCCAATTGAGTTCTCTGAGATACTGACCTCCTAAATTACTTATTGATCTGGAACGAAGTACCCTGCGAACAATCAAGTTCAAAGACTGGAAAAGGGTATTAAGAACATTTTTACTAGCAAAAGAGGCCAAGATGATTTGTTCAACCAACCCTTCCTTATTCTAAAATTCTCTTGCTTATAAGCAGACCATACTAAATCGAATCTGGGTCCCTCCCAGGGCCTGATTCCATGATTAACTGATTCCTATGTAAGGCAGGAGATGAAATAGTTGTCTGAAGTCACATTGACAAAGTTCATGTTTACCGTGTAAGGCAAGTTTATTTGCTCTATGGCCTGGACCCCTGAGTGTGTCCCTTAACAAACAGCTTTAATCTCTTAGCACTAGAGTGATGACTCCCTTAAGTAAGCCACCCAGCATCTCTAGAACTGAGGGAAAGCTTTAATGAAGCTTGGGTCACGTTAAGAAGAAGCTCTTGATAATTTAAAGTAAATAAAATCACAAATAGATCTGGAAACAAGTTTGAGTCAATTATTATTGCTGCTACATTTAAACTGAAATATGGTCACTATATCTTTGCAGAAGTTTTTAACAGTCTAAGGAGAAAACTATTAATTACTGACAAGATATATGTCTAGACCATTTCTACATGAACTGCATTGGCTGAATGGCTACAAGTAGTTTCACTTAGTCTCAATATTCTTCTTTGCCCTCATAGTAAGTTGAACCTCACCTCACTGTCTGTTACAGCTCATTAGTTAAATAGCAGTAGTTTGAATGATGTGTGAATAGCTGGTAGCAGTGGAGCATTTTTTAGCATCGAGTATATTTTCTCATGTGCCTCGCAGGCTCAGACCACACTATTTCTGCCATCATCAGAATGTAAGCCTATTATGAAAAGGAGAGGCTGCAAATGTGTTGAGCAATTTGTGTCAGGTGTCTCCTGTACTAACACACTTGAATTCCTTATCAGAGAGCATTAGAAATACATTTTAACATTTGTACTGCAACCAGCACACAGAAATCTGTTGCTCTCTGCATAAAATTTAACCTTGGCTAGCAAGAGAAAAATTTCCTGTCTTCTGTTTTCTAGGTGAAGTTTCTGAAAATACATTTAGGAAGCCCTTGGGAATTCTTTTGAAAAAGAAGAGTGTTCCTAGACACCAAAATATTGTGACTTGTGTGGATAAAAAGCAGAATATTACTTGGATTTGGAGGGAAAAGCGTGCAGCTTTTACAGTGTATTATCTCTTTCACTACTGGCATGTCTGGTGGAATTGGAGGAGGTACTATTCCCAAGCCAGGCATCATCGGGGTTATCGGTGGAATTCCAGTCATCATTCCGAGAGCAGGATCAAAGTCTATAAAAGGAAAGAGAGAACCATAAATGACACCAGGCAAAGTCAAGTGGAGGCAGAACGTTTCCTTATAAGTTTCATACCAAAGGTCTATTACAGAGACAGGATATTTAAGAAAACATGATACGTGTATTGGTTATTACCAGGTCTTAAATATTATATTATACTCGTGCATTGTCCTTTTGGGATGGGGCTGTTTGTTTATGTTTGACCAGTGCCATTTGTCTCTACATCTCATTTTGATATCCAAAGCCTTTCATAATATGACTGTGCCTTGTCTATTGATTTTGCCTTCCACTAGTTCCCAACACACACCCTATGCTTCACTCAGACAAGTCTTCCTGTTGTCCCTTGTAACACTTCCTGGCTTTTTGCAGTGTAGCATGGTGTTAAGAGCATACAGTTTTGGGGATTAGGCAGACCTGGGTCCTAGTTCCACCATTTGCTTAGCAGAATGAATCTTTTGAACTTCCATTTCCTCATTTGCAAAACAGGGTTAGTCCCATCTACCTAATAGGGAGCTGTGAGGAATAAATAAAATGATGAATGTAATGTGCTTAGCATAATGCATAGTACAAAATGCTCAATAAAGAACTATTTTTCTGTGCCTTTGTTCATGTTGTTCTTCCTGCATGGAATAATTTGAGCCTCCCCAAATTTTTCCCATGCTCCAAGGCCTGGCTTATGGCCCACCCTCCCTGAAGAATCCTTTCCAGATAATTCTGGTTCATTTTTAACTCTGTGTCTAAAAACGATTTGTTCTACACCTGTTGCCACTGAGTTTTATTTTACATCATCCCTTGCTTCATTCAAGGATACTTCTAGTATGTATGGGGGCCCCCAAACAAATATTTTTTTTTTTGTGGGGCTTGTCTATATTCACAGTTTGACTCACTCCAAATCAGTATTGACACTGCTCTGGTGGCACAATCTCACATGATACCATGAAAGAAATACTGTACCAAACAGCTGGAGTGATTTACTTGCCAGACTACACTCTCCTGGAACCAAAACTCTGGGAAGACTCCATAGGCATGAGTTCTGAAGCTTCATGGGGGCATCTAGTTGACTCCACATGTGGGATAGAGGATTGGGGAGTGACCCAAAGGAGAGAAATGGGAACTGGTATCCACTTAGGTTCAGTTTGAGATTGGGGCTCCTTGCTTAGATGATACCGCAAAACCTGATCAGTTTCAGAAAATGGAGAAAGACTTAGAAAATACCGATACAGGGTTGCAAACCACGGGGTCCCCTGAGGTGCAGGCCCAGGGCAGGGGCCCCACTTGCCTAGGTCTAAAGATGGTACTGACTTGTTTACATTTTTTCTTTATATCCAAATGCAAGTCCTTTGAGAGAAGGGAGTGCATTCTACTTCTTTATTTTCCCACCTCTCACACCTGCCCTCTGCTATAGAATGCACAGTGGACTACAAAAAACCCCAAAGTATTACATAAGGACTTCTGATAATGTAGGGGCAGTTGCAGTAGCAGTAGCAGGTCCTACTCCTGAAAACTTTACTCACCACACAGGCCCAAGGTTGGAATGCCTGAAAGCATGTCTCCAAGGTGGCTCTGTATCCCCTGGGTGGCTCTCTAAGATGTTGTTGAAGGAAATGGATCAAAACAGTTGGAATAATATGTGGTTCCTACAGAAGCAGAACTTCAGGTACAACAGGGCTAGTAGGAGAGAGTCTTATGACTGAGCAGATAAGCAGGCAGGGGGCACATGGGCATCCCCTATTGCAAGCCAACCCAAGAGAGCAAGGGCATTCTCCATCCTCTCACATGCCTGTTATGCATGTCAAGACCCTAGACATGTTTTGGAGGAAAAAAAATTCTTCCAAAAAGTTTTATTTTTCTGAAATGAAATTAACTTTTAGCCCTCACGTCATCTCACTCAACATGCATGTGTACACAGGTGCATGAACACACACACAGACACACACACACACACACACACACACACACACACACACACTCCTCCCCTTCCTCCCTGTGGCTCTCTTGTCCGCATACTAGTTATATGACATTGAGGAAGGTTTGTTAATATCTGTGTGCCTCCATTTCCTTTTCAGTAAAAGTGGGGGTAAATAATGACATTTATCTCAAAGGACGAAAGGACAGAACAGATAAAATATCTCTGGCATGATAGGTGGTAGTCTTGATAGGTGCCGTGTTTCCCCGAAAATAAGACCTAGCCAGACAATCAGCTCTAATGCGTCTTTTGGAGCAAAAATTAATATAAGATCTGGTCTTATTTTCCTATAATATAAGATCGGGTCTTTAATATAATATAATATAATATAATGTAATGTAATGTAATGTAATGTAATGTAATGTAATATAATTAATGTAATATAATATAATACCGGGTCTTAAATTGATTTTTGTTTCAAAAGACGCATTAGAGCTGATTGTCCGGCTAGGTCTTATTTTCGGGGAAACAGGGTAACTCCTTCCTTCCATTCAAAACATGCATACACACACCAATAAATTTACTTATTCAGACATTCATTCCAATATTCCACGAACATTTGTGATAGCCTTCTACATTTCAGGCTCTAAGATGTGGATGGGGGTCTAGATCTTCCTTTCCATCGTGGAGATTTTAAGGCCACTGATATTCTGTCCCTTTGCTGTAGAATAAGAGCACTGTGATTAAGAATGTCATTTATGTCTGGAAAATTCCATTCCTTGTATATAAGATTTTGGAAAAATTGTTAATATTATCTCACCCATTTTACAAACTATTAATTTTTAGCAGGCAAAGATCAGATTAGATTGTGTGCCAACTAAACAATCACATCTATTTTTCCTCTTTTACTGAAATGTTTGCCTTCCTTTTATTGTTCTGCCTGCCTCCTCATTGTTATTCATATAGCTCTGTCACTCACAACTCTACCTTACCACGTATTACAGAAACATCAGTTCATTAAACAAGTTCTGCCACTTCGACAGAGAAAGAAATGCCTGTCTCCATGTACTGTCTACTAATAAATAGAGACAAACAAAAAGCAAATACACAGGATAAATATAACTCCTGAGTGATGTACTCGCCACTCTGCTGTTTCATATGATTACATTAATATTTTATGAAACTCATTTAAAAGCAAATGTATTCATGACATATGGCTAAAGCCAGACTAGATAAACTCCCTTTCTTCATTGTGTTCAATGTGCCAAGAGTTCCACAGGTTACACTGCCCAGCAGGGCTTGCTAGATGGCAAGTTATACATGACATCTCAAAGGCTCCTATAACACTGATTATTTTTTTAATTTATTTTCAACCATTAAGCACCAAAGTAGATGCGAATTTCCAGTGCCAACCAAGAACATAACCATTTGAAATCATGGGCCTCATACAAATATTGTAGAACCTGAAAAATCAAAGAAGTCCAACAATTTAAAACACATTGGGACTAGAACACCAGAGAAATTCTTCCCATTTTCCAGACCCCTGACCTGGCTTGAGGAATACTGTTAGCAAGTACTTACTGTGTTTCCCTGAAAAATAAGACCTAACTGGAAAACAAGCCCTAGCATGATTTTTCAGGATGACATCCCCTGAACATAAGCCCTAATGAATCTTTTGGAGCAAAAATTAATATAAGACCTGGTGTTATTTTCAGGGAAACACGGAAGTATTATCACGTATCTTAGGAATCCAAACTTCTGAAGGATATTTGAAATCATTTTATCAAAGTGTTGTGTAAAAGGCCAAGATATTCCTCCAAAGTCCTTTTCACAATAAATACCCTTTTTTGTTTTTAACATCTCTTCTTCTAGCACTCTTTCCCTACCACTTTCTTGACTCTGGGCATGGCCATTGGTAGAACTGTCATAAGAGTTTGTTTGTGTCTTCCTCTTCTGATTCATGCACTTCCCAAAGTTCCAGCTTACTGCAAATGCTGTGTTTTACTTGGGCTAGCTTGCCCCTCAGAGTTACAATCATGTAATGCCTCAGTGTAGCCTTAAGCCTTCCTACTGCCTAGCAACTTGTACTTACTTAATCTAGAGTAGTTACCTGGCAATATTATCATCCTCCATTCTCTGTACACATTTGAGCCAGGGAGTTGCAATGGAGGCAAGTGCCATTTCTAAGCCGCTGTCCAGTTATCCGTATGTCCATCCATTCAATCTCCAATGCCAGGCTCTCTACCAGGTGTTGGGGTTGAAGGGATGAGTAAGACAAAATCCTTGACCTCATAGTTTATTTTTCAAACAGCCATGCAAACAGTTACAATGTTGTATCATCAACTATTATCATCATTATAATTGTTTATTGGGTATTTACAATGTCCCAGGCACTCTGCTAAGCATTAAACAAGGTAAGCAGAATATGCAGCATGCTTGTGGAATGGAGTGTGATTGGTTAACAGAGTTAACTATTTTCAAAGAATGAAAATAGAAACTGCCTTAAGCACCCAAACTAAACTGACTATGATTTTTCTGATTATTGAAAAGGTGCTTTGGGACCTAGCAGGGCCCCAGGGCCCCTGTCTTGAGCAATTGTTGCTATATTACTGGGCCAGTTGGAACAATGCCAGATGACTGCCACTGTACAAGATGTACTAAGACTAAAGATGTCTACAAAACACTAGAAACTTTAGAGGATGCCCATCTTTGATGCTTGACAAAGACAGCACACATGACAATTTTATGGTTCAATCCTTGATATTTTCTAGCAGACCATTTCACTCTGGTTTTCTTTCTGTAAAAAGCAACCTCCACTTTTGTAGCAAAGTTAAGGGACAGTGTCCATACTACTACTAATTATTAATTGAGCGTATATGAGTTTCCAGGTTTTATACACATCTTCTCATTTAGTTTTTACAACAATCCTAAGGAATGGGTAATATTCCCTATTTTACAGATGAGGAAATTGAAGCTCATAGAGTAACACAGTAAGGCCATACAATAGGTAGGTTTTACTAACTATGTTCTCAATCTTTAGTTTATACTGCTTCCCACAAAGTCCACAGGGAGGAAAAAAAAAGATGCTCTTTGTCAGATTAAGCTGTGTGTCTACCTACTCAACCTGTAGCAAGTCTTGAAATGTTCCTGTCCAAGAGGATACCTTAGGGCTGCTTATCTCTACACCTAGAATTTCCTGTTGAGATATTCAATATATGTATTACCACAGTGTTAGGTAATTTAGATCCCTCTGTTTTAAATCCGTTGTCTCAACTTTGACCCACGGGAGAGGTTGGAATTTTGGCAATGCATGAACTGGACGTAAGCAAAGCTAGGAGGTGACACATGTTTACTATCCTGCTTGCCTTTTCAGGACTGGACTCTGGTTCTGGCTGCCGGGAAGCCCTTTCATAACCTCAGAAAGGCTCTGCCTGCACATTGTGATTTCTCCCCATCCAAGTCCCCCCAGATCCATAAAGGCATTTCCAATCTTTTAGGTATTCTGGAGACCCTTTGAGCACCAAGAGGTAGTGGGCACTTACAGTAAAACCACTAAAACGCAACCATAGATTAGTCCAAAATAATTGTTCCAAATAGGATCTAGTTATATATGCATAATTAAACTGTTTTATAGAAAATTATGATTCCAATTCAGATATACATTACTAGGGCATTCTTGCTATTTCCCAAAAATTCATTGGAAAATTAGGAATTATGCCTGGGTACAAGAAATTTTAACTGACTACAGTTCTGACTGCCTCTGTTCTATGCAGATCCTTGAAAAGACTTTCCAGGAAGTCAACCTGAAGAGAGAACACAGATTTCTAAGGACAGTTTGGCTGAGCTGCAAAATAACCCTGGACTTATCACCTGCCCTTTTGGAAATAGAGCACAGGTTTCCAAATTTTTTGCACAATGACTCTCAAATTCTATCAACATTCCATCCTGTTTCTCCAGAAGATCATCAAAACCTTTGTTTCAGGCCAGCTGAAAAGTTTAGTCAGGGCCTGACTCATCTACAATGTCAAACAAGGTAGCAAACTAAGCTTGGGTGGGTTATGCAGCGTAATTTCAATTCATAAAGATTCTCCCCAATAAATCTCAACTTTGATCCTAAATTTCCACCAATGAAGCTTTATTTCTTTATAAAAGTTTTTGCAAATATCTACCTTTCTAGCCCTCCTCCCCTTTACTACTTCCTACTTATTTATACTGTGTTCTTGCCTCATTAGAACATTTGACAGATTCGGAGTCATACCCTCAACTCTCATCCAGGGATACTGTGAACACCTTTAGAGATGAATAAAAACAAATGAACAAACAAAACAAAAACACAAACACATAGATACAGAGAATGGATCAGTGGTTATTAGATGGGGAGGGGGTTAGGGATGAACGAAAAGCTAGAAGGGGTCAATTGTGTGGTGATGAATAGTAACTAGACTTTTGGGGGTGATCGCTTTGTAGTATACACAGATGTCAAATGATAATCTTGTACACCTGAAACTTATACCGTGTTTCCCTGAAAATAAGACCTAGCCAGACCATCATCTCTAATACATCTTTCGGAGCAAAAATTAATATAAGACCTGGTCATAAAATAAGACCGAGTCTTATATTAATTTTTGCTCCAAAAGATGCATTAGAGCTGATGGTCTGTCTAGGTCTTATTTTTGGGGAAACACGGTATAACAATAAAAAATAAAATAAAATTACCTACATACATATATTTAAGGTTTCCAAACTCTTAATTTGCCAGGAAAACACGTGGGAATAATAGTAGAAACTAACCATGTACCTACCATTCATGTAGTTCATAAAAGACAGAACATTTTTTTTCCAATTGACCAAAATTTTTCTTTTTTTTCTTTTTCTTTTTAATTAAATTTATTGGGGTGACAATAGGATGAATCTTGAGATTATTGTGCTAAGTGAAATAAGTCAGACATTAAAAGTCGAGAACCATATATGACTTCACTGATATGTGGGATATAAAACTGAAAGCAACAAAGGAACAGGCAAACAAATAAAGAAACAAAGACAAAACATTTTAAAACCAAAAATATAGGAAGTCTATAATCTCAGAATAAAGACATATAATAGTTCTTTCAATTGAGCAAATTCAGCTTCATGAAAAATTCACTATATTCTTAGTTTTTACACTTTGAAACAGATTAGGAAAAGTAATATCAACTGTTCCTGGGCTACACACCAGTGTTTGGGATTTAGAGGTCACTCAACTACCTCACTTAATGTATACCCCTATATATGAAGCTCCCCATGAAAACTTCTTTCAGAACTAAAATGTCAAACATACACACACACACACAAAAGTGTTAAGGGCCATGAAAAGTTTGACTTCTCCTGGGGATTGGTGTATTTTCTCTTCATGGACAATGCAAATTATGTAACTGATTAGGTTTCCCTCTTTGTTTTGGCTACCTGGTCACAACTGCAGCTCAACTTTAGAAACCAGGTGGAATCTTATGACCTACACATCTGAATTCTGATTAACCTCCCTACCTGGTCTTCACCTTCTATTCTCATTTATATTTTCCCAGATGCTGGTCTATTTCACTGGTTATTTTTCTCTTTTACTGTAATTTATTATATGCTGCCTCAAAGTCTTTGTGGATAGGTGATATAATTCAACTCAGTATTTAACCATTGTCTCCAGACTGTATATATCTGACCTTTCGGTCACTGATGTATCCTTTCCTCTGCCTGGACTGTTCTTAGTGTTTTTTTTTTTCTTTCTTTTCTTTTTGTTTTGCTTTTGTGTTTGTTATTTTTTCACCTGACACATTCCTGTATACCTCTGCATACTGAGTTCAAATGTTACCACTTCTGTTAATCTTCCCTGACCACCACTACCTACTTCACACCCGCCCCAATGCCACACTGGGTAAAACAATACTTTTCTACATTTCTACTATGACACTTACTATATTGTAGTGTAGTCATGCTGACTTTGTTGCCTCTGCCACTGGACTCTAAGCTTGGAGGCAAGGATTGAGCTATGTCCATTTTGGACTCCCTTGACCTAGCTAAATATATTTTTAATGAATAGATGGGTAAATAAAAGCACAAATGAGCAAAATGGATAAGAAGCCTTTGAGCATTTGTCAGTCAAGAGGCATGGCATACATGAGAACAGGTTTTATTAGGGAGAAAATATGGAGGGGGTGTCTAAAAGTATTGGAATCATTATAAGAGTAGGAATCTTAGTTTTTTTTGTTCACTACTTTATTCCTAGGGATTCTTGCAGTACCTTGCATATAGCAGGCTCCCTAAGTAAATATTTCTTGTATGAATGAATGAATAAATGGTCTCACTCTACCACTCTTCATGATAGTTTCCATGGGGAGTCTTGAGAGTACCATCAGTGGGTAGGATTCAAGTTTGTTTTGGAGAGACATTAATTCTATTTGGTAAAGTATTTTATGTATTATTGGCTCTTGGTGAAGTGTTAATAATGATGGTGAACGGTGCTCTCCTTTCTCAGGATCTCAAACTTAAATGCCACTGAAAGCATATTCTATTTGTAGAAGACATTAAAAATAATGAAAACTCAAGTTCAGGACTCCTTGAGGAGCTTGTAGAGCAGTGATCTGTCATGTGTCATACATCCTCATTCTTTCTTTCTGTTCCCATCAGAATTAGCCTGATGGTTCCAATGAGAACTGCTTCCTTAAGAGTGACAACGGTCATAGATGGGCAGGATCATGCTCTGGGAAGAAGGTCTATGAGTCCATATTTTCCAACATTTCCCATTATGAAGGACGCATAGTCAATATAGTGGAGACACCACAATGAGGGACTCTTGCTTTCTGGGGACATCATGCATTCCACATTTGAATGCTAAGGATATTTTAATTGAGGGTAAAATAAAGGAAGCAGCATGCAGTATTCAATGAGTACCCCTCAACTGGTCCATCCTTGGATTAATTTGGGATGAAGTGCAGAACAATCGTTCCTAAACAAAAGGTGTGACTCTTGTTGGTGCCTCTCTTCATGTGAAAAGGAGCATTGGTTTTATTTGAACAGCTTGGAAAAGCAAACATTCGTTCAGAAAAGACAGCCACCAGCAAGAGGGGACCTCCCAATCCACCTCATGGTGGATTAACTTTATTGAACAGCAGCTGTACAAAACACCATGTTAGATGAAAGGAAGCTCTATCCCAGACCCCAGAGATGGTCTATCTCTGCTCCCCATTTAATGAATATAATAAGCCAGACACTGCCCTGATGACAAATATGTGTCCAAAAGACTCAGCATCCATGACAGTTTGGATTTGAGCTCTCTGGGGGAAATCAAGGAATAGATTTCATCAATTCCGAAAGCCTTTTCTATTGTTACAGATAGGCTAGATAAAACACGACAAAGAAAAGCCTGCTGGCTCAGTAGGAAGCCTCCTAAGGGACAGAGAAGTAGTTGAATTACTGACCCATCGATGGGTGATCTCAGGAAAAAATTGTATGTGGCTCATCTGCTGCCTTTTCCATTATAAGGGATTTTGAGGGGTGGGGAGAGAATAAGGGGGATGTTTTATTCCATCCAGTTACAACGTTACTTAATAAAGATGGCAGACACCCTATTCCCCAGACTTTGGCAAGAAGGGTAGGCAGCATTGGAGGGTGCTGGCACCTTCCATTTCTTGGATTTCCCGCTAGATTTATAGGGAGCAGTCATCAGCACTGTTAGACATGCACTGTTCTCATCACCTGCCATTGTCCAGTGCTTCTTCAGGGAAAAAAAAATGTCACTGCATTCATTATACTTTACTGTTGTTAAGAATATAAATGAGCCATAATTCAACTTTTTGTGAGCCATACATCAGATGTGAACTTGAAACAATAATAATCATAGCTGAGTTCATTGAGAGATTACTGTAAGCCAGCCATCATTCTAAGATTTTACATGTATTAACTTATTAATCCTCATAACGACCCAGTGACATAGGTGCTATTATTACCTCCATTTTACAGATGAAGAAACTGAGGCATACAGAGGTTATATAACTTTGAAAGTTACAGCTACTTAATGGCAGAGCAGGCATTTACTTTAACCTACACAGACTAGATCAGAATCCACGTTCTAATCTTGATGGTTAAACTGCTTTCCTAAAATAATAAAATAAACTGCTTTCCTAAAAAATAAACAGGAGAAAAATTAGTTTACACATAACTCAAGTGATTTTACACATAGCTTTACAAAGTATGTCTCAGTCTAGTGCTATTGTTGCATGTACTTTTAAGACAAGAAGGACACTACTGCACTCAATATCAGTATTTCTAAGACTAGGTTTTAAAAAAAATCAAGTAACTTTCCCTGGAGCACAGCAAAAAGATCACTGAATCACAAGACTGAAGGGGCCTCTGAGAAGCTATCTCTTCATAGTCCTTAAGAAAACAAAATGTAGGCAAAGGGGGCTAGAGGTATAAATTAAAATCACTCTTGAGGTTTCAGATGTCTGGTTGGAGACTGATGTGTGGAACACTTATTAGAGCTGACAGTGGCTGCCTAGCACCCACTTGAATTGAAATACTTTCAATTCAATTGGCAGCTTAGCAGCCATTTGAAGGAAGTATGTTAGTATTTCCATCTTTAAAAGAATGTAATATTATTACTAATAATAATGATGACAGTTAACCTTTATTGAGTGCTTATTATATGTCAAACATTGTGCTAAGTATATTATTTAATCTTCATAGCAATACTATGAGATAGATACTATAATTATTCCCACTTTACAGATAAGGAAACTGAGGTAAAGATAGGTCAAGTAACTTGCTCAAGGTCACAAGGCTAGCAAGTGGCAGAGCAAGTATTCAGACCCAAGTAGTCTGTCTTCAAGACCTGTGTTGTTAAATACTAAGCAAGGTACTGCCTCTGAAGAAATAGCCTTGTGAGCTACTGTTAAAAATAAGATGTGATATATATACTCGTACATAATGGAATATTACTCGGCCATAAGAAAAGATGAAACACTGCCATTTGTGACAACATGGATGGATCTTGAGATTACTATGCTAAGTGAAATAAATCAGATAAAAAAAAGTCAAGAACCGTATGATTTCACTCATATGTGCGATATAAAACTCAAAGGAACAAGACAAACAAACAAAGAAACAAAAATGCATAGAGACAGACAACAGTTTAGTGGTTACCAGAGGGTAAGGGGTAGGAGGGTTGGTACAAGATGGTAAAGGGGGTCAAATATATGGTGATGGAAAAAGAACTGACTCTGTGGGTGCTGAACACACAATGCAATATATAAATGATGTATTATAGAAATGTACACTTGAAACCTATATAATTTTACTAACCATTGTCACCCCAATAAATTTAATAAAGAAAAAAAAAGAAAACCTGCCCTAATTTTCTAGGCTTGATATTGGCCCCAGTGCAAACATTGGGCCTGTAATGATGACTTGTATATATTTTTTTCCTCTCAGTGCTAGGCCTGTTTTGCCCCACAGTATAGATGGGTGGCTAAGCATTGAAGATTATTTTGTGGACATAGACTTATGTTTAGACATGGTGATTTACAAATAATCTGATGTAAGCTAACATTTAGTCTCCTTGGTATCAGAGCAGATCTGGCCTCAATATTTTCCCTGAGACATACACCTATACAGTTCAGATTTCCATAAACTGGTAATACTTAAGACAAATCAGGTAATCAAGTCACTCTAGACTATAAGAGATTGTGACTCTGGACTACTTCATATGGAGCTATAGAACAATATATAATATTTTAGCTTAAATTCTATTATAATGAAATAATGAAAAACTAAATTAAAAAACCCATTACTTCTTTTGTAAGTATCTATGAGAAATATACTAATAATGTTTTTAAGTATTTTAATAGCCAACAGTTTCGAGAACTATGTACTAAGTATTGTGCTAAGCAAAATTTACTTCTCACAACAACCCTAATGGTTAGGTACTATTAGCTTGACTTTATGAATAAGAAAATTTAGTTTCATAGACAATATATAACTACCCAAGATGAAGTAGTAAAAGAAGCAGACTTGGAAGTCAGGCAGACTGACTCCAGAGTCTGAGTTCTTAACCACTATGCCATACCAGCTCCCGTTGTAACACCTGCTGATCCCATATTGGCTCCTCCAGCTATTTAAAACCCAACGACATACATGGTCTAATCACTGTAGCCCTTAAAGGACCCCTGATTGCTCATTTCAATCATGGTTGGTCTAATGTAGTAGGGTGCAGTCTAGTCATCTGCAGCCCACGGTATGAACTACAGTTTGGTGAAACAGTTCTTTGCTTCTGCCACATATAGAATCCAAGCTCCTTTTTTCCTCCACCCATTTCTCATTCACATTTTTTTTTCTTTATGTTTGGCTGCCTTTATGCTTGTCTCTAAGCTTTCAATGCAATAACATTTCTTAATTTATTATTAAGATTATTATGTATCATTGTTGCCTACCCTACTTTATCCCCCTACAGAGATTCAAAATCCAATCTGGAATTGTGAAATTATTTTTTGAGGGTGGGAGCAGCTATATAAACAAATGGCATAACGAAGCAGTATGACTCTAGATCTATTGCTCGATTTTAATGTGCTTGTGAATTACTTGAGGATCGTGTTAAAATGAAGCTTCACCACCCAGAGTCAGTTCTTTTTCCATCACCATATATTGGATCCTCTTTACTCTTACCTACCACGCCCTCCCCCCTTATAGATGAAGTATTACAGAATTGTACACCTGAAATCTATGTAACTTTACTAATAATTGTCACCCCAGTAAACTTTAATTTAAAAAAAAATGCAGCTTCTGATTCAGTAGTTTTGGGCTGGGGCCTGAGATTCTGAAATTCTTAACAGCTCCCAGGTTATGCAGATCACACTTTGAGTAGCAAGGTTCTAAATGGGCTGGATCCTGTCATGCTTTTTAGTAGGACCACAATTAAATGACTCTGGAGAGATTAATGTTTAGGATGCTTGAAAAGAACCCCACGCTTCTCAGGATGGCAATTTTTAATGGTTAATAGCTCTGACAGCCCAGGAAGAAATTTTTGTGTCTAAACTAAAATTTTCAGATGCTGTGGCATTTTTATTCTGTTTTTATCTTTAGTGGAGATGGAGTTAGGATACCATGCCCATTCTCTTATGGGTTATTTTGTTTAAAAAATATGAAAAGTTATTCAATGTTAACTACAGTCTTTGGGATGCTCCCCACCATGTCCTTTCCTTCCCTTTAAGTCTAAGATTTTTGGGATGTCTCAGTCAGTTCTCATTCCAGCTCCATGTTTATTTCTCTCTTCTAAGAAATCCATAAATTAGACAAGATTTATAATTCCTTGCCAAATCATATTGACTTTTATTGCAATGAGTTATTTAAATATTCTGCATATGTCGCTCTCCTGGTGGTCTTGTGCACTCCCGCATTTTGGGAATATATTTTCTTTCTTTTAGTAAATCCTTGGCCTGCTTGCCTTCGTTCATGATGCATTGTTCCTACATCCTGTAATGCCTTCTTGTGATGATACAAGGACCTGATCTCCTCTAACACACAAGATGAGATCCAAAAAATGTTTTTTTAAGCCCCCGCAGTATTGGGGAGCCTGCGAGGATAATTACTGGCTGGGGCACTGCTAGCTCCTGGAAACCGCTGCAGCTGGGAGCTCAAGGACGTGCAGGCAGAGCTTGTGAGGCATGGTCAGCAGATCAGAAATCTCCCGCCCGCACCCATACACACACAAGGAAGAAGTGCCCTAGGACTCTGGAGCTCTGGACAAAGGGATGGTGGTGCTACTCTCGGTGTGCATACGTGCGGACAAGGGCAGAAGCTGCACTGACTTTGTGGAGACTATCATCCAGACCCCTCAGGCCCACGCATTTAAGTCTGCAGTCCCAAAGTCTCTCTGGGCACCAGGTGACCGGCTCTGCCTGCGCAATAAGCAGGGGGCTCTTTGGTACAGCAGAGGACAACCTAATCATTGCTTGGTGGGCTCAGGCTGAGACGGTCGCTGCTTCTTGTTTTGCTTTGTTTTGCTTTGCTTGGTTTTGTTTTGCTTTGTCTTGTATATTTGATATCTTTGCCTGTGTCGAGCGGGGGTTATCGGCTGGTTTTTTTTTTTTTTTTTTTTTTTTTTTTTTTTTTTTTGCATGTGAATGTACTTGATTTTTTTTTTCTTTGCTGTTGTCGTTGTTGCTGTGCTTGGTGATTTGCTATGTTCTGTGACTTCCCTGCCGGGGCCCAGCTTGGGTGGCACGGGACTCGGCATACCCGGGGGCCAACTCCAGACCAAATCGGAGTGCAGCCGGGTTTGACCTGCAGGTCACACACCTAGAGGGGGTTCTCTGCAGGCTCTGGAGCCCATAGAGGACAAATCACATTGGGGTGGTCAACCCTCACGCAGCAGAGTGCCCTGCGGGGGGCAGAGCCAAGTCTCACGGCGGGTCAGCCCAGGAGTTGACCCCACTTGCTCACTAGCGGGAAGCAATTAAAGATCTTGAACGGGACAGTGTACAAAACACAAGACTCACCTTTGGAGCACACACAGAGGAGGACGATGTGGTGCGAGTCAAATATAAAGGACACATACTACATAAGATAACCTAGCAAGAACTAAGAACTCTAGGGGATCTACCTAATATATCAAAATAAACACAGTCAGCCAGAATGGGGAAACAAAGATACACGTCCCAAATAAAAGAACAGAAGAAGCCTCCACAACTGGAACCAAATGAAGCAGACATAACCAACCTCTCAGAGACAGAGTTCAGAACACTGGTGATAAGAATGTTTAAGGAGCTTAGAGAAGACATAAAGAAGGATGTAGAAATCATAACGAAAAACCAGTTGGAACTAAAGAACACAATTACCGAAATTAAGAACTCACTTGAAGGAATTACCAGCAGGCTAGATGAAGCAGAGGATCGAATCAGCGACTTAGAAGACAAGGTAGCAGAGATCACCCAAACGGAACAACAGAAAGAAAAAAGAATAAAAAACAATGAGGATGGCCTAAGAGACCTCTGGGATAACATCAAGCGCAACAACATGCGCATCATAGGAATACCAGAAGGTGAAGAGAGTAAGCAAGGGATTGAGAACATATTTGAAGTAATAATGTCTGAAAACTTCCCCAACCTGATGAAGGAAACTAACATACAAGTCCAGGAAGTGCAGAGATTTCCAACCAGGATAAACCCAAACAGGTCCACACCAAGACACATTATAGTTAAAATGGCAAAGCTTAAAGACAAAGAGAGAATCCTAAAGTAGCAAGAGGAAGACGGAGGGTTACATACAAGGGAACTCCCATAAGACTATCAAATGATTTTTCTACAGAAATATTGAAGGCCAGGAGGGAGTGGCAGGAGATACTCAAAGTGATGGAAAACAAAGGCCTACAACCTAGATTGCTTTATCCAGCAAGGCTATCATTTAAAGTTGATGGAGAGATAAAGAGCTTTCCAGAAAAAAATAAGCTAAAGGAATTTATCACCCGCAGGCCAGCATTGCAAGAAATACTAAAAGGACTTCTGTAAATAGAAGAAAGATCAAAACAACCTAACTACAAATTTAAAAATGGCAATATCTATGTACCTATCAATAATCACTTTAAATGTAAGTGGATTAAATGCTCCAATCAAGAGACATAGGGTGGCTGACTGGATAAGAAAGCAAGACCCTTGTATATGCTGTATACAAGAGACTCACCTCAGAACAAAAGACACACACAGGATGAAAGTGAAGGGTTGGAGTAAGATATTTCATGCAAATGGAAACGAGAAAAAAGCTGGAGTTGCAATACTTATATCTGACAAAATAGACTTTAAAATGAAGAACATACTAAAAGATAAAGATGGGCACTATATAATAATAAAGGGATCGAGCCGACAAGAGGACATAACCCTAGTAAACATCTATGCACCCAACATAGGAGCACCTAAATATATAAAACAGGTACTGACTGACATAAAGGCAGACATCAACAGTAACACTATTATAGTCGGGGACTTCAACACACCTCTGACCACAAGGGACAGGTCTTCCAGACAGAAAATCAATATGGAAACAACAGCCTTAAATGATACATTGGACCAATTGGATTTAATCGATATTTTCAGAACATTTCACCCCAATGCTGCAAAATACACCTTTTTCTCAAGCGCACATGGAACATTTTCCAAGATAGATCATATGTTAGGCCACAAAACAAGTCTTGATAAATTTAAGAAAATTGAAATCATACCAATTGTCTTCTCTGATCACAATGCTATGAAATTAGAAATGAACTACAGGAAAAAAACTGGAAGACACACCAATTCATGGAGGCTGAATAACTTATTACTAAATAATGAATGGGTCAAGCAGGAGATCAAGGAAGAAATCAAAAGATATCTCGAGATAAACGAAAATGAAAACACGACGACCCAAAATCTATGGGATGCCGCGAAAGCAGTCCTAAGAGGGAAATTCATAGCTTTGCAGGCCTACCTAAAGAAACAAGAAACATCACTAATCAACAGTTTATCTTCACATTTAAGGGATTTGGAAAAAGAACAGCAAAATAAGTGCAAAGGGAGTACAAAGAAGGAGATAATAAAGATCAGAGCAGAAATAAATGAAATAGAAACCAGAAAAACAATACAAAAGATCAATGAATCCAAGAGTTGGTTCTTAGAGAAGATAAACAAAATCGACAAACCTTTAGCCAGACTCATTAAAAAAAAGAGAGAGAGGACCCAAATTAATAAAATCAGAAATGAAAGAGGGGAAGTGACAACGGACACTGCAGAAATACAAAGAGTTTTAAGAAGTTACTATGAGCAACTATATGCCAACAAATTTGACAATTTGGAAGAAATGGACAATTTTCTAGAGGTGTACAACCTTCCAAGGCTAACTCAAGAAGAAACAGAAAACCTGAATAGACTGATTACCACCACGGAAATTGAATCAGTAATCAACAGTCTCCCAACAAACAAAAGCCCTGGACCAGATGGCTTTACAGGTGAATTTTACAAAGCGTTCAAAAAAGAATTATCACCAATTCTCCTCAAGCTCTTCCAAAAAATCCAGAAGGAGGGAAGACTCCCAAACACTTTTTACGAAGCCACTATCACCCTGA
Source organism: Rhinolophus ferrumequinum (assembly GCF_004115265.2). NCBI lineage: Eukaryota > Metazoa > Chordata > Mammalia > Chiroptera > Rhinolophidae > Rhinolophus > Rhinolophus ferrumequinum. The sequence continues at coordinate 25,355,654 of NC_046284.1, read as the reverse complement.
TCCCAAAATCAGACAAAGACACCACAAAAAAAGAAAACTACAGGCCGATATCTTTAATGAACATAGATGCAAAAATCCTCAACAAAATATTAGCAAACAGAATTCAGCAATACATTAAAAAGATCATTCACCACGATCAAGTGGGATTCATCCCTGGTATGCAGGGGTGGTTCAACATCCGCAAATCTATTAATGTGATACACCACATTAACAAAATGAAAAATAAAAATCACATGATCATATCAATAGATGCAGAAAAAGCATTTGATAAAATCCAACAGGCATTTATGATAAAAACCCTTAAGAAAGTGGGAATAGAGGGATCTTATCTCAACATAATAAAGGCCATATATGACAAACCCACAGCTAACATCATACTCAATGGGGAAAAGCTAAAACCATTCCCCCTAAGATCAGGAACAAGGCAAGGTTGCCCACTATCTCCGCTTCTATTCAACATAGTGCTGGAAGTTCTTGCCACAGCAATCAGACAAGAAAAAGAAATAAAAGGCATCCAGATTGGTAAGGAGGAAGTAAAGTTATCATTGTATGCAGATGATATGATACTATATATAGAGAACCCTAAAGACTCCACCAAGAAGCTATTAGAGCTGATAGATGAATTTAGTAAAGTAGCAGGATACAAAATTAATATTCAGAAATCAGTTGCATTTGTATATACGAATAATAAAACATCAGAAGGAGAAATTAAAAAAACAATCCCATTTACAATCGCTCCAAAGACTATAAAATACCTGGGAATAAATTTAACCAAAGAAGTAAAAGATCTGTACTCAGAAAATTATAAGACACTGAAGAAAGGAATGAAGGAAGATATAAATAGATGGAAACACATATCATGTTCATGGATAGGAAGAATTAATATAGTTAAAATGTCCATACTGCCTAAGGCAATATACATATTCAATGCAATTCCTATCAAACTGCCAACATCGTTTTTCACAGAAACAGAACATATAATCCTAAAATTTATATGGGACCATAAAAGACCCCGAATAGCAAAGGCAATCTTGAGAAATAAGAACAAAGTGGGAGGTATAACAATACCTGACTTCAAATTATACTACAAGGCTACAGTAATCAAAACAGCATGGTACTGGCATAAAAACAGACACATAGATCAATGGAACAGAATAGAGAGTCCAGAAATAAATCCATGCCTATATGGCCATTTAATCTACGACAATGGAAGCAAGAATGTACGATGGAGTAATGACAGTCTATTCAATAAATGGTGCTGGGAAACCTGGACAGACACATGCAAAAAAATCAAGCTGGACCACCTCCTTACACCATATACAAAAATAAATTCAAAATGGCTTAAAGACTTAAATGTAAGATCTGGAACCATAAAATACCTAGAAGAAAATATACGAAGAAACTTCTCAGACATTACCCGGAGTAAGATTTTTAATGATATATACCCTCGCTCGAGGGAACTAAGAGAAAAAATAAACATGTGGGATTATATCAAACTAAAAAGTTTTTTCACAGCAAAGGAAACCATCAATAAAACAAAAAGGGATCCTACTGAATGGGAAAAGATATTTGCCAATGATATATCTGATAAGGGATTAATATCACAAATCTATGGAAAACTCACTCAACTCAACTCCAAAAAAACAAACGATCCAATTAAAAAATGGGCAGAGGACTTGAAGAGACATTTTTCTAAAAAGGACATACAGATGGCAAACAGACATATGAAGAAATGCTCAACCTCACTAACCATCAGAGAAATGCAAATAAAAACCACAATGAGATACCACCTCACCCCAGTCAAAATGGCTATCATCAATAAATCAACAAACAACAAGTGCTGGCGCGGATGTGGAGAAAAGGGAACGCTTGTGCACTGTTGGTGGGATTGCAGACTGGTGCAGCCACTATGGAAAACAGTATGGAGGTATCTCAAAAATCTGAAAATGGAACTACCTTATGATTCAGTAATTCCACTCCTAGGTATCTATCCGGAGAAATCCAGAACTTCAATTCAAAAATCTTTATGCACTCCTATGTTTATTGCAGCACTATACACAATAGCTAAGACATGGAAACAACCAAAATGCCCATCGGTAGATGACTGGATTAAGAAACTGTGGTACATTTATACAATGGAGTATTATGCAGCCATAAAGAAGAAAGAAATCTTACCATTTGCAACAACATGGATGGATCTAGAGAACATTATGTTAAGTGAAATAAGTCAGACAGAGAAAGATAAGTACCATATGATCTCACTTATTTGCGGATTCTAAAGAAAAGAATAAGTGAATGAACTAATCAGAAACAGTTTGGGAGACAATGAGGAAAAACTGAGGGTTGCTAGATGGGCGGGAGGGGTGGGGGGTGGGGGGAGGGTGAGGGGATTGGAGGGCAATCGGTGACCATAGGATGGCCACGGGCTTGAAAATTAATCTGGGGAACGTAATTTGGTGGTTACCAGAAGGTAAAGGGGTTGGGGGGTGGGGGATGAGGATGAGGGGGATCAAATGTATGGTGATGGAAGGGGAGCTGACTCTGGGTGGTGAACACACAGTGTGATTTATGGATGATGTGATACAGAATTGCACACGTGAAATCTATGTAATTTTACTAACAATTGTCACCCCAATAAATTAAAAATAAATTAATAATAAATAAATAAATAAATAAATATTCTGCATATCCTGCATCAGATACACCCCAAGCTTGCCAATAATGCAATAGAGAGTATACTAGTAACTACTGGCTACCCAGTCTATAAAGCTCATATTACAAAAATGCACACTTTAGGCAGAATCTGGTAAATGTTAACTTCAAAGTAAATTGTGTCATACTGCTATATTTATGACCACATGGTCAATAAAAATAAATGCTTGTGAGGTGATTAAAAATAGCATACCAGGTAAAATTGGTTGTCCAGCAATTCCCAGTGATGCCATTCCAAGATTATTCATTGCTGTGGCCCATGCAGTTGGATCAGACATAGGTAGCGTCATTGCAGTGGAATCCACATTCAGAGTTCTACTATTATCAGCTAAAAAGAAATGATAAGCAAAATAATTTGTTGTACTAAGGTTTCAGTGTTTAGGTTACTTATCAATGTAAACTCTGACAAATGCTTTAAAAAAATTGACTGATGGACAAGTGATGGATAAAGGCCTGAATTCCAGCTCTTTACAAGTGTTAAAACAATACAGCCTGAACTAGCAGGAAGCCATAGAATTTGAAAGCAGTATACCAGACGGCATTGTAGTGTTTCTTTCTCTTTATCTCTCTCTTCCCCTCACTCCCTCCTTCCTTCTTTCTCTTCTTACCTTCCCTCTTGTTATACACACACACACACACACACACACACACACACACACACACATCATTTTTTAGAGCAGTTTTAGGTTCACAGCAAAACTGAGGGGAAGGTACAGAGATTTCACATATACTCCTGGCACCCAAACATGTACAGCTTCCCCTATTATCAACATCCCCTACCAGAGTGGTTTGTTACAAGTGATGAACTTACATTGACACGTCATAATCACTCAAAAGCCATAGTTTAAACATATTAGGGGTTCACTCTGGTGTTGTACATACTGTGGGTTTGGACAAATGTCAATCATTAGAGTATCATACGGAGTATTTTTACTTCCCTAAAAATCCTCTGTGCTCCACTTATTCATCCCATCACACTCCCCAACCTCAACAACCACTGATCTTTTTTACTGTCTCCATAATTTTGCCTTTTCTAGAATGTTACATAGTTGGAATCATACAGTATGTAGCCTTTTGAGGTTTTCTTCTTTTATTTAGCAATATGCATTTAAAGTTGCTCCATGTCTTTTCATGGCTTCATAACTCATTTCTTTTTAGTGCTAAATAATATTCCATTGTCTGATGTACCACCGTTTATCCATTCCTCTACTGAAGTACAGATTGGCTGCTTCCAAATTTTTGCATTTATGAATAAACTTGCTATGAACATTTGTGTGTATGTTTTTCTTTTCTTTTCTTTTTTTGTGGACATAAGTTTTCAGGTCCTTTGGATAAATACCAAGCAGCACAATCACTAGATCATATGCTAAGAGCATGTTTAGTTTTGTAAGAAACTGTCAACCTGTCTTCCAAACTGGCCATACTATTTTGCACTCCAACCAGCAATGAATGAGAGCTCCTGATGCTCCACATCCTCACCAGTATTTAGTGTTGTCAGTATCCTGGATTTTGGTCATTCTAATAGACGTGTAGTGGCATTTTGTTATTTTAATTTGATTTCCCTGATGACATATGATGTGCAGCATCTTTTTTAATGTTTATTTGCTATCCGTATAACTTCTTTGGTAAGGTGTTTATCAAACACTATGGCACATGTTATACAGGTTATTTGTTTTCTTACTGTTGAATTTTAAGAGTTCTTCGCATATTTTAGATAATAGCCCTTTATAAGTTGTGCATTTTTGCAAATATTTTCTCCCAATATGTAGCTCCTCTTCTCGCTCTCTTGACATTGTCTTTCACAGAGCAGAAATTTTTAATTTTATTAAATCCACTACATCAATTATTTCTTTCATGGACTGTGCCATTGGTGGTGTATCTAAAAAGTCCTGACGTACCCATGGTCATCAAGGTTTTTCCTATGTTACCTTCTAGGAATCTTACAGTTTTCTGTTTCACATGTAGGTCTTTCAATCCATTTAAAAAAAATAAAGTTTATTGGGGTGACAACTGTCAGAAAAGTTATATAGACTTCAGGTGTACAATTCTGTAATACATCATCTATAAATACCATTGCGTGTTCACCACCCAGAGTCAGTTCTCCTTCCATCACCATATATTTGAGCCCCCTTACCCTCATCTCCCATCCACCACCCCCCTTAACCTCTGGTAACCACTAAACTATTGTCCGTGTCTATGAGTTTTTGTTTCTCATTTGCTTGTCTTGTTCTTTTGTTGTTTTCGGTTCATATACCACATATCAGTAAAATCATATGGTTCTCTGCTTTTTCTATCTGACTTATTTCGCTTAGCATTTTACTCTCAAGATCCATCCATGTTGTCACAAATGTTCCTATATCATCTTTTCTTACCGCCGAATAGTATTTCATCGTGTATATATACCAGAACTTTGTTATCCATTCATCTATTGAAGGACATTTTGGTTGTTTCCATGTCTTGGCCACCGTAAATAAAGCTGCAATGAATACTGGGCCACACGTCTCTTTATGGATAAATGCTTTCAGATTTTTTTGGTAGATACCCAGGAAAGGGATTGCTGGGTCATATGGTAATTCTATTCGTAATTTTTTGAGGAACCTCCACACTGCCTTCCATAGCAGCTGCACCAGTCTGCATTCACACCAACAGTGTGTGAGGGTTCCTTTTTCTCCACAGGCTCTCCAACACTTGTTACTATTTGTCTTCTTGATGATAGCCATTCTGACTGGGGTGAGGTGATATCTCACTGTGGTTTTTATTTGCATTTCTCTGATGATTAGTGATGTTGAGCATTTTTTGATATGTCTATTTGCCATCTGTATGTCCTCTTTGGAGAAATGTCTCTTCAGGTCCTCTGCCCATTTTTCAATTGGGTTGTCTTTTTTTGTTGTTGTTGAGTTGCATGAGTTCCTTGTATATTTTGGATATTAGCCCTTTATCAGAGGCACTATTTACAAAAATCTTCTATCATTCAGTTGGCTGCCTCTTTATTTTGTCGAGGGTTTCTTTTGCTGTGCAGAAGCTTCTAAATTTGATATAGTCCCATTCATTTATTTTAGCTTTTACTTGCTTTGCCTTTGGAGTCAAATTCATGAAATGCTATTTGAACCCAAGGTCTATAAGTTTAGTACCTATGTTTTCCCCTATGCAGTTTATTTTTTCAGGTTTTATGCTTAAGTCTTTCATCCATTTTGAATTAATTTTGGTACATGGTACAGATAGCAGTCCAGTTTCATTCTTTTGCACGTGGCTTTCCAATTCTGCCAGCACCATTTATTGAAGAGGCTGTCTTTTTTCCATTGTATGTTTTTTGCTTCTTTGTCAAAAATTATCTATCCATATTTATGTGGTTTATTCTGGGTTCTCAGTTCTATTACACTGGTATATGTGTCTGTTTTCCTGCCAGTACCATGCTGTTTTGATTATTGTAGCCCTGTAGTACAAACTAAAGTCAGGGAGTGTGATACCTCCAGTATTGTTCTTTTTTCTTAAGATTGCTTTGGCTATTCGAGGTCTTTTGTGGTTCCAAACAAATCTGATGATTTTCTGTTCCATTTCTTTAAAAAATGCCATAGGGATTTTGACAGGGATCACATTAAATCTGAATATTACTTTGGGTAATATGGCCATTTCAACTATGTTGATTCTTCCAATTCATGAACATGGAATGTATTTCCATTTCTTTGTGTCTGCTTCAATTTCTTTTAAAAATGTCTTATAGTGTTCAGCATATAGGTCTTTCACATCCTTGGTTAAGTTTATTCCTAGGTATTTTATTCTTTTTGCTGCAATAGCAAAGGGAATTGTTTTTTATTTGTTTTTCTGAGAATTCATTGTTAGTATATAGGAATGCAATGGACTTTTGTACGTTGATTTTGGAGTCGGCAACTTTAATATATTCGTTGATTGTTTCTAATAGCTTTTTGGTGGAGTCATTAGGGTTTTCTATATATAGCATCATGTCATCTGCAAAGAGTCACAATTTAACTCCTTCATTCCCAATGTGCATGCCTTTTATTTCTTTCTCTTGCCTGATTGCTCTGGCGAGGACTTCCAACACTATGTTGAAAAGCAGAGATGATAGGGGACAGCCCTGTCGTGTTCCTGAATGTAGAGAAAAGGGCTTCAGTTTTTCACCATTAATTATGAGGTTAGCTGAGGGTTTGTCATATATGGCCTTTATTATGTTAAGATACTTTCCTTCTACCCATAATTTATTAAGTGTTTTAATCGTAAATGGATGCTGTATTTTGTCAAATGCTTTTTCTGCATCAATTGATATAATCATATGATTTTAGTCCTTTATTTTGTTAATGTGATGTATCACATTGATGGATTTGCAGATGTTGAACCATCCTTGTGCCCCGGGGATGAACCCCACTTGGTCGTGATGAATAATCTTTTTAATGCATTGTTGCATTCGATTAGCTAGATTTTTGTTTAGGATTTTTGTATCTGTATTCATCAGAGATATTGTTCTGTAGTTTTCATTTTTTGTTATCTTTGCCAGGATTTGGTATCAGAGTAATGTTGACCTCATAAAATGAGTTAGGAAGTACTGTCTCTTCTTCAATTTTTTTGGAAGAGTTTGAGCTGGATTGGTATTAAATCCTCTTTGAAGATTTGGTACAATGCACTAGTGAAACCATCTGGTCCTGGACTTTTGCTTTGGGAAGGTTTTAGATGACTGATTCAATTTCATTACTGGTGATAGGTCTGTTTATATTTTCCAGTTCTTCATGGTTCAGCCTTGGAAGGCTGTATGATTCTAAGAACTTGTCCATTTCTCCTAGGTTATTGAATTTGGTGGCATATAGTCCTTCATAGTATTCTTGGATGATCCTTTGTATTTCTGTGGTGTCCGTGATAACTTCCCCTTTTTCATTTCTGATTTTGTTAATTAGTGTCTTCTCTCTTTTTATCTTAGTGAGCCTAGCCAAGTGTTTGTCAATTTTGTTAATCTTTTCAAAGAACCAGCTCTTTGTCATATTAATTTTTTTCTATTGTCTTTTTGTTCTCTATTTCATTTAGTTCTGCTCTGATTTTTGTTATTTCCTTTCTTCTGCTGACCTTGGGCTTCATTTGTTCTTCTTTTTCTAGTTCTTTAAGTGTAACGTGAAGTTATTTATTTGGGATTTTTCTTGTTTCTTGAGATAGGCCTGTAATGATATAAATTTCCCTCTTAAAACTGCTTTCTCTGCATCCCAAAAATTTTGGTAGGATGTATTTTCATTGTCATTTGTTTCTATGTATATTGTGATCTCTCCTCTAATTTCCTCTTTGACCCAGTGGTTCTTTAAAAGTATGTTGTTTAATCTCCATGTATTTGTGGTTTTTCCTGCTTTCTTTTTGCAGTTGATATCCAATTTCAAAGCCTTGTGATCAGAGCATATCTTGGTACGATTTCAATTTTCTTAAATTTGTTGAGGTTAGTTTTATGTCCCAATATATGGTGTATTCTTGAGAATGTTCCATGTACACAAGAAAAAAAAGTATAGTCTGATATTTTAGGATGAAGTGCTCTATAAATGTCAACTATGTCCATTTCATCTAATGTGTCACTTAGGATTGCTATTTCATTGTTTTCTGTTTGGATGATCTCTCCACAGCTGTCAATTATGTATTTAAGTTCCCTAGTATAATAGTGCTTTGGTCAATTTCTGTCTAGTTCTGTTAGTAGTTGCTTGGTGTATTTCGGTGCTCACTGATGGGGGGCATAAATATTGTTGACTGTTATGCTTTCTTGTTATATAGTCCCCTTTACCATTATGAAATATCCATCTTTGTCTCTTGTTACCTTTTCCACCCTGAAGTCTGTTTCATCTGATATCAGTATGGGTACACTTGATTTTCTAGGGATACCATTTGCTTGGGCTGTCAATTTCCACCCTTTCACTTTGAGTCTATGCTAGTCCTTGTAGCTGAGATGTGCCTCTTGGAGACAGCATATGGTTGGGTTTAGTTTTTTGATCCAATCTGCTACTCTGTGCTTTTTTATTGGTGAGTTCAGTCCATTTACATTTAGGGTGATTATTGATATGAGAGGATTTCCTATCATTGTATCTTTAGTTTTCTGGTACACTGTGTCTCCAATGTTCCTTTGCCTTTTTGTCATTGTCTATTATTTCTGTGTTGTGGTATTCTAAGATTTTTCCCTCTGTTTCTTGTTTTATTACAGTATATATTTCAGTTCTGGATTTTTTTTTGAATGCTAAGATTAAGTTTATGTAAAAGAAAGTTTGATATTTAGAGTACTCCATTTTCTTCAGCACTTTCCATTTTCCATTCTCATATTCCTGGTCAGGCCTTTATTCTCCCTCTTTTTATATTTTGGTTGCCACAAATTGTCCCTGTTGATGGTGGTCACATAGCCTCCTTTAGTATTTCTTGTAGTGCAAGTCGTGTATTAGAAAATTCCCTCAGCTTCTCTATGTCTGGAAAGGTGTTTATTATCCTTCATATCTAAAGGATATCTTTGCTGGGTATATTACTCTTGGCTCATAGTATCTCTCTTTCAATAGCTTGAATATTTGATTCCACTTCTTGGCTTGTAGAGTTTTTGCTGAAAAATCTGATGATGATCTAATGGGCTTTCCTTTGTAGGTTACCGTCTTCTTTTCCCTGGCTGACTCGAGGATTCTTTCTTTGTCGTTGAGTTTTGACAGCTTGAATACAATGTGCCCTGAAGAAGGCCTTTTTGGGTTGAGGTAATTAGGTGGCCTATCTGCTTCTTGGATTCGAGGATCCAGTTCTTTCCACAAGTTTGGGAAGTTCTCATCGCCTATTTGTTTGAATATACTCTCTGTTCCCTTCTCCCTTTCTTCTCCTTCTGGTATGCCCATTATTCTTATATTGCTCCTTCTGATGGAGTCAGAAGGTTCTTGTAGAGTTCTTTCATTTCTTTTAAGTCTCAAGTCTCTTTCTTTTTCCATCCATGTCATTTCCAGGTTTCTATCTTCGATGTCACTGATTCTTTCCTCCATCTGGACAACTCTACTACCTAAGGTGGCTATTTCTTTCTTCATTACTTCTATTGAGTTCTTCATCTCCAGAAATTGTATTTGGTTCCTTTTTAAAATTTCAATCTATTTGGTAAAATGTTCATGTTGTTCTTTGATTGTGTTCCTGAGTGCATTAAACTGCCTTTCTGTAATTTCTGGTATCTTGTTGAGTTTTTTCAGAATTGCCATCTTGAATTCTCTGTCATTTCAGTCACATATTTCCATATCTTTAAGTTCATTTTCTGGAGACTTTTCACTTTCTTTCTGAGCTGTCTTTTTGCCTTGGTTATTCATGGCCATTAATGATATATTATTTCTCTTCCTAGACTTCTACAGGAGTGGAGTTTGCAAGAGGTTAATAGGAAGAGGTCTTTCTTTTGTTTTCCAGTAGGTGTTGGTAGAATGTTTTATTTTGTCTCGGACTGCAGCCTTTTTTTCTCTCTCACAGTGTAGTGTTAAGTGTTCTCTGCACTATTCCAGCTTCTGACATAATGGGGGATTCCCTGGAAGGCGGGCTTCTCCTCTGTTACCAGCTTGCCTGGGTAGTAGGGCGCCGCATCTCTGTGGGGATGCTGAGAGCTTTTAAAGTTCTAAAGCTCTTCCTGCACCAGATTCAGATCCAGTGTGTTTCAGCAGTTCTGTTTGCTCCTGCAGGGATCCGCCCAGATTGGCGGGGATGGGGGGGGTGGCTTGTGAGAGGTGGCCCAGAACAATGGCGGTGACCACCACCACAGCCAGTCCTGCTTCCACAGCTCCCTCCCCTTTGCCGGAAGTAGTTGGGCTGCGAATCTGTGTCTGTGGACAACAGTTCTCAGAACTGCATATATTCTGTTCTTTGGATTTGACACTGCTACTGTTCAGCTTCTAGCACTGGGCAGGTGGGGGCAGGGCGAGCTCTGGGAGGGTAGGGAGGGGGCCGGTAGTCTCAGTGCCTAAGGCTTCCATTTTCTGCTTGGCAGTGAGGGCTTAAACCCCCATTTTCTGCTTTCTTCCCTCAGTTTTTGCTCCGAGGTCTCTGCCATGAGCGTTGGGTTTAGCTGTGTTGTGTGCTGTCCCCTTAGCCCTGTGGACCATAAATGGAGCCCTAGCAGTCCAAGTTCTTCCCTCTTCTGCAGCTATGGTCGTTCCGGGATGCAGCGAACTTGAAGCACTGAGCTAGGATTGCGTCCTATGCCAACGGGGCCCCGTCTCCACACTTCTTCCTTCCCTCCTCCACTGTTTGTGCACTTTGCCCACCTTTAGGTGAATTCAGTAGTGAGCCTCTTTGTCTTGCCTGTCTGCTGTGCAGTGAGTCCTTTGTGGAGTAATAATTTTTCAATTTGTTGTAAATTCCAGGGTATATTTCCAGAGACTCACCTTACGCCGCCATTTTGATGACCAGCAAATTTTTCTCAATCCATTTGGGCTCAGTTTTATGAATGGTGTAAGATCTATCTATGTCTAAATTCATTTTTTGGTCCATGTGCATGTCCAGTTGTTCCAGCTCCATTTGTTGAAAAGACTGTCTTTATTATACTGCATTTGCTCCTTTGTCAAAAATCAGTTGACTCAATTTCTGGGTGGTCTATTCTGTTGTAATGATCTATTTATCTATTCTTTCACCAATACTACACTGTCTTGATAACTGTAGCTTTCTAGCAAGCTTTTTTAAATAAAATTTATTGGGGTGAAATTGATACTAAAGTTATGCAAACAGTAAAATTATACAGATAAAGTTATACAGATTTCAGGTGTACAATACTATAATACATCATCTCTAAATATAACTGTATGTTCACCACCCAAAGTCAGTTCCTTTTCCATCACCATATATTTGATCTCCTTTATGCTCCTCTATGAGCCCCCCGCCTCCCTTCCCTCTGGTAACCACTAAATTATTGTCTGTGTCTATGAGTTTTTGTTTCTCATTTGTTTGTCTTGTTCTTTTGTTGTTTTCAGTTTTATATACCACATATCAGTGAAATCATATGGTTTTCGACTTTTTCTGTCTGACTTATTTCACTCAGCATAATAATCTCAAGATACATCCATGTTGTCACAAATGGTAATTTCATCTTTCCTTATGGCAGAGTAGTATTCCTTTGTGTATATATGCCACAACTTCTTTATCCATTCATCTATTGAAAGACACTGTGGTTGTTTCCATGTCTTGGCCATAGTAAATAAAGCTTCAATGAACATTGGAGCACATATATTTTTATGGATAAATGTTTTCAGATTTCTTTGGGGAGTAGATATCCAGGAGAGGGGTTGCTGGCTCATATGGTAATTCTAGTCTTAATTTTTTGAAGAACCTCCACACTGCCTTCCATAGCGGCTGCACCAATCTGCATTCCCAGCACCAGTGTATGGAAGTTCCTTTTTCTCCACAGCCTCTCCAGCACTTGTTACTATTTGTCTTGTTGATGATAGCCATTCTAACTGGTGTGAGTTGATATCTCACTGTGGTTTTGATTTGCACTTCTCTGATGCTTAGTGATGTGGAATATCTTTTTGTATGTCTCCTGGAAATCTGTAGGTCCTCTTTGGAGAAATATCTGTTTTAGGTCATCTGCCTATTTGTTAATTGGATTGCTTGGTTTTTATTGTTGAATTTTATTAGTTCCTTCTATATTTTGGATATTAACCCCTTATCAGAGGCATTGTTTTCAGAAATCTCCCATTTGGTTGGTAGCCTCTTTATTTTGTCCATGGTTTCTTTTGCTGTGCAGAAGCCTTTTAATTTAATATGGTCCCAATTCATTTATTTTAGCTTTTACTTCCCTTACCTTTGATCTCAAATTCATAAAATCCTCTTTGAACCCAAGGTCCATAAGTTTAATACCTATGTTTTCATCTATGCAGTTTATTGTTTCAGGTCTTATGTTTAGGTATTTTTATCCATTTTAAGTTAATTTTGGTACACGGTGACAGATAACAGTCTAGTTTCATTCTTTTGCATGCGGCTTTGTAATTCTGCCAGCATCATGTATTGAAGAGGCTGTCTTTTCTCCACTGTATGTTTTTGACTTCTTTGTCAAAAATTATGTGTCCATATTTATGTGGGTTCATTTCTGGGTTTTCAATTCTATTACATTGGTCTGTGTTTCTGCCAATACCATCCTGTTTTGATTACTGTTGTCCTGTAGTATAGGCTGAAGTCGGGGAGTGTGATACATCCAGCACTGTTCTTTTTTATTAAGATTGCTTTGGCTATTCGGGATCTTTTTAGTTCCATATGAATCTGACAATGTTTTGTTCTATTTTTTTGAAAAATGCCATTGGGTTTTTGATGGGAATTGCATTACATCTGTATATTGCTTTGGGTGGTATGGCCATTTTAACTATGGATTCTTCCAATCCATGAACACGGAATGTCTTTCCATTTCTTCGTGTCTTCTTCAATTTCATTTAAAAATGTCTTATAGTTTTCTGTGTATCGGTCTTTCACATTCTTGGTTAAGTTTAGTCCTAAGTACTTTATTCTTTTTGTTGCAATTGCAAAAGGAATTGTTTTTTATTTGTATTTCTGAGGTTTCATTGCTAGTAAATAAAAATGCAATGGAAATTTGTACGTTGATTTTGTAGCCAGCAACTTTACTGTATTCGTTTTTTGTTTCTAATAGCTTCTTGGTGGAGTCTTTAGCATTTTCTATATTTAGCATCATGTCATCTGCAAAGAGTGACAATTTAACTTCTTCATTCCCAATTTGGATGCCTTTTATTTCTTTCTCTTCCCTGATTGCTCTGGCTAGGACTTCCAATACTATGTTGAAAAGCAGAGGTGATTGAGGAGAGCCCTGTTGCATTCCTGAACATAGAGCAAAAGGCGTCAATTTTTCACCATTAATTATGACATTAGCGGAGGGTTTGTCATATATGGCATTTGTTATGTGGAGATTTTCCCTTCTATACCCATTTTATTTGTTGTTTTAGTCATAAATGAATGTTTTATCATGTCAAATGCTTTTTCTGCATCTATTGATATAATCATAATATTTTTGTCCTTTATTTTGTTTATGTGGTGTATGACATTGATCGATTTGCATATGCTGAACCATCCTTGTGCCCCTGGGATCAAACCCACTTGGTCGTGTGTATGATCTTTTTAATGCATTGTTGCCTTCGATTTGCTAGAATATTGTTTAGGATATTTGCACCTGTATTCATCAGAGATATTGGTCTGTAATTTTCTTTTTTGTGTTATCCTTACCAGGTTTTGGTGTCAGAATAATGTTGGCCTCATAAAATGAGTTAGGGAGTGTTGTCTCTTCTTCAATTTTTTGGAACAGTTCGAGTAGGACAGGTATTAGATCCTCTTTGAATGTTTGGTAAAATTCACTAGTGAAGTCATCTGGTCCCAGACTTTTGCTTTTGGGAAGGTTTTGGATGACTGATTCAATTTCCTTACTGTTGATCAGTCTATTTATATTTTCCAATTCTTTGTGATTCAGCCTAGGAAAGCTATATGTTTCTAAGAATATATCCATTTCTTCTAGGTTATTAAATTTGGTGGCATATAGTATTTCATACCATTTTTGGATGATGCTTTGCATTTCTGTGGCTTCTGTGGTAACTTCCCCTCTTTCATTTTGATTTTATTTGTGTCCTTTCTCTTTTTATCTTAGTGAGTACAGCCAAGAGTTTGTCAATTTTATTAATCTTTTCAAAGAACCAGCTCTTTGATGCATTAACTTTTCATTGTCTTTTTGTTGTCTATTTCATTTAGTTCTGCTCTGTTTTTTATTATTTTTTCCTCCTGATGACTTTGGGTTTCATTTGTTCTTCTTTTTCTAGTTCTTTAAGGTATAATGTGAGGTTATTTATCTGGGATTTTTCATGTTTCTTGAGATAGGCCTGTAATGATATAAATTTCCCTCTTAAAACTGCTTTTGCTGCATCCCAAAAATTTTGATAGGATGTATTTTCATTCTCATTTGTTTCTATGTATCTTTTGATCTCTCCTCATTTTTTCTTTGACCCAGTTGTTTTCAAAAGTATGTTGTTTAATCTCCACCTATTTGTGTTTTTTTCCTGCTTTCTTTTTGCAGTCAATATCCAATTTTGAATCCTTGTGATCAGAGAATATGCTTGGTATTGTTTCAATCTTCTTAAATTGGCTGATGCTAGTTTTATGTTCCAATATATGGTCTTTGCTTGCGAATGTTCCATGTACACTAGCAAAGAATGTATTGTCTGATGGTCTAGGATGAAGTGCTGTATAAATTTCAATTTTATCCATTTCATATGATGTGTCATTTAAAGCTGCTATTTCTTTATTTATTTTTGGTTTGGATGCTCTATCCATAGCTGTCAATGACATCTTTAGGACCCCTACTATAATTGTGTTTTAGTCAATTTCTCCCTTTAGTTCTGTTACTAGTTGCTTTGTATATTTTGGTGCTTCCTGATTTGGGGCGTAAATATTGATGACTGCATGTCTTCTTGTTGTATAGTCCCCTTTATCATTATGAAATGTCCATCTTTGTCTCTTGTCATCTTTTTTATCCAGAAGTCTGTTTCATCTCATATCAGTATGGCTACACTTGGTTTTCTCTAGACACCATTTGATTGGAATGTCAGTTTCCACCCTTTCTATGAGAGCGGACTCTATGTTTCCACTTTGAGTCTATGTTTGTCCTTGTAGCTGAGATGTATCTCTTGGGGGCAGCATATGATTTAGTTTAGTTTTTTGATTCAGTCTGCTACTCTGTGCCATTTTATTGGCGAATTCAGTCCATTTACACTTAGAGTCATAATTTATATATGAGAATTTCCCACCGTTCTTTCTGGTTTTCTGGTAAGATGGTGTCACCATTGTTTCTTTGCCTTTTTTTCACTGTCCAGTATTTCAGTGTGGTGGTATTCTGTGATTTCCCCCCTCTATTTCTTCATTTCTTATGTTATATATTTCTGTTCTGGATTTTTCTTGAGTGGTTACCATTAATTTTATGTAAGACAAAGTTTCATATTTAGAATATTACATTTTCTTCAGTATGCTTCCATTCTCCATTCCCTTGTGCCACTTCAAACCTAATACTCTCTCTCCTTTTATGTTTTTGTTGTCACAAATTATCCATATTTATGCTGTGAGTTGATTTCTGCAAGTTTTCTTTTTCCTCTTTTTTTTTTTTAACTGTTTTACTTTTCCTTCTTTACCCTGTATGTCATGTTTAAGTGCATAGTGTCCTGTTTGGTGTAGGGAATGCCATTTCCTGCTTCTGTCTGTTCGTAATTATACTCATGGTTTTGTATTCTTTTGCTTTTTTGTTTCAGGTTGAGAGCCTCCTTCACTATTTCTTGTAATGCAGGTCGTGTGCTAGAAAATTCCCTCAGCTTCTGTATGTCTGGAAAGGTCTTTATTCCTCCTTCATATCTGAAGGATATCTTTGCTGGGTATATTATTCTTGGCTCATAATTTCTCACTTTCAATAGTTTGAATATTTGAGTCCACTGCCTCCTGGTTTTTAGTGTTTCTGCTGAAAAATCTGATGATAATTTAATGAGCTTTCGTTTGTAGATTACTGTATTCTTTTCCCTGGCTGCCTTGAGGATGCTTTATTTGTTGTTAATTTTTGACAGCTTCAGTACAGTGTGCCTTGGAGAAGGCCTGTTGGGATTGAGGTAATTAGGTGTTCTATTTGCTTCTTGGATTTGAGGATCCAGTTGTTTCCACAAGTTTGGGAAGTTCTCGTCAACTATTTGTTTGAATATACTCTCTGTTCCCTTCTCCTTTTCTTCTATTTTTGATATGCCCATTATTCTTGTATTGCTCTTTCTGATGGAGTTAGAAAGTTCTTCTAGAGTTCTTTCACTTCTTTTAACTCTCAAGTCTCTCTCTTCTTCTATCCTGTCTTTTCCAGATTTCTATCTTTGATTTCACTGATTTCTTTCCTCCATCTGGTCAACTCTATTACCTAAGCTTCTCTTTGTAAAATGTTCATTTTGTTCTTTGTGTTTGTTAGTTCATTAAACTGCCTGTCTGTGTTTTCTTGCATCTCATTGAGTTTTTTCAGGACTGCAATCTTGAATTCTCTGTTATTTAAGTCACATATTTCCATGTCTTTAAGTTCATTTTTTGAAGACTTTTCCTCTACTTTCTGAGCTGCCTCATTACGTTCGTTATTTATTGCAATTATTGAATTATTATTTCTCTTCCTAGGCATCTACAAGAGTGGGTTCTGCAACAGGTTGATAGGAAGAGGTCTTTTCTTTGTTTTCCAGTAGGTATTGGTAGACTGTTTCATTTTCTCTCTGACTGCAGTCATTCATTTTCTCTCCCATTATAGAGTTATATTTTCTTTGCACTCTTGCGGATTCTCACAAAATGGGGGATTTCCTGACAGGTGGGTTTCTCCTCTGTGAACACGTCTCCTGAGTCACAGAGCACCACCTGTCTTGGGGGATGTAGATAGCTGCTGAAGTTCCAAAGGTCTTTGTGCACCAGCTTCAGAGCTCGTGTGTTTCAGTGGTTCTGTTGCCTCGTGCAGGGATCTGTCCAGATAGGTGGGGACCGGGGCGAGGTGAGTTGTGAGAGGTAGCCCAGAGTAATGGTGGCTACCACCAGTATAGCCAATCCTGAACCGAAGGCTCCCTCCCTTTTGACGGAATTAGTTGGTCTCTGAGTCTATGGCTACAGGCCGCAGTTCTGAGAACTGCAAATATTCTGTCCTTTTGTTCTGACACTGCTACTGTTCCACTTCTAGCACTGGGAGGGTGGGGTGGGCTAGCTTGGGGAGGGTGGAGATGGGGTGGCTAGGCTCCGTGCCTATGCCTTCCATCCTCTGCCTGGCAGTAAGCCTTAAATGCCATTTTCACCCTTCTTCCCTCAGTCTTTGCTCAGAGGTGTCTGCCGTGAGCATTGGTTTCAGCTATGTTATATGCTGATCCTTCAGGCGGGACTGTGGGCCATAAGCGGAGCACTAGCAGGCGGAATTCTTCCCTCTCCTGTGACTGCAGTAGCTCCAGAATGCAGGGAGCTCAGAGCAGGGAGCTCAGATATCTGAGGTCAGTCTGCACTCTGCAGCCAGGCACCGCAGCCTGTGTCTCCACACTTCCCTCTTTCCTCCTCCCCTGCTTGCCCAGTTTGCCCATCTTTAGATGATTTCAGTTGCGTGTCTCTTAGTCTTGCCTGTGTGTGGAGTCCTTTGTGGGATTGTAGCTGTTCAATTTGTTGTAAATTGCAGGAGAGATTTCAAGAGGCTCACCTCACACCGCCATTTTTATGACACAATTCTTAACTATCGGAAGATTTAAAGTTGGGTAGCCTCAATCTTCCAAATTTGTTCTCCTCCTTCAATATTCTGTCAGCTATTCTGAGTTTTTGACTCTACATATAAATTTTAGATTTAGTTTGTTGATATCCACAAAATAACTTGCTTGGATTTTGATTGAAATTGCATTGAATCAAGTTGGGAAGAACTGACATCTTGACAAATATTGAGTCTTCCTATCCATGAATATGAAATATCTCTCCATTTATTTAGTTCTTTGATTCTTATCAGAGTTCTGTGGTTTTCTGATTTTCTGTTCCTTCTTATCAAAGTTTTGCGGTTTTATGTGTGTTTTTTTTCCCAAGCAAACACACCCCTGGAGCTTGGGATGATTAAGACGTTTCCCATTCTTCTCATAGTATAGTTGCATATGATTACTTCAGTAGCTTCCATCCAAACTACTATGCATCCTAATCCAGAAAAATAAAATTTAAGGGCTTCCATAGTAGCAATAAAAATGATAAATTATATTCCTGATGCAATTTTTTTTTTAATCTTTGAGGTAGTACCATTGAATAGAACTGGACAATCAACAGACATTATATTAGCCAACTGAGTATTTTTGGAGGTAGCAGAGAATAAGCAGATAAGGGACTTCAAAGGTTATACAAACTAATGGAAAAGACCAATGATGATGGTGATGATGATGATTATTATCACTACTCTCACCATCTCTATCCATTACCAATGTTAATTACCGAACACTTGCCATATGCTGTGGTAAAGCACTTGGAATGCACCATTCTCATTTAACTTTCAAAAAACCCTGTGAGATAGGGACTATTTATATCTCCATTGAGAGGCTTTGAAAGGTCACATATATTGTCCAAGATCACACAGGATGTGTACTTTTAGTCACTGTGTTTCACTATCTCCAATTAAACAATTAGGAGAGAATGAAAAACTCAAATGGTATAGACCAGAAATGTTACTGAAGTTTAAGGAATGAAGAGCTACTGTGGCTTGAGTCGGTGGGGAAGGCCTCCTGGAGAAGATAGTATTTGAAAGAAGGGGCCAGATTTCTATAGAACATGTCTTGAGTGATAGGTAGTTACTAGGGAGGTAAAGAAGAGGGAGGAAGATGCATGGATAACATAAACAAAAACATTTAAGTGAGCTATATATGCGTGTGCATGTATATACTGCACAGTTGGGAGAGATATAATCATAAGTCGTCTGAGCACAAAAATACTTTTATTTTGGGAAATTTCCCTCTGACTATGGATATCCAAAGAAGACACTTTCCATGACTTTTCTCCTACCTCACAGTATGCGGTCCTGCTAATTACATCCCTGAAGGCAACTCTGTTCTAATAGTAGCTTGCTAATGTCTGTCACATCCTCCCAATGTGGTAACATCAGGGATGATCCGTGGCCAGGTTATTTATACAAGTGCTATTTTGGTCACTGATTGGTCAGAACAAGCAAATGCGAATATCCAAAAACATTATTTCTGAAATATTAGTTTTTATTATTTTCCTATGTTGCCTGTGCCTCCTCTTGCACCCCAACACAAATAGCATTTGTGTTGTATATTGTATATACAACTATTGTATATATAATCAATAGTTGGGCTACTCATTGGTTCCGCAGTTCTGGGAAATATAAGAAAATTAGGAATTATTCTCAATAAAGAATTTTGAGATAAAAGAATGAGAACTTACAATGTACCAACGATAGTCAAGCTCTGGACTAATTTGGTGGGGGTGGGGAGAGAATGATCTAAATTATCAGCTTTCTAAAAAAGGACAGCACAGTATTTCTATTTTCAAAATATATATTAATTCAAAGTGCCTGTTAAAATGTTAGCAAGTAGAATTCCTGCTAGACTTGACTACACAAACAGACAAGGAATATGTATAATTAACAGCATTATTTTTGCTACAACGAATTCAGTTCTTAAATTCTTAAGTTGTGCCTTAAATGTCCTTCCCATCTCCTGTCCCTACTCCACCACTCATCTCCGCTTGTCAAATTCTACTCCTTGTTCAAGGGTCATCTCAATGTCACTTAGTCTGTGAAGCCACCTCAATGGAATTAATTAGTCTGTCCTATTTGTTCTCATAACATTTTATCTAGAATTTGATTTTCATGTTTGCTTATTCTTTCCTTCCTTCTCCCCAAACCAAACTTTTATTGAGTCTTACTATATACCAGGTTCTGTGCTAGTGAATAAGAATAAAGATTAAAAAAAAAAAGTTCATTTACTACCTCTGGAAGAACTAGTAATGCAATGAGAAGCATGACATATAAACAACCAAATACAAATTATTGTAATAAGTACTGTAATAAAACTATGAGTAAAGTACTGTGGGAACAGAGTAATTAAATCTGTTGAAATGTGTTTGGATGTATGTGTTTGGGATTGAGAGGGTGGAGGAAATGAGGAATGCCAGGGAAGCCTTCATTGGCAAAGAATCATTTGAAATAAGTCTTTAAGGAGGAATAGTATTTCCCTCCAGGTAGTGAATGGAAGTTTAGTGTTGAACATTCAAGGACGCAAAAACAACTGAACATTTATCATCGACTGCCTTAAATTATAGTGATCGGATACATGTCTCTCTTTTGCTAGCCTACGTGTTCCTTTAGATCAGGGACTGGGTTTTAGGCATCTTTGTTTTCCCGTTTCTTAGTTCAGTGTCTGGTATAAAGCAGGTATTCAAGAAATATTTGAATGAATGAATAAGGAAAATCAACTTACATTAATTTGGGGCAAATAAGCAATCTATGCAATGACACCCATTGATTATTTGTATACCTTTTAGGAATGATAAATTGTCTTAAATAGGATGGCATAATTGCTAAACTGATTCTCTCTCAATGGCAACTGAATTTACATGTAGGGATTTACTTAGAGTTACAACCAGGGGTAGATGCACCCAACTAATAATTCAGTTTGATCTTATTAGCTAGACTCTTTTCGCCATATAGGCACAGTCATACATATAATCAAGCTTGTAAATTTTCACTTTCAAAGAGAAATCTGAGATGATTACCTCTGTCTGGAAGCTCTCTGGATCTAAGATCTGCACTAACAAAATGTGCAGATGATAAACATACATTCGGAATCATCACATAATGGTGGAAAGGTTAAGTCCTGGCCTGATTCACTTTTCAGACTAAAAATAGATATTCAGCAATTTTTTTGTGTTTTATAAAAGTAGTTCTGTGTCATTAAATGAAAAGGTTGTTCATTTCCCCATGAGCCCTACACTCACTGGCTGCAACCAACAATATTCAGAAGGCAAGTGCCAGTGTTTGATAAATGGTCTTCAAAATACCTCACCTACATCTAAAGAACATATCCTGTTATGCTGGTTCTCTCGTTCTTCTTGTGTGGCAACTCCTCAAGAGATCACAGGTTGTGAATAAGTGCCTTCTAGGTAAGTTTGTTGACGATATGGCACTTTGGAACAAGAGTTCATTAGCACCAAAAGGAAAAAAGATTTGGAAGTGATCATCCACTTAAAATTGGTATCACTCCGTAACTATCACATCCCTTCCTTCCATGTGTTTATTTTTATATTGTATATGCTTAGTTGATTAACCAGTCAAAGCTATTTGATCTTGAAGACCACACATGCGTGTGCACATGTGCGCGCGCACGTGCACACACACACACACACACATTCTGTGATACACTCATCCTGTATTGGCGTTAATTATTTTAAATGTTTCCTTTATTTCCTTTAAAACAAGTGTAGTATGTTGGTACCATCTCACCAATTACATTCCTTTATTAAGAAAAAAGCTCTTGTTCTCTGACAATTTACTCTCCTATAATTCTCTTTCTTATGTCCAGGTATCCATTGGTTTTTATTGCAAGCTGAATTGTTTTTTACATAGTATTTTACAAAGTTGAGAGAGGGTTTTTGTTAACAAACATCTATTGAAAGTCTATTAAGAGTAGAAACAATCCTACCTAGTGATCAAGAGCATAGGTCTCAGAGTCAGATGGCTCTGGACTAGAGTCAAGTTCTACAACTTAGTAACTATAATGTGCTCATTCTCTTTCTTTTTATTTTCTTCTCTCTTTGTTGGTCTGCCTTCCAGTCTTGTTTTCATATGTACTGTATGTTCACTGAACATATTCTATGTATCAAGCACCATTCTAGTTGTTGAAGACATTATGGTGAGTGAAACAGGACTCATCTTTGATCTCATAAAGCTATACTCTAGCGCAGGAGGGAGATATTAAAATACACATGGATATAAAATAATTGCACATTGTGATAAGTGCTCTAAATAAATAACTGGGTTTGATGAGAAAAAAGGCAAATGACAAAATTAGGAAAATTATAGTATCTACTCCATAGGTTTGCTGAAGATTAAATTAGACATGTGGGTAAACAATTTAGCAAGACTTCTGGCTCATATTGAGCACTTGGTAAGTAATAATAATAACATGGTAATAGTTAAGATGATGATGATGAAGTGGCCCATCCCTTGAAGGACTCAATGTCTACTGAAAGACACAGAATATATATTAATTATTACAGTATATCATACAGATTTGAAACAGGCACAGAGAGTTTAAGTAATCAGCTCAATATCACACAGCTAAAAGTGATAGAATATAGGAATATGAACCCAGCAGCTCTGATGCCAATGTCCATAGTCTTATCTGTCGCACTAAACTCCCTCCCAAAGAGCCCCTTTATTTTGTCTGTTCTCTTAGCTCAGTGAACACATTACTATCATAGCCTTATTTGTTATAGTTTTATTACCTCTTTCCATGTCTCTCTAGCCTCCTAGAATCTGAAATCCGTTATTCCTCCTTGCTATTCCTAGAACCTAGACATCATGCCTGAGATAGAGTAGATGCTCAATAAATTATTTTAAACAAATGAAGAAAGAAACATATGAGCATATACAAGAGATATTCTGCACAGAATATCTGCACAGGTATTCTTCCCAGAAGCAGGTGTCAAGCTATTCAGAATGGGATACTACTTTGTTGTTGTATTAACATAAAATCTCTTTTGGTGGTATTCTTCTGAGGACTGAATATTACACATTTTAAATGAAGAGCGAGAGGAAGATAAAATGATAATTTGAGGCATTATAATCCTAACATGCTGATAATACGAGAAAATCACAATTACAGAAATACAAGCTTTAAGAAAGATAAATCTGGAGGTGAGTAGATAATTTTTATCACAGAGAAATTCTTCACGGGTAAGAAGGAACTGACTGGGACTTCTTTGAGAATTTAAGGTAATTAGGTTTACTAAAATAAATGTGCATGTAGCAGCCATATTTGTTAGTTCTTTGAGGGCAGGGCATATAAACCTTATCAACTTTTGTATATTCTACAGTGACTAGCTCTGAGTGACTAGCTCAAAGTCAGTGCCAATAAGTATACTTTTAAATAAGTGAACTCTGAAAGAACTCAGCAATTGTACAATGTGGGACTATCCTGCAATGCTTATTATATAGACCCACATACACATAAAATCTCTTTGCATTGTGTGGTCCTGAACCTGGACTTAGCTCTCTAGTCACGTCTGCAGAAGGAAGATAGTGGTGCAAAGCTAGGTGAGACATCAGACCTCTGGAGTGTATCAGGAGTTATATAAATGGTGAATGATATTGGTGATAGTAATTATAACAAAACTAATAATAGTTAACACTTATTTAACACTTAAATGTGCCAGACACTGTTCTAGGCACATTATGCAAATTCATTTAAAACTTACAACTTATGAAGCAGGACCTCTCATTATCCCTGTCATTATCCCCATTTTACTGCTGAGGTACCAGGAACAGAGAAGTTAAGCAACCTGTTCATGGTCATACAGCTAGATTGCAGTGGAGCCAGGATTCAAACCCAGGCACCATGACTCTACAATTCATACTCTAAACTACTATGTTATACTAAACTAGGGAAGTCATGAAGTTATAGAATATTTGAGCTGGGAGGGCTATAGAGCTCATCATTATACAGATGGGTGCTCCCCATGCCCTCTATTGCAGTGGTCTTTAACTGGGGCTAAGTTTGCCCCCAGGGGACATTTGGTAATTTTTGGAAACATCTTTGGTTGTCACAATTGGGGGCTGGGAGGTGCTACTGACATCTAGTGGATAGAGGCCAGGGATACTACTAGACATCCTATATTGCACAGGACGACTCTCCCCGCCACCAAAACAAAACAAAACACACACACACACACACACAACAAAACAAAACAAAACAAAACAAAACAAAACAAACAAAAAAAACTATCTGGCCCAAAATGTCAGTAGTGTCAAGGTTGAGAAACCCTGCTCTGCTGCAGCAATTTCATGTGTTCTTCCTGGAAAGTGCCTTACACCCCTGGTTTCTCACAATCCCTTCCCATCCACCACACATGCAGCCAATCCCAACATCTACAGTTTATGCCCCACTTCCTTATGCCACCTTGCTAAAACTAATCTGATCACCTCCCCCCAACCAATAATTTATTAACATTTTTAGCATGGTTACTTTTATGCTTCACACCAAAGAAACGATCCTCATGGTGGGGAGTCCAGGTGCCATGGAAGGCTGATAGAGTACTGTTTAGAAAGCGGTCCTGGGCCTAGAACTAGGAATGCCATGACAAAGAAAAGAGAAAGAATGTTTAGAAAATGCTTGCACAGAACACAGAAGAAATCCCCATCTCTAGCATATCACACATATACAGTAGGCACTCAAGAAGTATTTTCTGGGAAAGATTACAGCAGAAAGGCAAGATTGGGTGTCCTAGAACTGAATAACATTGTGCTTTCTGTCCTCTGGCTAAGGGAAAGGAAACAGCAGGATAAATCATGTTTGGAGTCTGCATTAATCCTAGGGCTCAAGGTTTTATCTTCTGTTTGGTATTTATCACTCATAAAGCAACATATTGTGCATTGTAGGTATTATTTTGAATCCCTCTTCATTTTCTTGGAAAATTAACAATCTATCATTGTTTGTGAACAACCCACTGAAGCCCCAGGCACATCTCACTCTTCCCATCACAGAGGTCACCAGCAGTGATGTCACAGCTTGCATCATCACTATGCAGGGTGAGAGAACTGAGAGAGGTTTTTGTAAGAAAAGGCTCCCAGGAGACTTGAAAGAGATGACAGACAAAGGTTTTATCTTCTTTTGAGTGTCACCAAGGAAGGCTCAAAGAGCCATTCAAGGGGATCAGGATGTCAGAATATATTCTTCCTTGGGGAAGGGGAGAGGAGAGGAGGGGATGAGAAAAGAAGAGGGAAAGGGAAGGGTTTTTATGCTAGCCTATATAGTAGGTAGTCATTCTCACATGGGCTGTGAGTGTGGCAGGGTGGGGAGTGGGAGATAAAGGTACGCAGATGAGAACCTCAGGGTAGAGGGTGCTTCCATAAACTAAGCCTTATCCTAGAAGATTCACTGTTCTACTCTATAAGCTGAAGCATCCTGGAGATAACCCCCATTCGTACTGGAGAAGTTATAAGGATGTTCAAAGCTTTTAACTAGATCTACAAGAAGCTAGGGCACCAAGCCAGACTTCCAGATGGCAGTTGAAGTGGGGGTGGGAGTGTATTGAAGAAGAAGAAGGCCGTAGGTTTTAGCATGTGCCTCTCCAAGGAACTCACATCATATACCCTACATTTATGAAGGCAATGGGGTATAGGAAAGGAATATAGACCTTGGGGCCAGGTAGATCTAAAATCAAATCTTGACCGTATTATTTACTAGCTTTGTGACTTTAGGCAAGTTTCGCAAACTTTGTAGTCGGTTTATTCACCCATAGTTGGAGATAATAATACCTATCAGGTACTAACTAATGAAAATGATGTTGATTCCTAATATTGACTTGCATGCTTATTATGTGTCAAAAACTGTTTTAAGGCTTTATATGTATTATGTAATTTAATCCTCACAAACCGATGAGATAGGTAATATTTATTATTAGACACATTTTACAGATAAGAAAAGTGAAACACAAAGAAGTAAGGAAGTTGCCCAAGGTTACAGATGGAGTTAGTGCTGGAGTTGAAATTCAAATTCAGGCAGTACGGATCCAGAGCCCATACTTCTAGCCACAGATCTATATATTATCACCACAGTATAAAGAATGCTGAGTGGGATAGCAGACACAGCAAGTACTGAGTCATGAAAATAATGCCACTTCCTTTATCTTTTCTTTCCTTTTTCCCAGTTAGGAAAGAAATGATTCAGTTGCCTTGTGGGGGTCTATTCTCCCACTTCCCTGAGCTGGAACCAGGGATCTCCCTTGTTATTTCAGGGAAGGGTGGCACAGGTTGAAGAATCTCAGGGATAGTCCTTGTCACTTCAAGGTTATTAGCTGAATGTGAGCAAGGAGACTAGATTAAGGTTTAATGCAGGGGTCCTGGAATACCAGTAGGCTCCACCATGGGAACCTTGGAGGACTTCCTCAGTCAGTAAGAACAGTGGCTAACTGTACTAGACAGGCTCTTTGGGGACCTTTTCTGGACTAAGGTCCATAATTCTCCAACCCTGGCTTCTTGGGCTTCTGAAATACCAGTGAATTCATATTACCCTGTTCTAGGGTGAATGGTTGACTGTGGCCCTGTAGTCTTTAGGACTGCATCATCATATTCATTCCATATTTCCTCATCTAACATTTAGATAAAGAACACTGAAAGCATAAATGGGTGGCAAAAATGCTACCTCACCCTAGCTTTTTTAACATCTGCATGAATTGCCTGTTAAGTCACATAGTTTTCTCCTGGTTTTGAAACAGACACATTAATATTACTATCATTCCAAATGTTGTAGCTACTGGCTTTCAACTAGAAATCTTAATATTTAACAAATCAACTAATTGTATTTCAGGTATTGAGCATGCTCTTTAAGTTAATGGTGTGGCTGGTGGTAAAGGAGGGATGGAGAAAGGAAAAATAGAAGCATAAACTCTGTAAGTTTCTAAAGCTCTGTGGCCTAAGCTTGCCTGACTTAAGTTGCATAAGAGATGACTTGGCAACCCTGCTGCTATGCTGTTGGAAGTCTGGCAAGATCTCTTGGAGCAAAAAAAGAAAAAGAAAAAAAAAACAGAAAAAGAAAAAGAAAAAGGAGAACAGCCTGGGGTTAATCCACAAGCCATTTTTGCTTTAGCCCTTATTGTTGAAAATCTATGTAACTTTACTAACAATTGTCACCCCAATAAACTTTAATTAAAAAAAAGAAAGAAAATCTTCCCAACATGTTTTAGTCCACTTCCTCGCCATAGGAGATACAGTACAACAAAGATTAATATACATGGACTAGATCTGGAATGAGGAGGACTGAGTTTGACCTCTGAATCTGCTATGTACTTGCTGTGTAGCCATCACTTACATCCATATCTGTCAAAGTGCAGTCCCACCATGTGCATCACCTGGAGTGCTTATTAAATAGCCAAGTTACAGGGTCCACTGGTGAGATTCTCATCTGGGTGTTGCTGGGGAATTTGCCTGTTA
The DNA here is from genome assembly GCF_004115265.2 of Rhinolophus ferrumequinum. Lineage (NCBI taxonomy): Eukaryota > Metazoa > Chordata > Mammalia > Chiroptera > Rhinolophidae > Rhinolophus > Rhinolophus ferrumequinum. The sequence continues at coordinate 25,328,257 of NC_046284.1, read as the reverse complement.
AACAAGCACCCTAGATAACTCTTATATCCACTACAAATTTGAGAAACACAGAGCTTCACTTTCCTCATCTATAAATAAGAACAATCCCTTTCACAAGGTTGGGATGAAAACAACAGGCAGTCAATATGTACCTGAATCTATTTTTTATTGGTTTCAGGTGTATAAAACAATTTAATAATTAGACACTTCACCCCTCACAAAGTGATAACCCCCCCTCTGCCAATCTATTGCCCCTCTGACATCGTATATATCTATTACAAATCTGTTGCAATGTACACCTGAAGCTGAAGTTGAATAATACTGTATGTCAACAATAATTTAATATATGTATAGTCATGGGATATGGAGTATTGCGTAGGGAATAGTCAATGGAAATGTACCTGAATCTTTGAGTGAGATTGTGGCAGGGCTTCAGGATACATTCTGAATATTAACAAACATGTTAAATCCATGCACTATTAGGTCATACCAAGATGAAAAGATCCATATTTCCCTTTCCTTTGAGTGGCTTATACACTAGCAGGAAAGACAGACATGAAAACAAAAACTATTGTATAGATTGATAATAGCTAAACAGGGATATGAAGAAGGTGGAGGCAGTTACTCCACTAGGAGGAGAAGTGGTGATGAAGGACAGAGGGGAGCATAGAGGAAGTGATGTTAAACTACTGAAGGTAACTTTAAAGTGAGTTTTGAAAGATAAGCCAATTATTATGGTACCATGGATACCTTAAAAGGTGTAGGAGATAAGACTATATTTGTGCTAAGACTAAAACCTAGAAAATAAATTGTTCTTGTTTGGGGGAATGGAAATGAGTGGACAATATTTTTCTTATCAATTTACTTATTATTTCTCTCTCCTGCAAGTAGAATGGTAAAACACTGGAGTCATTTTGTATTCTCCAGTTGGTTGGACTCTGAGAAGGATGGGTATTAGACTATATTGTTGATTTGCTCTGCAAGTCACTAACTACAATGCCATGGTCTAAGCCAGGGGGGTGGGACACTGGCCATGACCACTATAAATAAGTCAAGTGTTAAATCCTACTGATAATGGGAACTTTGGCTTGAGAACTAGCTGTCTCAGCAGAGTCATCTGCAAATATTAAGGGCAATGCTATATATACACATACAGATGCAGGAGGCAGTGACTAATGGCTCTGCTTTGGGCTAGCAGCCCTGGCCCCTTTCTAACTTCTTTACCTCTATAGGCAGCCTAACTCGAGTTTTCAAACTCCACTTCAATTTGACAAATAATGAGAAATTTTTACTAAATAGAACTTCACACTGCCCCCACCACCCTTCATATTTTAAAGTGACTAATTTTTTTTCTTTTGAAAACAGCAACACACTTCCATCAATCCCCATTATGCCTTTGGCTAGATCAAGCATGATAAACTCTAAACCCTTAATGCTGTGTGACCCTGAATGAAGAAAGAATGAGTTTTTAACAATAGTTAAGATTATGATCTTTGGGTTAGATCTGAGTTGTTGTAATCTTGACCCGCCACTTATTATTGTGTGATGCTAGGGAAATGACTTAATGTCTCTCTTCTTCATTTTCCGTATCTGAGAAATGAAGATAGTAAGAGTACCTATCTCATAGGGCTGTGATAAGTATTAAAGGAGACAAAAAATGTGAAAGAAAGGCCCATTGCAGAACCTAGCTCAGTAAGTGGTAGTAGAATACTAGTAATTATTATTAATATTTTAACTATAGTGGGCATTTCCTCTGATAGCTATGGAAAATAGGGGCCACTGAGAGAGGAGAGTGTTATAATTCCTTCAGGTGAAAAGGAAAGGACAGTACCAGTAATGGAAACCAGCCATCAATAAAAATGGGGAAAGTAAACAAAAAAAGAACAACATAGCTTCTCTTTAACCTGTTCTTTACCAAGAACACTGCCAGAAAGAACAGAGTAACTAATTTATATGCCTCTCACCTGACTGATGCATTTTTAAAAAAATTTTGATTGATGCCTTTTCTAAAAGTGGTACTGCTAATAAAATCCTCAAAAGATTTTCTGGTGTTTACCTCCTCCTCCACTGTATATACCCCTCAAACCATGACAACTGCTGCCAAAACCCATTGCTTTTCCCCCCAAAAGCATGGATGGCATTTGCACCTGTGCTCTTTCTCTAATGATCACCCCATCTGTGGTGGAGAAAAGCTAGAATAACTTAGTATCACATCTCGATCATCCATGACAAAGATGGGAAGTAATGGGGTAAGCAGAAGAACTTGCTCTTCATGACCAGCTTTCCAATAAAAAAGAGGGAAGTTCTGGCCATGGTTGTGACCTTTGTGACAGCTGGGCAGTGGACACCCACTGTATCAACCTACTCCAGGAATAATCCACATGCAAGTGATTTGGATGGCTGTTTGTGATTCTGGGGCAGTATTAATAGTAGTGCCTTTCCTGGAATCTTTTTTGTACTCGTACATTACATATTTTGCCCCATTTAATTCAATAGTTCTCCTGAATATTTAAACACAGCAATGGTAGTCCAAATAGCAAACACATGTGTGTTATTGACTTTCCTTCCTTTTATCCGCTTCTACCATATTTTAAATATTTTTTCCTGAGTGAATCTCCAGGCCCCTAGTGACATCATTTTTTATCCATTCATGTTCCTTTTTTTTTTTTTTTGATTGGCATTAACATAGAGGAGACATTAGCTGTTAAAAAATAAAAGATGACTAGGTTGGTGATGATGTCCTGAGCAAACCTTACAGGGATTGGTAGAGCAAATTTGATTTGAAAATGATTACAAAGGGTGAATTCCCTGTAAATAATGAATTGGAAGAAAATCAGGCTGGGAGTATTTTCTTATGCACTTATTTCCACATAGAAGAAAAGCCACAGTCCTTGTCAGCTTGTGCTTACAGTGTGCCTAGATTGGCCAGAGAGAAACCAACAAGGATGAAAATAAGTACACAAGCCCAGCCATTCACTGCATTCTCTGTCAGGTCCAGCACCAAGGAAAACCATAAAGATAATAAGTCTTTGGGTAAAAACCCATAAATCCATGGTTACAGTTCAAGCAGTTAACTTCAAATTCTCAAATAACCATGCCACTGTTCTTTGCTCTCCCAGAAGCTAGAAGTTCACTGTCAGAAAGCGGGTAGGGGAGAGGGGAGGCAAGACAACTGAAATACTCAGTGACCGCAGGACAATTCTGGGAAAGCATGCTCTACTCACAAATCACTCTTGAGAAACTAAATGTTATGTCACTGGGAGACACTGTCAGGGCAAACTGGCTGAGGTTTTTATCAAACTGTACCTAGCTTTCAAAAGCAGCATTCCTTAAAAAGGTAAAGCAATATTTGACAAGATACAACATCCATTTATGATTGAAACACTTAATAAAATAGGTCTAGAAGGAAAATACTTTAACATAATAAAGGCCATATATGACAAGCCCTCAGCTAATCTCATAATTAATGGTGAAAAACTGAAGCCCTTTGCTCTACGTTCAGGAACACGACAGGGCTACCCCTCTCACCTCTGCTTTTCAACATAGTGTTGGAAGTCCTTGCCTGAGCAATCAGGCAGGAGAAATAAATAAAAGGCATCCAAATTGGGAATGAAGAAGTTAAATTGTCACTCTTTGCAGATGACATGATGCTATATATAAAAAACCCTAAAAACTCCACCAAAAAAAACTATTAGAAACAATCAACAAATACAGTAAAGTTGCTGGCTACAAAAATAAAGGTACAAAAGTCCATTGCATTCCTATATACTAACAATGCAATCTCAGAAAAACAAATTAAAAAAAATTCCTTTTGTAATTGCAGCAAAAAGAATAAAATACCAAGGAATAAACTTAACCAAGGATGTGAAAGAACTACATGCTGAAAACTATAAGACATTTTTAAAAGAAATTGAAGAACACACAAAGAAATGGAAAGACATTCCGTGCTCATGGATTGGAAGAATCAACATAGTTAAAATGGCCATATTACCCAAAGCAACATACAGATTTAATGTAATCCCCATCAAAATCCCAATGGCATTTTTTTAAGAAATAGAACAGAAAATCATCAGATTTGTTTGGAACCACAAAAGACCCCGAATAGCCAAAGCAATCTTAAGAAAAAAGAACAATACTGGAGGTATCACACTCCCTGACTTTAGCTTGTACAAACAGGGCAACAATAATCAAAACAGCATGGTACTGGCAGGAAAACAGACACATAGACCAATGGAATAGAATTGAGAACCCAGAAATAAAACCACATAAATATGGACAGATAATTTTTGACAAAGAAGCAAAAAACATACAATGGAGAAAAAACAGCCTCTTTAATAAATGGTGCTAGGAGAACTGGAAAGCCATGTGCAAAAGAAGGAAACTGGAATGCTATCTGTCACCATGTACCAAAATTAATTCAAAATGGATCTTAAGCATAAGACCTGAAACAATAAACTGCATAGAAGAAAACATAGGTACTAAACTTATGGACCTTGGGTTCAAAGAGCATTTTATGAATTTGACTCCAAAGGCAATGGAAGGAAAAGCTAAAATAAATGAATGGGACTATATCAAATTTAAAAGCTTCTGCACAGCAAAAAAAAAAACCCAAAAAACCAAAACATCGACAATATAAAGAGGCAACCAACTGAATGGGAGAAGATTTTTGCAAAAAGTGCCTCCGATAAGGGGCTAATATCCAAAATATAAAAGGAAATCATGCAACTCAACAACAAAAAAACAAACAACCCAATTGAAAAATGGGCAGAGGACCTAAAGAGACATTTCTCCAAAGAGGACATACAAATGGCAAGTAGACATATGAAATAATGCTCAACATCACTAATCATCAGAGAAATGCAAATAAAAACCACAATGAGATATCACCTCACCCCAGTCAGAATGGCTATCATCAACAAGACAAACAATAACAAGTGTTGGAGAGGCTGTGTAGAAAAAGGAACCCTCATACACTGTTGGTGGGAATGCAGACTGGTGCAGCCGTTAAGGAAGGCAGTGTGGAGGTTCCTTAAAAATTTACGAATAGAATTACCATATGACCCAGCAATCCCTCTCCTGGGTATCTACCCAAAAAATCTGAAAACATCTACACATAAAGACACGTGTGCTCCAATGTTCATTGCAGCTTTGTTTAAGGTGGCCAAGACATGGAAACAACCAAAATGTCCTTCAATAGATGAATGGATAAAGAAGTTGTGGTATATATACACAATGGAATACTATTCGGCGGCAAGAAAAGATGATATAGGAACATTTGTGACAACATGGATGGATCTTGAGAGTATGATGCTAAGCGAAATAAGTCAGACAGAAAAAGCAGAGAACCATATGATTTCACTGATATGTGGTATATAAACCAAAAACAAGAAAAAAACAAGAAAAACAAATGAGAAAAAGAAACTCATAGACACAGACAATAGTTTAGTGGTTACCAGAGGGTAAGGGGGGAGGTGGGTGGCAGATGAGGGTAAAGGGGATCAAATATATGGTGATGAAAGAACTGACTCTGGTTGGTGAACACATGGTGGGATTTATAGATGATGTAATACAGAATTGTACACCTAAAATCTATGTAACTTTACTAACAATTGTCACCCCAATCAACTTTAATTAAAAAAAAGGTAAAGCGAATTTCTGCATAACAAATCCTATTTTTTCCACTGATTCACACTGTGTTTTTATCATTTTTTAAATTAAACATTGAGTAGATACAAAGGGGAATTTATAAGAAACAAATGTACAGTACAAAAAACAATGATTCAATGAAAATTGTGTACCCAACATGCAGTTAGAAATAAGAATATAACTATTACTGTGAAAAGCCACCACGCGCCCCTCCTTAATTCCTTCCATCTCCTTTCGGAGATAACCATTATTCTAAATTTTGTGTTAATCATTTCTTGCTTATCTTTATAATGCTACTATATATGATGATGCTGTCCCTTCAGAAATGTTTTATATGAATTTCTGAAAGATTCTTTAGGTGCCAGGAGTTTTTAGTTTGTGCTGTTCTTCCTCACATTCTTCCCTTCTCCTTCACTTCTCCCACCCAGCTTGTCCAGTAGTTATGATCTATGAACAAACACAAGTGTCAAAGGTATCATTTGTTAGTGAACCCATATGGAAAGACAGTAATTCTTTTGTAACATGGCTAACATGTTACTAACATGGCTTTCCTTTTGTTTTTTAAGCAAATCCCCGAATGGGCCTTAATTTGTCTACACAGAGGTTTGGAGACATGGAAGTGGCAGTGGAATAGAGATCAGAGTGACAGGGCTGTGTATATTGCCTAGCATGGCAATATACATTGACACCTCAACGTTTTGGAGTCAGAAGAGTGTGGTATTGACTGGCTGTGTGACCTTGGGCAAGTCACTTAATGTCTCTGAGCCTTGGTTTCCTCATCAAAAAATGTAGGAAACAATAATACTAATCTTACAGGGTTGGTTAAACAAGAGATAATTAATTGTAAGCTGGAAGATACTTTATAAATGTTAGTTGTTAATGATACTGCTGCTCTGTTGCTATTGTTGGTGCTATATCAGTTCTGTTAAAGCTAAGGACTAGACGGTGATTAATTTTCTAAGCCTGATGCTAATCCACATTTTATAGTTGCCAGCTGTCTGTCAAAGCTGGCAGAGCACAGACAAAATTAAATTTTCTTTTACAACTCTGTATTACAGGTCTATGTGGAAACTTTTCCACATTTGAACATCTTCCTTAAATCCCATTGTAGCTGCCCAATCTGCATGTGTGGGAGTCGTGTTTGCTCTAACCTACATCAGTGCTGGAGCCTAGGGCAGAAAGTAAGTCACACATTTCAGGCATCTAACATTTTCTCTTCTTAGTCATTTGTCAGAGGATGGTGCCAGCTGGTAACTCAAATAGAAATGTATGCAAGATGTGCTCATCACCTGATCAGTTTGTGCCTGAAGGACCTTCTGTAGGCCTCGGCTTTTGCCTGTGAGATACTAACATAATCATTTGCATGCTATTTCCATTTTGTTTTTAAAAGGGTCTTTCCTTGAAGATCTACAAGAATGAGAGTAAGTAGTGGAGAACCACATTTCCATTCTGCAAATGACATAATCAAATCTGTAAATAGACAAAACTATACACAAGAGACGCTGCATAAAACAGCGGGCAGTTATTTCAGTGAACAGATCCAAGTTGTACACGATTCCCCACAGCTGCCGCAGGTGTTGAAGTAAGAGATTCAAACAACAGAGGGGAAATATTGATCATCTTTTTGAATATGGAGCTAGGCTATTTGTTTGGGTGCCCAGGAGGGGTTGAGGGTGGAAGAGTGCTGGTAATGTTCCCACACATGTTTCCACACCTTGAGGCTGGACAGCCACATGCCCGTCTGCTGCTAAGAAAAAAAATAGACACGGCTTACACACATGGGACAGGCTGTTTGACCTCTGAGGTTGGAAGGCTCTTGCCCTCCGCCTAACAGCTGACGCCTGGGACAAGCAGGCCAATCCCCCATGGCCTCTGCAGGGGCTACTACTAGGGCTCCAGCTGAGGGACGGCTGCAGCTATAGCAACAAACACTCAGGAATGAGTTAACACCAGCCAAAGGGGTTAATGGGAGAGGCAAGGGCTTTTATACAAATGCATTAGGGAAAGAAACTCAATACAGCGGGAATGAGGTCCATTAATAAAGCAGAGTGATAAAATCCACCACCATTCTTAAATTGGACTTGGCTACTTAAACTGCTTTTCTAAATCAATCTCCTGTGTTCTAGCTGTTCATTGAGACACTGAGCTTATTTAAAGATTAAAAAAAACAATACTGTGATATGCAGTATAATAGGAGAAAATAGGATAGGCCAAAGGGTATAAAATTAGACTTGCAAACAATGGAAGGAAGGAAAACAAGAGATGTGTGTAACTATGTTCTGAATATGATTAAACTACTTGTTACTACTAACAATCACCACCTGCCAATAAATTACCCCCCTACATGAGGATTACAAACTGCAGTATTATGATGCATTAGAATCAACCTGAGTACTAATGATAATGACTGGTTGGGTGCCTAAACATGGCCTCCAATTACCGCTGAGTGCCCTTTCCTTTTGTGGCTACAAAACAACCGTCATCAATATTCTCCCATAGACAATGTTTTCTTATCAGCATTATTTCCTCAAAAACATCCCTGGAAGGCAAGTTGATATTGATGGGGTTTTTTGAAGAAAACAGGGAGGCATGGAGAGGTTAAATGAAAATTAGCAGAAGTGGCACCACGATTCCATAACAGGATGTGAGTTATAAAGGGAGCCAAGGTACAGATACAGAGGCAAAGGGCTTTGGGCTGTTCTTTCAATGATGGCAGTGCCTACTGAAGGCAGTGAATCAGAGTTTTTAGTCACTCTTTCAGCTACAGTGAAAAGCACAGATTCCTTAAGCCACTACAGTTGGAATTTCTGATTGTAGCTCAAGGCACAGAAACACAGACAACATTTTTACTTCTGTCAGGTTACAATACAACATCAGAGTAAAATTTTACTTTGGAGAAGAAAAGAAAGAGTGCACTGGAATGCAGAAACCAGTATAATCCATTTTAATAGTATTTCCTAGTTTCATAAATGAACAAATGGTACTTACTGAGCCCCGATTATGCTTTCTGCTAGTGTCTGAGAGGGACACAAGAGAAGCTAAAGACAGTTACTTCCCTCAGATAGCTTATAATTTACTTAAGGTGGAGGTGGGCAAATTCACACACAAAATAAAGACCAATCAAGACTCCATAGAAGGCCTAAGTATAAAGTGACAATCCTCTTTGTCTTTCTGGTTAGAGAAAAAGAATGAGAAAACTTGAAAGATGAGATGTTGGTAAGTTCTTACATGAATGTTACCAGTAGAACTTAAACTGACAAGTATATTAGACATTTCCATCAGCAGCGAATGCACTCACAATAGGGGTGGCCAAAACAGATGAACAGGAGAGAGCATGAAGTAAATTAGAAGGACAAATGAGGTTAAAGGGAAACAGGATGGAGGTGTATGCCGTTATTTGAACATGATCATGTCATTTTTGAACCAAATTCCAGTGATGGGGACTGCTTTCCTGGGGATAGTGCTTCTCAGGCAAGTACATCAGGTTGGCATATCCCTATATACATCTAAGAGCTAGAGGGCAGATAATTCAATATGGGAGTGCTCTGGTGAGCACATGAAAGGCAGAAAGTCTACAGTGTAGGCTGAAGAGAGGCACACATGTTTTAGCTATCAGACATATAAAGTGGCTAAGGTGTCATTCTATTTAAGAAATCAAGGTGCTTGACTTGTATGTCTGTCTAGATGGAGTGTTAGACTCCTCAAGGAGGGATTGAATGTTCCTGCAAAAAGCACTTTGGACTTGTTTCAGTGACTTAGCTAGTGTTCATCGATATTCCAGATGACGCCTTCCTAAGCCACTTTACTCTCCACTTTCCTCTGCTCCATAGCCTCAGGCTACACATTTCACCTTGTCTTGTCTTGCAAACACAACTACCTGTAGGAGACTTGGACAGGGGATATGGATTACTCTATAACACCCAACCACTGAACACACACATTGTCCTGCACACAGTAGGTCAGCAGTGTGACTGTCACAGGTGAAAGCTGAACGTTATAAGGAGCAACCGTTTACAGAGCTTCCCTAGATCACCTAATAAATTTCTCACTGAGAAGAACTAAACTCAAAGTGGCAATCTGACTATATCCCCTTCTACAAGACCTATTCTTTGGAATAGAAAACTGACCGTTGCTATTTCTTTTTAGGAAATTTGAAAAAGAGACAATTACTCCCAAAGGAACTGTCATGCTATAAGAAGTTTGTGATCCCAGCCCCGATAGCTTAATGGTATTATAGCTCTCACATTAGCCTGGATGCTACTTTATAGCCTCAGGGTCCATCTTTGGATTTTTGCAGGAATATAAATGGCAAGTTATTACATGAATGTTACTTGCAGAACTTGAACTGACGAGTATATTAGACACATATATCAGGAGTTCAGAATCTCACAGTAGGGTTGGCTGAAGGAGGTGAGCTGGAAAGAGAGAACCCATGGTAAATTAGGAAGACAGGTGAAGGTTAAAAGGAACCAGGATAGAGGCATCTGCCACTATCTGAATATAATTATGGGTTTTTTTGAGCAAAATTCCACTGATAGGTCCTGCTTCCCCAGGAGCTGGACTTCTCAGGCAAGCAAGCTTAGAAGTCATTTGGGAAGAAATATTTCCTTCCTCTGACATGAGCAGCTAGGTGGAAAAGATGAGCAGACATTTGCTTTTGGGAGCAAGAGGTGCTGAGCTTAATGCCCATCATCTCGCGGAGATGATGATGTATTGTATATACACATAAAATCACTGTGGCTACTTGCTATTTCCAGGGGTTCAGAATACACAGTCTTTTATCTCCAAATGTCTGGTTTTCAATCTGGCTATATCTTGAAATCTGTTTTAAATACAACCAGGAAGGTTTTGGTCAAGCATGCAGTGACTAACCTTGAAGCACAACAGAATGCCAGGAGAACAGCCTGACCTTTGCAATAAAACTAATTTGATGCTTATAATCTAACTCAGAGTCTGTAGCCTTTATACATATGACAGAGTCACAATACAGTTTAGTAGGGATTATGAAATTCCACTTATGCTCATCAGAGGGGAGAAGTGAGGTCGATGTATTTCAGGACACCGGCGAATTGGCCAAACCATGTGGGAAAAGCAAGGAAGATATCCTTCCAGGAATAAAGTGAAAGGGGCTATAATTGATGCACTAGTAAGCACTCCGTGAGAACTGGTTCAGTGAATGAGGCAAAGAGTAAGCTAAATCTGATGTCTAATACCTAGGGAGCCCCTTCCTGACCACTCAACTGGTGCAATGTCAATGCCTAAGAGCTTCTCACACAGGGAAGCCATTTGGCAAGTGCCAGAGACCCTGTCAAAAGGCTGGAAGGTGAGTGGATTAGAGATGGTACAAAACATGCCATCCTGCATTCCCCTTCCCATTCCAGCAGGTGGTAGGAACTCTGGGGCAGAAGATTGCTAATCATAAATGAAGAAAGCCAAATGGATACCAGTGAATTAAGAAGGATGCATCCTCTCCCAAGATGGCTACAAGAACCTCAAGCCAGAAGACTCTGTTGGGTTTCCAGAAAGCCTCTGAAATATTAGTACTAAATCCAAAATTACCCAGGAAGAACCAGTGTTCTAGTCACTGCACTTTAACAAGTGTGTTATATACAAAGGCCTGTTTGTAGTGGGAAATCCTGGTTGGTTTTATTTAGGTAATATAATAATGTAACTTTCTGAATCTGATGCTTTTTATTTGAACATTCATTATAATGATTCATCTCTGCTCTTCTTTCTTTACCAGTGATATTTGTATTCTATTAGCAAATATAATTTCATAGAGGATAATAAGGGAGTCAAAATTATCCAATTTGTTTCCATCATAGGAGCAGAAGGAATCCTTCAATGGTCAGTTTTGTATTGTTCTACTGATTTTAATAAGTTTTTCTTTAATACTAATTTAATATCACAGAGATAATCTGGTTTTGTCTAAGTGAACCCCCTCTTATATTTTTCTCACAGGAACTGAAAAATTTCCAGTTCTCTAGGGGTTCTCTTGTACCATGGGAAATATACTGAGATTGTACCTTTCTAAGAGATATTTAGCGCTAATGTGATTCTCTAAATGGCTATCAGCATTTTACTTTATATGAATAGTTAACTGGGTGCCTGTGATGTTTTCACTGCTGGATTGTAAGAATTTTAACGGCAGGGATGGTACCATTATATATTGTTAACTTACCCCAGGACACGGACTAGTGATTGAACAAATAGCTAGTATAGTGCTATCAATTTTTACTTTCTTCAATCCACTGACAGCGTTGTAATGCCTGCCAATAATTGTGGTTCATACTATTTGCTGTTGCTGTTGTTTTTTAAGTAGAAATGCTTTCCCCAACTTTTACAAACATTCCCCAAAGTTAATCTTGCTAATATTTTCCATATTAATTTCTTCTTTCACTAACTGTACTTAGCCTATGCTAGAGCAATAGACTCCATTAGGGGTCCTCTGGTAAGCTTATTGGTTGTATCTATAAAAATGACCTCTGCTTATGGGACTAAGATCAGAGCAACCAGGAATAGTATTTAAAATATTCAAACACCAGTATGGCATGAGCTTCCAAACAGAATTGAACACTAAACCTAAGCACTAGAGCAGGGCCTGGGAGACCCCATTGTTGTGCTAGACGTCAATCCATTATTGCTAGACTATGGGGAAACCTGGAGGATACCAGGAGGATCAGGGTGCCCTGGGTAACAGGTAGTCACTTAGGGGGATCTGGGCAGTGATTATGTATTGGTCGGAGTTGCCAGTGATCATTTAAGGGGCTCCTGGAAGTACCTATTCACCAACTGGTATAGAAGTTTTTCAATATTTTAAAACTGATATGGCCATCCAGTGTACACTGGCTGAAGATAGGTCGGGGATCTATCTTCACCTGAACATGCAGCATAAGTAAACAGATACTCCTACCTAGGGCTGTAGTCTCCTGAAGTAATCTGTCTTAATGTTCAATGAAACCTTTGTGATCAAAGTTATTCCTTATATTAAACCCAAATGTAAAAACCCTTTCCTACAGAAATATGAATCTACTCTTATTCTGTCCCCCCCAGGGGTTGATACACCAATCACTTTTTATCTGTTAAATGTGCTTTCTTCTTTAAAGAAATTATGATTTAAAATTGCCTCTCAGTGCTGTTTTGAGACAAATAACAACAAAAAAAAAATCTTAACATCTACAGTTTTCCCAATTCATGCAATAAAAGGTGAGTCAGGTAGAGGTAGTTGGGAAGAAGAGATATATGGAAGATACTGAGTAGCTGTCCTTGCTGTGTCCTGCTTGAGTAAATAAAGCAAAAATTAAAAAAAAAAAATGGCAGAGGCTGGACAACACGGAGCTCTCCCTGCAAACCATTAGAAGCAGTGAAAATAAAAATGCCATGTTTTTGTGCCCTTTAAAAACCCTTTGTTATCCTAGTCCGGGTCTCTAGGTGGTATATCTACTCCACTTCAACACACAGTAGCTGCTTAAGTACCTCGCTCTCACCTATCCCCACCTGCACATGTCCACTCACTGGGGCTGTGTCACAATGAATAGCAACTGCTTCTCTACTGAGGGACTGGCTGAATTCCAAGGCTTTGGTTTGGGTAAGCTTGTCTTTGCCATTTACTGTTAATTTTACTTTGTAAGAATGCTAGTGAAATTGCTCAGAAAGTTGTATGGGACATGTGGGAAATCAGCAAGGTGACTAATTTCTGTTTCTGGAAGTGATGGTTGTAGCTATACTAGCTATTGTAAGTAGATACTAGTTGTAAAGTTCCTTAGGTATAGACTGGGTAAAAGGGTAAGTGAGAAACATAATTACTGCCTGGAGGGAAAGTCTAAGCAACAATATTGGGCATGAGGTGTTCAGCATAACCTAGAGCTGGGGAGTCAAACCTGAGTTTCTCTCTTAGTAATAACATCAAATAAGTAGGAATAAATAAAATAATACAGTCAACAATAATAAAATTAAAACGTAGGAATTCTCACAAATGTATGTCAAAAGAAAAGCTCAGGAGCATCATGGATACCTTACTTTCCGGGACACCTCTCAGGTTGCAAGCTGCACAGACAAAGGAACTTGGAGTACACACTAATGAACAGTTTCAAATGGCACATCACATAGTAGCTCCGAGGCAGAGGACTTGCTACTTTTTCAGTAAAGGAGGAGTTTGTACGTGTCATTTGGTCTGCACCTGCCAGGGATACATTGCACTGACATGCAAAAAACATGCTCTTTTCAACAAGATTTAGTCTCATTTCCCTTTTCTTCCCACTCTTTCTCTCTCCAATGACTGGAAGTAGAATGAAACTTCGATTTTAGGATGATTTAGAGGTCTGTGAGTTGGCTCTTTCTTCCCTTGGTATGTGTCCAACTTCAAAGAAGCAATTGTATAATTATTAAGGAAATCAGTTATTTGCCAAGGGACCTTCTGTCAGAAACCAGAATGAATAAATAAGGCCTTCTGTGTCCATCTGAAGAGGGTCTCTGGGCTGAGAGGAATGTGTGGCTGGTGGTCTAGGTTTGCTCACTGGAGCAGCAGGCAGTCAGCTGCTCAAGAATATTGGAATCTAGAGGCTGCGGTGGGTGTGAGGGAAGACAAAGGAAATAGGACAGTAAACAAATTAACAGATGGAAAATATATAGCACACTGCCTCATGGGTGTGCCTGATGGGCCCACCTTTATGTATAGCTACCACTTACTGAGTACCTTCTCTGTCTAAATTACTGCACTAAGAATTTTGTATGGATTTTATCCTTACAAAAACCTTGATACAGGTATTATTATGATTGTAATTTTATGGAGGAGCAAGCTGAGTCTTGTAAGTTCAAAGGCTTCACAACTAGTAAAAGATGGGCCAAGATTTGAACTCAGGTTTCTTTCTTTATACCATAGGTGTCAGGCATTATGTTTGGTACATTTCTTATGCATAATCCTCACAACACTCTTGAGTTGCAGGTTATCTCCATTTACAGTTGAAGAAATGGTGGTTCAAAGAAGTTTAGCAACTTGCCCAAGATCACACAGGCAGTAAGTAGCAGAGTGGTTTCTAATTCAAGCCTGACTCCAAAGTCCATGCTCTTAACCACTAAACTCTGCCACTTCTATTGCAATCTACATTAGACATTCGTTAAATATTTGTCCCCATCCCAATTGGTACAGTGGAGGTAGGTGGAGGACACAGAGTTGAAGGTAACCTGAATTTGGTAGTGAGAGAAGGAGAGGTTGAGTAGTGAAGCTGTAGATAAAGCTTCTATTTTCCCCTGGGGCAGGTATGCACAGGATGTGAAGAGGGGCCATGAAAGACTTAGGGAGACAAAGGGTAACTGATTTCTATTCCCTCATGCCCAAATTATAAGATGAAGAGAGACCCCATAGAACATGAGCTGGGGTTAGGAGCTAACACTATTAGACAGTTACTATTACCTGAGCAGGGTTGGTTGCCTCTTAGCTCCAAATTCACCCTGTTGCTTGCTCTGTGGAAAGCATTCTTGGTCCTTTAAATATTTTACCTTTACCAGCCAGCACAGTGTTAAGCTTTGTCAGTAGGGGCACAAGAGAGATATTTCAGGAATAAGAGGCTTTTCTTTCTGGTTCTGGTGTGCTTGCCTTTGGCAGACTGCTATAGTGCCAGCACCCACCTACCCCTGTGCCTACCGTGTTTCCCTGAAAATAAGACCTAGCTGGACAATCAGTTCTAATGCGTCTTTTGGAGCAAAAATTAATATAAGACCCGGTTTTATTTTACTATAGGACCCGGTTAATATAATGTAATATAATATAATATAATATAATATAATATAATATAATATAATATAATATAATATAATATAATATAATATAATATAATAAATACTGGGTTGTATAAATACCGGGTCGTATATAATAAATACCTGAAATCCTATAGCTTGTGGGCTCCAAAGGGGAAGTGGATATTTGTGATGACGGCCTCAGAATGACCACTCTCTTTAAGAAAATGACAAATATTGAACTCAAAATCTCTATGATTGCCCACAGAACCCTCCTTCAAAGTTCAAGGTTATGTTCCCTCAATTGCTAGAGATAAAATATTTTCCTTTTTTTTTTTTCACCTGGATTTCCTGTGGACACATTACAGAAATTTTCAGGCACCTTAAAATGTCATGAATTCTGGAAAAACTTCTGAGGTGTTTGGAGTTGTTGTGTCAGGATGTTTTCCAAGTGCCACAAAGAGGAATAATTTTCACTACTGATGAAACACCATCATAATTTTTATATTACTCATGGATTTGTGCAGCTGAGTTCTTTTTGAATTTGAATAAAACATTTTTCAAAGCACGTGCTGGTAATTAACCACTACCTTTTTACTTTTGTTCTCTTTATGCCTTCATGCTTCCTTACCCCTCCAACCACCTCAAACTATAAACTGCTTCCCAAAAGCTCAATGAATGCAAAATGGAAGGTAACCAGTTAAGTAGGAGAGAAGAAGGACATGTAAATCTCAAGGTCTGATAATCAACTAAAATGCTCCCTACACATGATACAAGGTCATCTTTGGAGAATTTAGGAAGCAGTGGCCCAGATCAAATTCAGAGACACAAAAAGCATCACAGTTAATCAGCCACTTTGCTCAATTGCTAGGAAGTTTCCAGTATACATTTCCCATATCTTAGAGTCTTCACAGCAATAACAACTGTATTTGGAGCCATAGCAGCTTCTAATAAAGAGCGTTTAGCCAGAGCTGCCTATAATATCAATGGTCTTCAAGAGGCTTCCAGGTGGTCCTCATGATCATCAGAGCACCACGTGTTTGTGTTTGGGTGAAGATCCCAATCAGCATGGGTGAAAGAGAGAAGTTTGAGCTATTTTACACAGTGTGATTCTTTTTCTAGAAAACTAAGGAATTGGAGTTTCAGACAATCAGTCCAACCATAGTCTCTGCTTCCCTCCCTGTGTTTTCTCCTTCCAATCTTGGCCCTGGCCCAAGTTCCTGCTAAAATTCACTAGAATTCCTTCTTTCCCTCTGTCCTCCACATATATACACCCATATACACACAGAGGGATCACATATCCAAGAATAGAATGGGAAAGGGAGCATAGCCTTAGAGCTGTTTGATGGTTTATACTGTAGTAGCTGGTGGGGACAGGTGGAATAGATAACATGTAGGGTTTGCTGCCTCAGTTAGAACTTCTTCTTGAAGAATCAGAAAGCCATTGATATCAACCAGGTGTTGCTGTAAACCAGTGCTGACTTGCCTTCACTTTCAAACAGGAATCAGTCCTCTGCTGCTGCCATCATAACAATGATAGATTAGAGCATTGTCTTTTACCCAGGGGCGTTGGATGGTCTGGCACATGAAGAACTGGTTTTGAGAGGAGTAACCTAGTATTCAAGATGGACTCTAGGATTAATACCTGGTTTTGACTCCCAGATTCACCACTATGAATAAGGTAATTAACTTCTTTGAGTCAGTTTTCCCATCTGCAAAATGGCGATAATAGTATGTGTATTAGGGGATGTTGTGAGGAATATATATAATAAGGTGTGTAAAGTTTTTGGCACACAGCAGAAACCTCATATATGTTAGCTACTATTATTTCTATAGTATTATTTACTAAAAAGCACATTGCCATAACATCCTTGGTTGCCTAGCTCTCTTTGCCAGTTTTAGAGGTGTATATGGAGGACATGTTGCCAGGAGTAAAAAGATGTGATCACACAGATATTCACATTTGATTTTTTACATTGGTGCAAAACCAATTCAATGATTTTCAAAAAATGCTGCTGGGGCAATTGGACATCTGTAGGGAGAAAAAAAGGAAAAAAAGAGAAAAGAAATGAACTAAGTCATATACCTTGTAAAAAATTAACTCAAGATAAAACCCAGACTTAAATGTTAGATGTAAAACTTTATGAAAAAATAGGGGAGAAAAATCTTTGGGATCTAATGATAGGCAGTTCTAAGATTTGACACCAAAATTAAGACTCATAAAGGGAAAAACTGATAAACTAAATTTCATCAAAATTAAAAACTTTTGATCTGTGAAAGACCTTGTTAAGAGGATGAAAATAAATGCTACAGTGGTAGAAAATATTTGCAAATCACATATTTGACAAAGGATTAGTATCTAGAAAGTGTAAAGAATTCTGAAAACTCAACAGAAAAACAAAACAAAATAATTCAATTAGAAATTGGGCAAAAGATGGGAAGAGACATTTCACCAAAGAGGATACATAAATAACAAATTTGCACATGAAGAGATGTTCAACATCATTGACCATTAGGGAAATGCAAATTAAAACCACAGTGAGAGATCACTACACACCTGGCAGAATGGCTAAAGTTAAACAACAACAACAACAACAACAAAAAAAAAAAACCAAAACTACATCAAGTGCTGGTGAGCATGTGAGGAGACTGAATCACTTACACATTGCTGATGGAAATACTAAATGGTACAGTCACTTTGGAAAAGTTTGGCTATTTCTTTAAAAAGTTAAACATGTAACTACCAAATGACCCAATAATTGTACTCTGAACATTTATTCCCAAAGGAATGAAGACTTACGTTCACACAGAAAAACATGTACATAAATGTGTATAGTAGCTTTATTCATAATTGCAAAAAATTGGAAAAAACAAAGCTCTTTTCAACATGTGAATGTTAAACTGTGGTACATCCATACAATGGAATACTACAAAATCAGCTACTGATACACACAATTATCTGAATAAATCTCAAAGGAATTATGCTGAGTGAAAGGGAGGGCAGTGGTAGATGAGGGTAAAGGGGATCAAATATACAAATATATGGTGATGGAAAGAGAAATGACTCTGGGTGTTGAACACACAATGTGATATATCTATCTATCTATCTATATATATATATCTATATAGATAGATAGATAGATAGATATGATGTATTAAAGAACTGTACACCTGGAATCTATGTAACTTTGCTAACAATTGTCACCCCAATAAACTTTAACGAAAAAAAGAAAGAAAAAAGCCAATTCAGAAAGGTTACATACTGTGTATTTATATAACATTACTGAAATGCCCAAATCATGGAAATGGAGAACATATTTGTGGCTAGTGTAAGGCAGAAGGGAGGCAGGGCAACAAGAGGGATCCTTCTGGTGATGAACTGTACTGCCTCTTGACTGTACCAATGTCAGTATCCTGGTTGTGCTATTGTACGAGGTCTGACAATTACATTTGTGAACTCATCCCAGAAAAAGTGCTACATATTTCATTGCTGAATATCACTATGGTCACGTTCGAAGTACTCCCCTTGGGAAGCTATGCACTGACACCAGTGCTTAGTCCACCCTTCAAAGCAAGTTTGGAACTCTTTTTCTGGAATGGCCATCAGAGCTGTCATCGTATTACCCTCGATGTCCTGAATGTCATCAAAATGTCTTCTTTTCAATATTTCCTTTCTCTTTGGGTAAAGAAAGAAGTCATTGGGGGCCAGATCAGGTGAGTAGGGAGGGTGTTCCAATACAGTTATTTGTTTACTGGCTAAAAACTCCCTCATAGATAGTGCTGTGTGAGCTGGTGCATTGTTGTGATACAAGAGCTCCTTCAGGACCATTTTTGCACACACCTTTCTCATGCCAAGACTTTCAGTTAAGATTTTCCTAACTGTTTCTCTATTGATGTTTACTTAGTTAAGTTAGTCCAAGTTTATCCCCATAAACTATGGGGATAAACTTGGACTAACATGTCCCTGATTTCACTTCCACTCTGCTATGCTTCTCACAGTCAGCCAATGATTTTGAGGCACAATTTGACAAATTTTTGCAATGTTTTCCTCAGTTCTGCTCATTACTGGCCACCCTGACCTCTCTTCATCAGTGATGCGTTCTCTCCCCTCAGAAAAACGTTTAATCCATTTGTACACTGCCATTTTCTTCATGGCATTATTCCCATAAACTTGGACTAACATGTCCCTGATTTCACTTCCACTCTTGCCAAGTTTAACAAGAAATTTAATGTTTGTTCATTGCTCTAACTCAAGCTCAGACATTCTGGCGAAGGCACACAAAAACATGCAACAACAATAATGAACGCCACTCAGCAAGACACCACCACATGTCAACAGGAACACAGCTGTGAGACTCTGATATACCATGGTTATTAAACCTTACCGAGCTGTTTGTACAGTGTTGCCAATGTAAGTGCACGGTGGCAAGTTCACAAACTTAATTGTCAGACCTCATACTACAATGTTGCAAGATGTTACTGAATGAAGAGTATATGGAGTCTCTATTATTTCTTACAATTACATGTGAGTCTTTAATTATCTCAAAATTTAAAAACAAAATTTAAAAAAAGAAAAGAAAAAAAGATATGGATAGAAGAAGCCGAGTTGAAACAGGCCTCACTCTTTACAATACAGTTCAGATATGTGTCCCAGATCATAGCACGGTTTCCAGTTTGGCAGGCTAATCCAGTGTACTGCAGAGATCCAGTTTACCTACAGAAATAGCACTTGCTCCTTTCACCGGAATATTAGTTATTGCTCTTACAAATTGGGAAACTGGGAGGCATATGACACAATTAATGAAGGTTAAGAAGCTCTGGATTAGAGTAGAACTAGTAAAGTTGCTGAAAGTCTTCCAAGCAACTCTGTTGCTGGCACCCAGGCTGCTACTGAAGAAGCCTCCTTAAGCTCACTTCAGCACAGGGGATCTCAGAGGAAATAAAATCGTAGTACCTTGGTTTTCGAACGTTTCCATTGACGAACATTTCCGTTTACGAACGCCGTAAACCTGGAAGTAAATGCTTCGGGTTTTCGAACACGCCACAGAAGTCAAACATGTCATGCAGTGTCTGACGAGTGCAAGATCCTGAGGCCTAGCTGTCAGCTGTTTTTGAACGTTTCAGAAGTCGAATGGTCTTCCAGAATGGATTACGTTCGAAAACCGAGGTACCATTGTATTCTTTTCCTTGGCCTCTGAAGAAGAGAGACAAGGGAGAGCAGTGATAGGATGGCTCTCTTCTTGAAGACAGTGTGGAGAAGGGAAAGAGAGCCTGAGAGTGGCACATAGGGGAGAAAAGACTGAAGATCACAGGCTTGACAAGGAAGAAGGCATACATTTCTCTGTCTCCAGGTGTTCGGGTAATTGGGCATCTCTTTATCTATCATGGATGTCATGCAGTACATCAGGCAATTTGGAAGAAAAGTTTTGGGTAAAGACGGAGTGTTGACATCCCATTTTTAAAGGTTAACTGTTCATATGTGAATGATTGTGCAGAATATTAAAGATCAGTCTGTTTTTCCATCTGGATGATGAATCACTACAGGGAGAATGCATTTCTACCACTGGCTGAGTATTTTCAAACAGAAACACTAGGTCTTTCTTGCTGTTCTCTTCTGTGATGTCATTAAACTATTCAATGTGATTAACACTGATTTTTAGGCCTACCCATGTACTGGCTTTCTGTTTACCAAATGCACTGAAAAATGCCCAGCCCCAGTGGTCTACCTACAATCAGCAGAGTTCCTCGGGATCAGATGAATATCCAATGTGTCTGAATTAAGAAATTTTAAGGTGAAGTGAGAGCCCCTGTCATGTGTACTCCTGATGTAGCAATTACGCTGTGGTGTCTCACAGGAGCAGTACAGCGATAGCTCTCACTCTGTATCCCATCTTGCCTAATGCTCCAGAGGCAGAGAGGAGTTTCTTGGGTTTCCAAATGCATTTTGTGTTCAGCCCATTTCCACAGGACATAGTACCTTCCTGCTTTTCCCACCTTCTCTTCTGACTGCCAACTCTATTATCTCCATCAGAAATTTGATCCTGCTAGAAGTGTTATAGGTTGTTTTGTTTGTTTGTTTACTTTTTAATAGAGCCTTCCAGTTTCCTTTGGGCCATTATGTTTTCCTGAAGCAATGTTTCACTGTCAGTCATTAACATTTAATGTCACTAGAAGCTTTTACAAAAACCTATTGATATGCACATGCTTTAGGTGACAAAGTTGTTATTTACTATCGGGTGGGTACACTAATTCAACCTACCCATGAGAGAAGGTGACTTTCTAGTCCTTCTGGCTCTGTATCCACATTAATACAACTGAACCCTGTTGCCATGTATGAAAACATCTGTTTGTCCTAGAAGAGAGGGTTGTAAGATTTTTTTTTTTCTTTTGGGCATCATCAAAGTAACTGATGATTTCTAAAAAATTGGAAAAAATATTTAAAAAACAAGTGTGAAAAGATATGCATATGACGAATGTCTATCATGGCACTGCTATAAGAAGAAAATAAACTAGGGACAACCCAACTGTCCAATAATAGAAAATTGGTTAAATAAATTAAATGATATATTTATATAATAGAATACTTTGTAGGCAGTAGGAATGATGATGTAGATCTGTTTACTGACACAGAAAAATGCCAAGATACATTAACAAGTGAAAAAATCAGGCTAAAAATAGTGTAGTAAAATAATAATAAAAAAAATGATGATGGTAAACAAAGAGTTCTTCCGAACTAAGGAATTCCAATAGTAATAAGAGGAATGTATGGGACTATTTACATTGAATAAAGTTTAGTGAGCATGTCCTTTTAAATAAAGTGAGACAGAATAAATATGTTAAAAAAATAGTATAGTCATCTCCCCTTATCTGTGGAGTATATGTTCCAAAATGCCCAGTGGATGGCTGAAACATATGTGAATATAGTACCAAATGCTCTACATGCTATGTTTTTTCTAAGACACGCATACTTCTGATAAAGCTTAATTTACAAATTAAGCACAGTAAGAGATTAACAACAATAACTAATAACATAGCACAATTATAATGATATGCTATAATAAGTTACGTGAAAGTGGTCTCTCTCAAAGGATCTTATTGTACTGCACTCACCTTTTTTTTCTTGTGATGACGTGAGATGATACAATGCTGAAATGATGAAGTGAGGTGAATGACTTAGGCATTGTGAGGCAGCATGAGGCTACTATATGAGTTACTTGAACACAAGCACTGTGATACAGTGACAGTCAATCTGATAACTGAGATGGCTACTAAGTGACTACTGAGGGTTGCATATGCAGCATGGACATGCTGAACAAAAAGATGATTCATGACTTGGATGGGAGAGAGTGGGAGGGCAGCATCCAACTACTCAGAACAGCACACAATTTAAAAATTAGGAACAGTTTATTTCTGGAATTTTCCATTTAACATTTTTGGACCGTGGTGACCACAGGCAACTGAAACCACAGAAAGTGAAACTGCAGATAAGGGGGTACTACTGTATATACAATATTATTCAATTATTTTCATTTGAAAAATAGACGCACTGGCCAAAAAGCCAGAAAAGATATACACCAAAATGTTAATAGATGTTTTCTCTGGGTGTTGTGATTGTGAATGATTTTCAAATCTTTCTGTACATCTTTCTTTAAAAGCTGTCTGAATTTTTAAAAACCATGCACAGCAAAATTGTTTTGTTAAGAAATACTATGGAATGCATATTTGCATGTATATGAATAAGTATACAACACTAAAGTTTATTATGTTAAAAGACAGGAAATTATAGTAGTAATGATCTTCCAAATGTTATTAGAACCTTTTCCAGAAATACTCTCTATGTCGTCTTGTATTATATAATGGTCTATTTTAATGGAATAAACCAACACTACAAACTTTAAAAAAAAAAAAGAAATACTATGGGATTGTAGCTATACAACTAACAAGTTACTTTGACTTGAAATTGAAATCCATTCAACTCCTAGTTTTTAATCTAGAGCAAAGGTTGGCAAACTTTTTTTGTAAAGGACCAGATTGTAAATATTTTAGGCTTTGTGGGTCATGTAGCCTCTGTCATAACTATTCCATTTTGCCCCTGTAGTGCTAAAGGACCTAGAGACAATATGTAAACAACTGGCATGGCAATGTTCCAATAAAACTTTATTTATCGAAACAAGCAGTAGTCTGGATTTCACCCACAGATTGTAGTTTACTGAACTCTGCTCTAAAATACTAAATAGAGGAGACCAAAGTCCCATGGTGCATTGAAAATTAATCTGGTTTCCTCTCTTCTCCTAGGTCAATGCAGGTTATATTACTAGTTTCTGTTCTCCAAAGATGAGGCCAAAATGTCTTGGAGACATTACTGGAAGTTTTTTCCTACTTGGTTTGAAAATTTTCCTACTCCATACTTAGACCATGCTTTATTTAGGGCCACCCTGCCCACCAAAGTGAACCCTAGATGCTATGGTTACAGAAGCCTGCTAAGCAACTCAAAAGGGTTGAAGAATTTACAACCACCAGCTGAGTGACTGTAGTTAGAACTAGAAAGTTCAAAAGAATTAGTGCTTCCTATAGCCCGCCAGTATTAACACACCCCATAAACCAGTTTTCTGAGGAGATGGATTATAATAGTCTGTCCACAGGAAAGCTTTTAAGGAGTCTTAAAATGTTCAATAACAGCCTAATTTAGGACTTTAAAAAACTTACGTAGCTGAGGCAAAATACACATGAGGAAAAACAGGAAGTTTTAGTGAAGATGATCAGCTACTCCTAGTCACAGACAGCACCCTCATTCCCAGAAGAGCAATGGAACCAGGTTAACTGTATGGATTTAGTTCATGCATTTGCCTTGGCCTTAAGTTACAATCAGTGTTGTGGTTTCTTAATGCAGTTTATTTGGCATAGCCAATCTGCAAAAAGTATTTTCTACCTCTTTTCTCTTTAAAGTAAGAAAAAATAAATTCATTCTCTCTCTCTCTCTCTCTCTTTCTCACACACACACACACATATATGCACCTGAAATGCTTCCAAATTACATAGCTTCCAGATCACCCAATCCTTCTATCTAAAATATTATTCAATTACATTTAATGGTGGCCACTCAAAACAAAGGAAGTCACCTACGAATAGAATATATTAGGTATAGGATCCAGGGAACCAGAGGCAGATACTCTGGATTCTGGGTTACAGCAGAGCTATATGTCCTGACTTTCTAATCTGGGAAAATCTGACATATATCGTAACACCAAAAATGTACTGATAAACTCTCAGGAGTTGGAGGCAGCCCAGAGCGCTTATGGAGAAGCCCAGCACAACAGGACATCCAGAAAAGAGGGAAGTTGACTAAGGTGGGTAAAAAGAAAGGGAAACAGGAAAATGTATTCAAGAGAATCAAAATAATTCAACAGACAGTCTTTCAAAGGTTCAAAAGAGTGTGCGGGATTGAGTAAAGGGGCTGGTTGAGGTAAGTGTGATCTAAAGGTGAAAAGGAGGACCAGAGAGGGAACACACACATATTGCTAGCACTGTGGTTTCTATTTGACAGAGGCATGATAAGTGACTTATTCAAGTTCCCATCAGTTATCTTGAACTGTCAATTCACTCAGTTTCTACTCTGATATTATATCCCACCATGCCACCCAGCTGCTCATGAAGCTAGTGCCTGTTCATTTTCCTAAAGATTTAAACACCTTAGAAATACTGTATAGTATGTAGGTGTGAAATGATTGCTTGACTCTATGGAGAGGGCAGACATTTTAAGGTTTGCAAACTGATTGCTTTAAAACCTGTAAGTGCCTGATTCTAAATAAATGGGGATGGGACATACAGCTGTTCCCGGCTAGTGGATTAGAGGAAGCTTTTCCAATTTAGAGAATGACACTAAAATTGCTATCACTACTTAAAACATTTCAAATTTGTAACTTAAATGAACTGATGCAGAGGAAAAAACAGTGAACAAGAAGTAGGGAGCCTTGAGGAAACCTGGCTTCCAGTGTCAGCTTTGTCACAGATTTTATTGCACAATCTTGACTAAGTCACTTCCTCTCTCTGGCTGTTAGTGCCTTCATCTGTGAGATGAGGAGGTTGGACTCCATAATTTCTAAAGGATCTTTATCCTCTCACATTTTATGACTCTGTGATTCCTGGTGGGTTTTCTCTCCTGACATTTATTTGCAAGGGCCATTCTGCCACCACA
The DNA here is from genome assembly GCF_004115265.2 of Rhinolophus ferrumequinum. Taxonomy (NCBI): domain Eukaryota; kingdom Metazoa; phylum Chordata; class Mammalia; order Chiroptera; family Rhinolophidae; genus Rhinolophus; species Rhinolophus ferrumequinum. Next base: position 25,302,702 of record NC_046284.1, on the reverse strand, counting down.
CAATTCGTTTTCGGTAAATCGCAGATGGTCTTAAATAAAATCTCCCCCTTTAAGAGGGGAAAAGAACAGGATGTTTATGCTGAAATGGCTCATGTCAGGTATGACCTTTTTAATTCTGAGCAGCTCTCTAGTGGTTCATTAACTTACCCCTTGGGCAGCACAGCAAGCAAGTATTATTACAAAAGGCCCCAACTGTGCAGCCAGAGAGTGCTGCCCTATTACCTAGTGAAAACAAAGTGGTTTCCTCTTCGTGCCCACACTGGTCAATTTTTAGATCAGGAACATATGATTCTATCACTGAAGGAATCCTGGCCAACTCACAGAAACCCTGTGCCAAGTCTAACACTTGCTTTGAGGACTAAGCTGAAATCCTTTCCACAGGAAGCGATGGAATTACTTCTACATAATTGATTAAGTGTGGCTCTCTTTTCTAGATAATTTAAAATGCTTAGGAAACATGATAGCAATCATTATATAATAGCCCAGTTTTGCATAGCACTTTATATTTTACAACACATGTCAATAAATGTATTTTCTCACTTATATTTTCTTAATAATCCACTAAGGTGAGGGAAATAGGTATTATTATCCCCATTTATCAGGTAAGGAAACTAGGGCTAAGAGAGATTAAGGACTTGTCCCAGATCTCATAGCAAGTGGTAGAGCCAAGAGTACAACTCTCACATCTTGACTGGTTCAGCTAATTCCCCAATACAATTCGTCAACTGTCCAGTTATACTAATTGTTAGGTGTTGTCAGGAGTGAAAATTAAAGATCAGAGGTTTTAGCACTGTGTCTAAATATTGCAAAGTAATTTTACACTCATTTAAAGACTTCTGATATAGGTTTAATTTCGTGTAATGGGATCAGTGATGAGAACTCTCTGAAAAAATACATATTACACAATTAATTCAATTGATTACTATATTTCTAATAGATTTGAAGCAAATATATATTGAACATCTATATAACTGACCCTGCACATGGTGATATGGAGATATACAAAAATATAGAACATGATTGCTGACTTTAAGGAGATTCATAAGCACTAAATAGTGTATAATAAATAGCTAAATATTGCAGTCACAACAATAAGTGCTATAGGGACATAAAGGAAGGGAGAAATCAGTGAAGAATATTTTCATGGAAGAAATGGAATTGAATTAAGCATTTAAAGAATGAACAGAATTTTATTGGCAGAGAGGAGGAAGAGGACGATTCCCGGTTAAAGGGTGAGTGAAGGGTATGGGAAGAGAATAGCATGAGCTAAAACAAAGAGGAGGCATACATGAAATTGGACATCTGTGAGGATACTGATCTGAGTGGAGAGCAGTGGGGGAGTGTCTGGTAAAGCCACAGTTCATCCTAAGTGTTCAGGCAGAGGGTTGCTTTCATAGCACCCTATTCACTCATGAATTAAAATGGCATCAAAGGTAGACAAAGAGTTTTTAAGAGCTTGGCTCCAGAGTCAGACAGACCGGGTTTTGAGTACCAGGTTTATTACTTACTTGCTGTATTTATTATCTTGGGTTAATTAATTAACCTTTTGGGGCTTAGTTTCCCTCTTTGTAAAATGGGGCTGTAATGTGGAGCCTAATGCCCATCAAGTACTGAGCAAAGTGCTGGAACATTATAAACAGTCATTAAATGGAAACTATAATAAAAGTAATCCATTGAATAAGACTTTGTTTTTATACCTTCATTAAGTTTTTCATATGGATAAACTAAAAAGTAAAACGTATTTTTGGTTCAAACACTTGTTTTAATTTTTATTCAAATTTTGATTAAAAAACATGATGACCACAGTAGTGGGGACAGAGTGAAAGGTGCTGTTTTGAATAGGAAAGTTAAGATCAGATCCTGTAAGATCTTTATCGTTGATGTGAGGAGACTGCCCAGTGGGGAATACATATGCGATATGACTAAGGAGAAGGAGCCAGAGGAATCAGCTCAAGGGTACTTAGCAAACTGCTGGCAAAAGTGTCCCAAGCTTGCAAACTGCTTATCCTTACTTTCATTTGCTCATCCACTTGACACTCTTGCCTCCTCTCATTTTCTAAGGAGCATTTCTTAAAGTTATGGTATGCTGGGCACATTTTCCTTCCCTCATATACTTTCTGATGAATAGAAATTTTGGATCAGCATTTTGTCCTGGAGGCCCTGGGTATAATCACTTTCTAATAAGAGGCTAGGGACATCTAAGACAAGGGTTAGATTCACAGAGGAGTAGTCTGAGAACCTCGAAGGAAGTTAACCCCTTGCTTAAGTGAAGAAGGAGGAAATAACAGGTGCCAACAATGATAAGCAACAGAATCCCAAGAAAGAGCAACTGTTATCTGAGCCTAGAACAGGGGTGTCCAAACTTTTTTCAACGTTTTTCTCCACGGGCCATATGCGGTAAAATACACAAACAGCCGGGCCACTCACTCGAGGTGAAGTACGTATTGCCTCACCTGGTTTATTTAACTAAATATATTTTTGGAATTTGCTGCAGGCCAATTAAAAATGGATTGAAGGCCGCAGTTGGCCTGTGGGCTGCAGTTTGGACACCCCTGGCCTAGAAGGTCATGAATGTGGAGCACATTTTTAAAATAGGAGCCCAGGGACATCGCTGTAATTACCAACCAATGAGCCTCCCCTTGATTCCAGGAAAACAGATGGATACACTAATTAAAGTGGGATGGAGAGGGAGAAACAGAGAACAATGTAATATTTAAATGTGAGGAACTCAAGAGAGTCAAACTAGCTATATTTCTGATAAAGAAAATTATCATCTTACCTCCAGCTATCTATAACGTATGGCTCTCAGGAAAGTAAGTGGTGACCAGAGAAGTCAGTGTAAGAACATGTCTAGTTAAGTAAAAATAATTTTGTTTATTTTTTTCTCATTAAAAAAGAGACTATAATGGCAGCTTTACAGCAAATCTTTCTTATTTTTTTTTCTTTTTTCAGTGTCTTGGGAAGATTTATTTTTGGTGAAATATTCTTTTTTTTTCAATTAAAGTTTATTGGGGTGGCAATTGTTAATAAAGTTACATAGATTTCAGGTGTACAATTCTGTAATACATCATCTATATATCACATTGTGTGGTCACCACCCAGAGTCAGTTCTCCTTCCATCACCATATATTTGATCCCCTTTACCCTCATCTACCACCTCCTCCCCCCTTACCCTCTGGTAACCACTAAACTATTGTCTGTGCAGTGGAAGGCAGTGTGGAGGTTCCTCAAAAAATTACGAATAGAATTACTATATGACTTAGCAATCCCTCTCCTGGGTATCTACCCCTCAAAAAATCTGAAAACATTTATCTGTAAAGATATATGTACTCCAATGTTCATTGCAGCTTTATTTTCAGTAGCTAAGACATGGAAACAACCAAAGTGTCCTTTTATAGATGATTGGATAAAGAAGATGTGGTACTACACACAATGGAATACTATTCTGCCATAAGAAAAGATGAAATATTGCCATTTGCGACAACATGGATGGATCTTGAGATTATAATGCTAAGCGAAATAAATCAGAAAAAGTAGAGAACCATATGATTTCACTGATATGTCATATATAAAACTGAATACAGCAAATCTTTCAAAATTGCCCTATAAAAAAGGTGAAGAAATATGGATCAGATGATAACTTGGTTGGATTCTTAGTTGGTTAAAGAATTATACTCAAAGAGTGATGATGAATGAATTGACAATAACTTGGGGGGAGGTCTCTAACAGTTGCTATATGGCTCTCTACTTGTCCATGTCCTGTTCAACATTTTAATCTACTATATTTGGATGAAGGTATACCAGGCTTGCTTATTACAACTGTAGATAAGACAAGGCTACAACATACTCTTATTAGGTTGCTGCAAAAGTAATTGCAGTTTAAAAGGTTAAAAATTGCAAAAACCGCAATTACTTTTGATCCTACCTAATACTTGATAATAGAATGAGGTTTCAAAAATAATTGTCACCATCATTTATTATCTTCCAGGCACTACTGCATATAAGCTATCTCACTGAAATCTTAAAGCCATAGTAAATTAAGGCTTAGAGAGGCTTTAAGTAGCTTGTCCAAAGCTACACAGCTAGTAAGTGACACCGCCAGGATTTAAACCCAAATCTGTATGCTATTTAAGCTCATGCTATTTCTCATACTACACTGTCAGTCCTACTCTACATTGTCTTGACAAACTAGACTAGAATATGATTTCTCCCGAAGATAGGATGGAACAGAGCAGAGGTTGAAAGCTCTGGGAAACAAGAAAGAATCAGACCACATGGATTCACTATGGCTTTCGTGAAGGATCAGAGTGGTGCTAAGGTGATGGTGAAAAGCAGCACTTGGACTAATACATTTCTAGGAATATTCTGTGCTAGAAGACAGTGAATGTTACTACTTCCAGGTTATATTATTATTTCTATCTTTATATGAGGAAAAGTGGTTGGAATGATGAGCCCAAACTATGAAAATGTAATGTAATACAGGAAAAAATGGGGGGAGTAGCCATAAAAAAACAGAATGGAGAAAATATGACTTAATTGTAACTCATGGTACAAATATCTATGGGGTTTAGTTTGCAACCTTAAAATGAGATAACAATATTAATGGCTTCCCAAAAAGCAGATATAACTCAGGCTGTATTAATAGAAGCACTGTGTGGACTCTAGAGCCTGAGAAGTTGTTACATATTATTTTCTCCTCTTGCCCCTGTGTTCTGCTGTGATGGGCAGGCAATAAAAGCAACACTGAACATCACCAGAGGGAAATGACTGGGGTGAAGTGTTTGGAAACCATCTCTTTTGAGGTACATTTTGAAATAACTAGAATCTTTAGTTTAGTGAGGAGAAAACTTGGTAACATGGGAGCTGTATTCATATATTGGAAGGATAATCATGTGGAAAAAATATTTCGTCTGATATATTTTATAGTGCAAAGCCAGGACTCAGGAGGCAGCTTACGGTTCTATATTAGAAAGAAATCCCTAATAATTAGAGTGTTCCAACCGTGTAGTGATAAAAATAGACAATATTTAGGTACCCAGTACTACACTCCACGGATGATATATTATCTCATGGGATCCCCACAAGAACCCATTAGGTACATGGAGAGGGAAGTGCCTACATTTTAAAGCAGTGATCTTAATGTCATTTGGAGTATTTAAACACAAGCTAGATGGATGCATCTCAGGAATGTGTCATATGTAATTTTGTATTGAGGTGGCAGGATAGGGGGTGGGAGTTGAATTAGAGGCATCGTCTAATCTAAGACTCAGTAAATCTACTTTCTCTGTTTTCAGCTTTATGACATTAAACATATAATCTGATGCTCCAAATATAGCATTTTGAACTCTTCATCAAATTGCTGCTATATGTCTCAATGCACACACACACACGCACACACATGCAATACACCTTTATGTTTTTAATCACACGCACACCAGGGTTTAAGGGGAAAGATGGGGATACCATCTGGATATATGGAGGTTTCGAATACTTTGGAATCCTAACAAATAATCTATTATAAGTCCATGCAATAAAGTGAGAAAGTACAATATGCTGCATTTATGATGGGGCAGGAATTGAAATATACATCACATTTTCAAAAATAGACAATAAGAAAAAATTAGAAAATGTAAATTTCAAAAGGATTTCATCTCAATGTCTGAATCACAGGGTGATTCTCTTGTTCTGTCTTTGTAATGCATAAATATAGTAATTTACTTCTGTGTTAGAAGATTTTAGTGTATTGCTTTATTTAATCCTTGCAACAACCTGACAAGGTTGGTATGAAGATATTTCTATTTTAAAGTTTAAGAAACAGAGTCTTAAAGAGAAGCAAATAATCTACTGTCACACAGTTAGGGCATATCAGTGCCAGAATTTGAACACACATACTTCTGACTTCATACAGTCTACTATGCTAAATCAGTACCTTCCTTCCCTTTTCTTTCTTCTGTTAGCACAAAACACTTTGAAAATCTAAAGCATAGCACAAATGGTAATGGTTATCATTGATAAACAACTATATCATCCAACATCCAGATTCATATGATCCCTGCCTTGAAAAAAAATGTGCGTTCTAACAGAAAGCTTGACCTCTTTAGCACAGATGGTGAGGAATTTGGAGACTCCTGGCCTGTTCTATAGGCTTCACTTTAAGATCACAAGAATGTGCTTGAAGTACTACTAGAGGGAGAAGGCAAAGTAAAAGGTATGCCTCTGTTTCCTGAAATCTAGATTCTAAATTAGGGGAGCTAATTGAGGGAGCTCCCAGTTGTAGGGTGCTAAATGAAAATTCTAAAGCAATGCAGTGAATTTCCTGTTGAGTCTGAGATATACTATTTCACAGCTAGTTATTCTTTGGATGGAGCTTCATGCTCACCCTCTCTCTTTCATTAGTATAAATGAATAAAGTTTAGAGAAAGTCCTGAGTTCAACTGGTTCTTAAGAATTTAAAGCATAGGGAAAACAGATGGCAATGGAGTACCGAAGACTTCCAGGAAAGAAGATTTGGTTGGCTAACTTCAACTTTAAGCCCTTTTTCAGAACCTGTCATTTGTTCTCCACAGCCTGTGATGAATTATAAGTCCCGAATCCAACAGACCACAAGTTCTCACTTCTGAGAAGGCACCAGTAGTGTGAAAAGAAATTGCTACTGTGACAATTCAAGCAATTGGTGAAAGGCCAGTGCATTTCCCAGCTTACACATTTCTCTTAAGCTTCCCGTTAATGAGAGTCAATGGGCTTGCCAGCAGACACTGTTTGTACTATTTTTCCCATCCAGAAAAGACACTCCAGGAACAATTACAGAATAATGAACTTGAGCCACATCCGTAGCCTCGCATAGCTTCATTTCCCTGGACTAATGTGTAACTGCTTTACTGCCAACACAAGAGTCCTCATAAACTCACAGCCTCATCTTTCTTTATATTAAGACCTTGCTTTTTGCCTTCTCTTATGTTTTAGTTAAAATGCCCTCTTTGTTTTAGACACTGAAGATAGTAATGTAACAGCTGCAAAGCAGTTCTTGGTGTCTACCAGAGGCCAGATTTCTTCCTGCCTTAATTAATGCTGTTGTTAACTATCCTTACCACCATCTCCAACTTGATATGGACCTGGGATTCCCATTGCCTTCCAACAAGGATTTCCCATTACAAAAACTGCCTACCATAATGGAAAGAACAAACAATTAAGCTAGTCTCTAAGCACAAATCAATCCCATTTCTAACTAGCTGATGAGGAATGTGAAAGTGAGACTAGGGTCAGTTCAAGGGAGAATAGGGAAGATGATAATATTTTGATCCCTCATCTCCAGCCCCAAACCAAGCTGGGTGGCTATGTCCATGAGGGGCAGGCACTGGCACAGCCAAAATCAGGGCTCCAATGAGGGTTTTCACTCTTCATCACAATAGAATAGCTGTGTGCAAGCCAGAGATGAGTAAACATCTGGAGTCCAGGAGGCCAGTTAACAGGCTATTACACTATAACATAGGCTGGTGACAGTGAAAATGTAAGAGAATTGCTATCCATGCTTACCTCCCACTCTTAAATATTAACTAGGATATGAAGAAAGAAACTGGCATCAAAGTTGTTTGATGGTGGCAATAGCACTGTCACGCGGGGTGTCCGGCGGGGTCTCTGGTCCCGCTCCCACACAAGAACGCAGGATATGGCTAGGCCAAAAAGGAACACCCACGGAGCCATAAGTAGGGGAGTCATATCTCTATACTCTCGCTGGCGGCTGGGTTGGAGAAACAGGAAACAGGAGCAACACAATTCTCAACCCTCACTACGCCGCTTGCAGGCTCAGCCACCATCTTCTTGCTAGCTCCCCCCTTTTCTTCTGCTAGCCTAGCCTCGGCAGTTATATTCATAGCTAATGGCTCACTGGTTACAGCTGACGGCCAACTAGCCACAGCTGCTGGCCATTTGATCACAGTCGATGGCCATTTACTACCTGAGCCAGCACCTTTCTATGTGAGGCCGAGAGCCTGGAAACTGCTTTTTGGGGCTCTGTCCCCACACTCCACCCCTACAGGGTCTTGCCTCACAATCTACGCGACAAGCGTCTTCCACGAGGGGCCCTGTGCGAGGAGCATGGAGGTGAATGCTATTTCCTGGACACAGCCAAGCTCTCTGGTCACAGCCAGGGTTTCTCAGGGCACCACCAGTACTTCTGGGCACAGCCAGACTTCCTGGACTTCTTAGGGTACCACTAGTCTCCCCGGGCACAGCCAGGGTTTCTCAGGGCACCACCAGTACTTCTGGGCACAGCCAGACTTCCTGGACTTCTTAGGGTAACACTAGTCTACCCGGGCACATGAGGGCCTCTCAGGGCACTGCCACTCTCTCTGGACACAGCCAGACTTCCTGGACACAGCCAGGGCTCCCAGGGCACTGCCACTCTCTCTGGGCTCAGCCAGACTTCCTGGACACAGCCAGGGCTCCCAGGGCACTGCCACTCTCTCTGGGCTCAACCAGACTTCCTGGACTCAGCCAGGGCTCTCAGGGCACTGCCACTCTCTCTGGGCTCAGACAGACTTCCTGGGCTCAGCCAGGGCTCTCAGGGCACTGCCACTCTCTCTGGGCCTCTCATGGCACTGTGCTGGAACAACAGCGGCTCACAGTCAAGGTGCTTACATATTCTCAATGGTGGCCGGTCAAGACACAAAAGCAAACATCCCCCAGTTCCACTACATGGTGGTATGTTCCCAAACAGTCAAGCTGTCCATTAAATTAGGGATGGAAGGCAATTCCCCATAGTCCATAGTCATTCGCCAGGGCTGTCCTGGGGGTGAGGGATGACCTTGACCTCACCCTCAGCTCCCACGGAGGACTCAGCAAGCCTTTCCTCCTGGGACTACAAGTCCTGCATCCGGGCTGCCTCAGCAAGCACTTCCCAGCCCACAGGGCCGCAAGGACCTTCGCTTTCTCCGGCCTCTGCTGGTTGGGGAACCGTCCACGTCTTCCCACCCCTCCACGGGGTTCCAGCTCTTAGGCAGCTGCTCCTCCTGGTCTTCCTGCAACTGAGTGTTCATAGGCATAAACTGCTCCACCGCCCTTCGAAGAGCTTTGGCCGACACCGTACCCTGCTCGCTGCGCCATGTGTAGTGCAGGGTATCCTGCCGACTACGCCAAGTGTCACGCGGGGTGTCTGGTGGGGTCTCTGGTCCCGCTCCCCACACAAGAACGCAGGATATGGCTAGGCCAAAAAGGAACACCCGCGGAGCCATAAGTAGGGGAGTCATATCTCTATACTCTCGCTGGCGACTGGGTTGGAGAAACAGTAAACAGGAGCAACACAATTCTCAACCCTCACTACGCCGCTTGCAGGCTCAGCCACCATCTTCTTGCTAGCTCCCCCCTTTTCTTCTGCTAGCCTAGCCTCGGCAGTTATATTCATGGCTAATGGCTCACTGGTTACAGCTGACGGCCAACTAGCCACAGCTGCTGGCCATTTGATCACAGTCGATGGCCATTTACTACCTGAGCCAGCACCTTTCTATGTGAGGCCGAGAGCCTGGAAACTGCTTTTTGGGGCTCTGCCCCCACAAGCACCATCAAAGTCAAATCTTTAAGTATGTGTGGAAGGGTGATTTGAGGCATTTCCCTTGGTCAGGGAGGCAGGGGAGTCAAGTTATGAAAAATATCTGTGAATCACAACTTAATTACTCTAAATGAAGCTCTTATAAGTTATGTGTGGTCTTAGACTGTACTCTCCTAGCAGACAGAAAACAAGTCTACCAAGTTTCTATTTTTATTTCCTATATACCTAAGACAGTAATTAGCCCTTGGCAGGAAGTTTGAATTCCCCTAAACCTGTTTAGATAAGCAATGGCCTTTCAAATGAAAAAGGATGAGCTGTAAAACAAATTGGAATCAATTCCTAGCTTAAGACCCTTTCAATACCAAGAGTTTCAACTTATTTTCAGAACTTAATTCCCCTGTTCAATTTTGTAATAGCCCATGTAGATAAAAGGAGCCCAAGTGCCTCCTAGTCTCAGACAAATATCGATCACTAGCTCTCTGAATTTACTTTGGAGTTTCACTCTTCAGGTGACTCTGGATCCTGTGTATAGATGACCTGTTTTAAGACTCAAAGCAGCTCTGAACTGTGGGCCTAGTGCCCCTGAAGCAGGGCTTTTCAAAGAGCTTCTCTGCTGAGCAAGCTCTTTGCACACTGCAATTAGGCTCAACCAGCAGACAAATGCTTCCCCATCCTATGTGTCTTCCAATAATAGAGATTTGCAGCAATGCGTACCAGACTTGGAGTATCACTCAGATCTACCAAATTCCCAATTTGGGCAAGTGGCTCTGATTAAGTCTGGAGTCTTCAGTTTCTTTGGACAGATGTATTTATTCAACATTTGGAGGCCTATGGGCAATTTGGATTCTAGCTCAGGCTGTAGTCACCATTTAAGAAGGCCCACAGACAATAATCAAAGATTAGAAGCAAATGTGGAGTGATACAGTGATGTAGTTAGAGGGAAATGTTCATTAAGCTCTTGTTTCCCCCAAATTTGTGAAAATTCAGAATAACAACAACAAAGGGCACAGAAAGTTGGTTCTGCAAAAGTAGAGTACATATTAAGCACATTACTACACATTCAGTGGGTACTCTGTACATCCAAGTTTTCAAAGTGAATTGGATCAGGAATCAAGAGACCGTAATTCTATCAAGCCACTTCTTTCTAAGCTAATAAGAGCTAACATATTAAGCACCTATTATGTGTCAGATATTGTTGGAAGCACATTCCTCCTTGTTTACATAATCTCATTTATTTCTTCATAACTGCCCTATGAGTCCTATTATCATCCCAATTTTACAGAAAGCACAGAGAAGTCAAACATTTGCTGAACATAATACAGGTTACACAGAGCCCAAGTGTCATGCAAGGTGTCATGTGGGGTCTCCTGTCCTGCTCCCCACATAAGAACACAGGACATGGTGAGGCCAAAAAGGAACACCCACAGAGCCATAGATAAGGGAGTCATACCACTATAGTCTCGCTGGAAGCTGGGTTGGAGACACAGGAAGCAAACATCCGCCAGCACCCCATCAAGGGGTCTTCCTGCACCACTCTCGCTTGCTAGCTGCAATCTGCCATGCTAACTGCAATACGCTCTTGCTAGCTCAGCCACCATCTTCTTGCTAGCCCCCATTTTGCTGCTAGCATAGCCACGACAGTTATGTTAGTGGCCAATGGCTCACTGGTTACAGCTGACGGCCAACTAGCCACAGCTGATGGCCATCCAATCACAGTTGATGGCCATTTACTACCTGAGCCAGCACCTTTCCACGTGAGGCCGAGAGCCTGGAAACTGCACTCCTGGCTCTGTCCCCACACGAAGTTAGTCTGATGTCTAACTTCTTTGAATCACTGCCTATCTTCCACACTAAACTCACAAGTTATGAGGCTACACTGTTTACTGTATCACCACTCTTCCTTCATTTCCTCACTTATACATGGGTCTTATGGACTGGATGATCTTAGAACTCTCCCAATTCTAAAAATTCAGTAATTTCATAAAGAGTGAGAAAAAAGCTATCTTTTCTTCTAGGAAAGTGTGGATACAGTTCCAGTATACAGCATTCCAACTTCAATCTTAAATCATATTCTGTGTGACGTTTTCTCCTTTGGACAGTAGGTGCTTGATACCTGGGAAAACTGACTTTCCTGTTCATCTCTCTATAGGGTGAGTGGCCTCTACAAAGCCTGCTAGGGAACTTTCCAGTAGACCAGGCTACTCCTGCTCCCTGCACCCCACCTTAGCAAAGCACAAACCATGCAGACTTCTTCTCACTCTTCAGTTCCCTCAGGCTGAATGGCAAATGTCCAGTGGTTCTAAGAGGGAGTCTGAGCTGCTCCTCAGCATCTATGTCACTTGCCATAGCTTTCTCCTTCTGGGCAGGAGCTGGGCTGACTAAAATCACCTGAGAGTCTGAAGCAACAAAATGGCCACCTGTGGAGTTCATCTTATTTATTTGCACATTGTTTATACAGTTGGGGGCAGGAAATATCTGATGCCAGTCATAATTAAGAAAAAGACAGAAGTCCCTTGAAGACATTAAGGTAAAATGCCTCCAGGAAGAAGAGAAATTTCCCTTAGATTTTTCATTTAAAAAATGAAAATAATGTTAAACTCCTTGGATCTGCAGCTGAATATTAAATAATAGAAACGTCTTAGAGAAACTTGCCTGAGAGCTATGTGAATTCTAAACTATGCAAACAAGACACCTAATAGAAAACTGTAAAAGCGGTAAGTTTGCTTTATCAAAGAAACAAAGCATTTTCCTCCAAGGAGGAAGGAAGCCTGATGGGAAATCTGCAAACAATGTACTTCTGAGAGATTTCATGTGTTTGCTTAAAAACAAAAATAACAACAACCCTAACCTCATGTTATTGACAAGGGACAGTATTGACATGGGACAAATGTTTCATACATAATAACACATGGGACCTGGCATATTTCCAGAAGGCAAAATTCAGTCTTCAGACTCCATCCCCTTCCAGGCATGTTTTGAATCTTCCCCCAAATCTCTACCATGTTCCAGGCACCATGCTAAAATTCCTCCTTGTTGTCCCTCATCTAAGGGTAAACAATGAAGGGCATTTACGGTGGTGATGGTGGGGAGCGTGAGGGTGAATCATGAGAGGGTGCCTCTCTTTTTCAATTTGGTTCTCTACCTGCATTTTTGCCAGTCTTTCTCTATGTCAGCATGTCTATTTTTCTGCTGTTTATTTGTAGTTGTTGTTGTTCTGTCTGTTTCCCTGACTGTTTTTCAGTCAGTCTCCCAGCCTGTCCATTTCTTTTTTCTTGTCTTCCCTTGTCTGTTATGACACTGTCTGCCAGCCTTCTTGTTTCCTGATTCTGTATGTCTCACCCTCAGGTTGTCTGTCTCTCTGTTAAGTAATCTGTCTGCCTGCTGCTCTGACAGGTGGCTGTGCATTCTTTCTCTTTCAGTCTGTCTCCCTTCTCTCTTTTTTCCATCCCTCCATCCCTCTGCCTGTCTGAAACTTACTTGGTCTCTCTGTGTTTCTGTTTTTGCTTGCCTGCCTTCTGGTCTGTCTCTCACGGTCTGTCTCTGACCAATGACCTTTGACCATCTCTACCTATTTTTCTCTCTGTTTGAATATCAGTCTCAGCCCATGTCTAGTTCTGTCTGTCTCTTTTGGTCTGCATTCTGGTACTATATGTCTGCCTTCCTGTTTCTTCCTTAGTCTCTCTACCACTGTGTGCCTCTTTCTGTTCATTTGTTTCTGTTTGTCTGTTAATTATTTCTGTATTTCTGTCTCTGTATGTGTCTCTTTTTTGTTTCTCTATCTCTGTGTCACTGTCTTTCTACAATGGTCTGTGCTCTGGCTGTCTAAATCAGCCTGTCTCTCCACCAGCCTGTCTCTGTCTGTTTCTTTGATTGTCTGCATGTATTTATATGCAGTCTGAACTTTGATCTATCTCTTCATCTAGGTGACTATCTTTCTATTTTTTTCTCTCGCTCTTTCTCCCTCTGTATCTATCTGTCTCTCTGCTTCTTTTTGTTGCTGTTTCTCTATATATAGGCCTCTCTGTCATATTGTTTTGCTCTCAGCTCCTCTGTTTCTCATCTTTTGGTCTATCACACAACTGTCTCTGTCAGTCATTTTCTGTCTGTCTGTCTGTCTGCCTGTCTGTCCCTGTCAGTCTCCTCTCTATGTTTGTCTGTTGTTCTTTCTCTTTCCAACAGTCTGTCTCTCTGTCTCATAGACTATTTAGTTCTTTCTCTCTGTCACTCTATCAGGCGGTTAGTTTTCTATTCTCTCTCTCTCTCTCTCTCTCTCTCTCTCTCTCTCTCTCTCTCTCTCTCTCTCTCTCTCTCTCCTTCTCTCTGCCTGTGTCCTACCCTGTGTATCTCACCACAATAGTTCCTTTCTCTGCATTCTCCTCCATATCTACATATTCTGTCTTTCTATCTCCCTGTCTTTTGATTCTATTGTTTGTGCCTGTCTGTTTTTGTCATGATCTCAGTCCATCTGTCTGTCTCCCTCTCTTTGCTGCCTGTGTATCTGTCTGTCTGCGTATCTGTCTGTCTGTTTACCTTTCCCTTTAATGGTTTGTCTGTCTGCCTGGCTCTCTCTCAGCCTGTCTTCCTGTCTCTCTTTCTGTCACTCTGTTTATCATTATCTCTGTCTGTCTTTCTCTGTGTCTGTCTGTCTCTCTCATTTTCTTGGTCCCACTTTTTCTTGTCTGTCTCTCCTTTTATTGAGGTGAGCCTCACGTAACATAAAATCAATCATTTTAAAGTGAACTATTCAGTACCATTTAATACATTCATAATGTTGTACAACTACCACCTCTATCTAGTTCCAAAATGTTTGCATCACCCGAAAAGGAAAGTCAGTTCTCATTAAGCAGTTGCTCCCCATTCCCTCCTCCCCAGCCCCTGGTAACCACAATCTACTTTCTGTCTCTACAGATTTGCTTATTCTTTATATTTCATATAAGTGGAATCACATAACCTATGAATTGTGATTGTGGCTTCTTCCATGTAGCATAATGTTTTCGAGGTTCATCCACATTGTAGCATGTATCAGAATTTCATTTATTTTTGCCCTTCTTTTTTTCCCTTTTCTTTTATTAGGAATTTATTCTTTTTAGGGAAGTTTAAGGTTCATAGCAAAATTGAGAAAAAGATACAAAGATTTCCCATATACCCCCTGCTTCCATACATGCACAGCCTCCCCCATTATCAACATCCCCCAATAGTTGTACAACCAGAGTGGTAAAATTTGTTATGATTGATGAACCTACACCGACACATCATAATCATCTATAGTCCATTGTTTGCATCAGGGTTTGTTCTTGGTGTTGTACCTTCTATGGGTTCTGACAAATGTATGACATGTTTCCACCATTATGGTATCACACAGAGCATTTTCACTGCCCTAAAAGTCCTCTATACTCTGCCTATCAATCCTTAGCCATCCCCAACCCTTGGCAACCATGGATCTTTTTACTGTCTCCATAGTTTTGCCTTTTCCCAAATGTCATACAGTTGGAGTCATACAATATGTAGCCTTTTCAGATCAGCTTCTTTCACTTAGTAATATGTATTTAAGATACCCTCCATGTGTTTTCAGGGCTTGATGGTCATTTGTTTTAAGCACTGAACAATATTCCATTGTCTGGATGTACTACAGTATATTTATCCATTCACCTATTGAAGGACATTGAAGTTGCTTTCAAGTTTTGGCACTTAGGAATATAACTGCTATAAACATCTCACTTGTTGTTAGGACAAAACTCGCTACATGCAGAACTGAACACCAGAAATCCTACTTATTTTTTTTTATGGATGAATAGTATTCCATTGTAGAGATACATCACAATTTGTTTATCTATTCATCCATTGGTGGACACTTTGCACCTGTTGGTTATTGTGAATATTGCTGTTATGAACATACATGTAAATGTATTTGAGTACCTATTTTCAGTTCTCCTTTTTATATACCTGGGAGTGAAATTGCTAGGTCATAGAATAATTCTATATTTAACTTTTTGAGGAACCACCAAACTTTCCCACAATAGCCGAACTATTTTATATGCTCACCAGCAATTTAGGAGGATACCAATTTCCCACATCCTCAAAAACAGTTGATATTTTCCATTTTTAAGATTCTGGCCACCCTAGTGAATGCAAAGTGGTTATCTTTTGGATTTGATATGCATTTTCCTAATTACTAATGTTTTGAGCATCTTTTCATGTGCTTAGTGGCCATTTACATATCTTCTTTCTAGAAATGACTATTCAAGTCCTTAACCCATTATTTGATTGAGTTGTCTTTTTGTTGTTGAGTTAGAAGTGTTTTTTTTTAATATATTTTCTGCATACTAGACCCTTACCAGATATATAGTTGGCAAATATTTCCCCCCAAACTGTTTGCCCTCTTTCTTTTTGCTTTTCATACTTCTTTGACATATAGTTGACATATAACATTACAATAGTTTCACGTGTACAACATAATGATTCAATATTTGTATATATTGTGAAATGATCCCCACAATAAGTCAAGTTAACATCCATTTCTTTTTCTCTCTCGTTTTCTTTCTCTCTCTTTTGGACAGATTGATTTTCTCTTTTTGATTTTTCTGACTACTTTTCTGTTGGTCTCTTTGTATCAATCTGTCTCTGGCATGTCTCCTTTTGTTTGTTATTTCTCCCTCTCCTTCCCCCTTGCTCTCTGTTTCCCCCCCTTTCTCTTTTTCACTTTCTCTTTGTCTTCTTATCAGTCTCCACGTCTGTCACTGACTCCCCTTTTCCTCACTATTTTCTCTCCTCCAACCCATTTCTCAGTCTAACACTCTGTTTATCCATTTAGTTAGCTCTGTGTATTTTTGTCTTGCTTTGTGTCTTTCTGATAACCTCTTTGTTGGTTTGTCTGTCAGTTGATTGATCACTCTATCTTCAGCCTCCATCTCTTTTGGTTTGTCTCTCTCCATCACTCTGTGTTTGCCTTCCCTCTGTCTCTGTCTCCCTAAGTATCTGTCTCAGGATGTCTCAATCTCTGTCTCTGTCATATTATTTTTGACTTTCCTTATTGTTTTCTCTTTCTGTATCTATCTCTTTGTGTAACTGTTTCTTTGGTCTCTTTCTGTTTCTCTTTCCATGCCTGTTTCTCTCCATCTTTTTATTTTTATTTTTTTTAATTTTTTTGCCTGTTAGCCTCTTAGTTTGTCTCTCAGTCTGTCTCTCCACCTATCTTCTGATCTCTCTCACTGTCTCTTTCCCCTGCTTCTCCAGTATATCTCTGTCTGGCTAATTATCTCCGTCTGATCGACTGTTTCACTGGCTCTCTATCTGTTTCTCTCTCACTCTCTGTCTATCTGCTTTTTTGTCTTCCTGTCTCTTGTAGTGTCTCTGGCTCTATGAGCACCTTCCTCTCTTCTCGCTTTCTCCCTTGCTCCTCTCTCACTCAGTCTGTACTTTCCCTCTACTTCTCTCTCTGTCTTTTTGTCTCCCACTCTATTTCCCTTTGTCTCTGTAACTCCTTCTCCTCACTTTTCTATCTGACTGTCTCTCAGGGTGTCTTTCTTTATGAGTGCGACTATATTCCTTTCTCTCTCTACGTCAGTTTCATTCTGTCTCTCTTATTCTTGATTGTTTTTCCTCAATTTCTGTCTCTCCATGTCTCCCTCTGGTTCTTTAGGATTTTCTGTTTCTGGGTCTCCTTTTCTCTCTGTATCACTTTCTCTCTCTGTCTTCCTGACTGTCTACCTCATTCGATATTTTCTGATTGTTTCGTTGTTTCTCTATCTCTCTTTCCCTGTTCCTAGATGTTGTTCCTGTTCCTCTTTCATTTTTTCCCTTTCTTTTTCTGTCTCCTGATCTGTCTCCAGTTTGTCTGCTTCTCCACCTGTCTCTCTGTGTCTGTCTGTCCATCTCGTTTGACATGCTTCTATCTCTCTATATTTGTCTGCTGATCTCTATCCCTTTACCTAGCCATAGTTCCTGCTGCCTCTCTGTTTTTCCATTTGTATGTCCCTGTCTCTGTTTTTTGGTCTATCCTTCCCTGTCTGCTCATCCCTGCTTCTGTCTACCTCTGTCCATTCCTATTTCTATGCCTGTCTGTCTATCCCTCTCTGGCCATTTGTCTGTCCATCTCCACTTTCTCTTTGGAACTGCTATGGAGACTGATATTAATGGCACCAGTCTTTTATGAAAGTTGAACTATACATCTCTTCCCAACCTCTGACAGTTGAACAACTGCATCTCAGAGAAAGGAGTTGAACTATACTGGCTTGACAAAATAGATTGTCTTGACTTTCTGAAATATAAATCTGATCTGTCAATTGGATACCTTTAAAACACAGGTATACCCTAACTGTGATATCTTTCAAGTATGGTTACTTATTTGTCCATTATTGAAAAATGTAACAAAATCTATGTGTTCAAACAATGTCATACACTTTTCATGGGCTTATATCTTAAGTAAGCTTCCAGAAGTCAAGAAAGCTGAGAAATTATTTCAATGGAAATAGGAGTTAAGGAAACACCACATAAAATATAGACTCAAAACAAATTGTTCTTGAAAATCACATCTTCACTAAAACATAGAACACTCCAGAATTCTGGAGACTTGATTACATCAGACCAATCACTTGATTTTAGCCTGATAGTCTACTTTGGTAATTATATGATTCAAAATCCGATAATAAGGAAATCTTTAGAGGCATTGTGGAACAAAGTCATAAAACCTCTGTGTGTCTCAGTTTCTTTGTCTATAAAATGGGGCTTATGATAAATGACCTCAGAGAGTTATTATGAGGAATCAATGAAACAATCCATGTAACGCTTTCAAAACAGTGTCTGGCACAGTAGGAGCTCAAAAAATGTTACTTAGGCCTTGGGTGCCCAGGGTGTTTGGCTGAGCTGCCCCAGGACGGGTACTGGTTGCAGCCGGCCTCAGTTCCCAGCATAGCCTCTCTCATGCACCTCTAGATACAGCACAGACCATGACCAACTACAAATTGTTTTGTAGAACCTACCAGGTAGCCCTAGGCTGGTCACAGGAAGGGGATCATCTTGGTCTGCATGGGAGCCCCTCTGGAGAGACCCCAAAACCAAAACACCCAGAGGCCAGCTTCAGGCCACAATATAGTACCACCAATTATCCCCCAAAGCAGCACACCCAAAGGGTGGTCTCGGCAGGCATAGGAACCCACAAAGGCGAATCCCAGTCCATGGGGTCAGCCTCCACACAACAGCTCATATGTTATGGCTGTGGCCAATCATCACAGAAAATCAGCCTCAGGGTAAATACCACCTACTAACATGCTAACAGCAATCAAGGGTCAACTACAACAAGAGAGCACACACAACCCACACAAAGGATATGCCTCAAATATTCAGCTTAGGTGATCATGGAGAAGGTGCCACTGGGCACCACAAGATACACCTACACAAAAGGCCAGCCTGCGAAGACTACAGCACATCTATATAATTCATAGACACAAACACAGAGCAGCAGCCAAAATGAGGAAACAAAGAAACATGCCACAAATGAAAGAACAGGAGAAAACTCCAGAAAAAGAAATAAACAAAATGGAGACAAACAATCTACCAAATACAGAGTTCAAAACACTGGTTTTGAGGATGCTCCAGGAACTTAGTGAGAACTTCAACAAAGAGATAGCAAGTATAAAAAAGGACATAGAAACCATAATAAAAAAAAAACAATCAGAAATGAAGACTGCAATAACTTAAACAAAGAATACAATAGAATGAATCAACATCAGAATAGATGAAGCAGAGGACGGAATCACCAATTTGGAAGACAAGGTAGCAGAAAGCACCCAAAGAGAACAGCAAAAAGAAAAAAGAAAACAAAAAGACAATTGTTTAAGGGACCTCTGGGACAACATCAAGCATAACAACATTTACATCATACGTGTACCAGAAAGAGAATAAAGAAAGCAAGGGAGTGAGAGATTATTTGAAGAAAAAAATGACTGAAAATTCCCATAACCTGGTAAAGTAAATAGACATAGAAGTCCAGGAAGTACAGAAAGTCCCAAACAAGATGAATCTAAACAGACCCACACCAAGACACATCACAATTAAAATGTCAAAGGTTAAACACAAAGAGAGAATCCTTAAAGCAGAAAGAGAAAGGAAGTTAGTTACCTACAAGGGAGCTCCCATAAGCCTGTCAATGGATTTCTCATCTGAAATATTGCAGGCCACAAAGAATTGGCAAGAAGTATTCAAAGTGATGAAAAGCAAAGACCTGTGACCAACACTAAACCCAGCGAGACTATCACTTAAAATCAAACAAGACAAAAATAACTTTCCTAAGGAAAAAAACTACAGGAGTTCATCACCAACAAACCAGTATTATAAGAAATGTCAAAGGTTCTTATATAAGAACAAGAAAGGGGAAAAAAAGGACATGTATCTGAATAAAAAATGGCAATAAATATGCACCTATCAATAATCACTTTAAATGTAAATGTACTTAATGATCTTATCAAAAGACATAGGGTAGCTGAATGGGTAACAAAATGAGTCCCATACATATTATGTCTACAAGAGACACACTTCAGAATGAAAGACAAACACAGACTGAAAGTAAACGGATGGAAAAACATTATTTCATGCAATGAAAATGAAATAAAAAAAGGCTAGGGTAGCAATACTTAGACAAAATACACTTCAAAACAAAGGCTGTAAGAGACAAAGAAGGGCATTTCATAGCATTGATGGGATCAATCAAATAAGAGTTATTAACTCTTTAATTTTTATTTTAATTTATTGGGGTGACAATTGTTAGAAAAATTACATAGATTTCAGGGGAACAATTCTGTATTACATCATCTATAAATCCCATTGTGTGTTTACCACCCAGAGTCAGTTCTCCTTTCATCACCATATATTTGATCCCACTTACCCTCATCTCCCAACCCCTACCCCTCTTACCCCCTGGTAACCACTAAACTATTGTCTGTGTCTATGAGTTTTTCTTTCTCATTTGTTTGTCTTGTTCTTTTGCTGTTTTTGGTTTACATACCACAAACCAGTGAAATCAAATGGTTCTCTGCTTTTTCTGTCTGACTTATTTCGCTTAGCATTATATTCTCAAGATCCATCCATGTTGTCACAAATGGTCCTATGTCATCTTTTCTTACCGCCGAATAGTATTCCATTGTGTATATATACCACCACTTCTTTATTCATTCATCTATCGAAGGACATTTTGGTTGTTTCCATGTCTTGGCCACCGTAAACAAAGCTGCAATGAACATTGGAGCACATGTGTCTTTATGTATAAATGTCATCAGATTTTTTGGGTAGATACCCAGAAGAGGGATTGCTGGGTCATATGGTAATTCTATCCATAATTTTTTGAGGAACCTCAACACTGCCTTCCATAGTGGCTGCACCAGTCTGCATTCCCACCAACAGTGTTTGAGGGTTCCTTTTTCTCCACAGCCTCTCAAACAAATGTTACTATTTGTCTTCTTGAGGGTAGCCATTCTGACTGGGGTGAGGTGACATCTCATTGTGCTTTTCATTTGCATTTTTCTGATGATCAGTGATGTTGAGCATTTTTTCATATGTCGATTTGCCATTTCTATGTCCTCTTTGGAGAAATGTCTCTTCAGGTCCTCTGCCCATTTTTCAATTGGGTTGTTTGTTTTTTTGTTGTTGAGTTGCATAAGTTCCTTATATACTTTGGATATTAGCCCTTTATCGGAGGCACTGTTTGCAAAAATCTTCTCCGATTCAGTTGGTTGCCTCTTTATTTTGTCGATGGTTTCTTTTGCTGTGCAGAAGTTTTTAAGTTTCATATAGTCCCATTCATTTATTTTAGCTTTCACTTCACTTGCCTTTGGAGTCAAATTCAAAAATGCTCTTTGAACCCAAGGTCCATAAGTTTAGTACCTACGTTTCCTTCTATGCAGTTTATTGTTTCAGGTCTTATGCTTAAGTCTTTGATCCATTTTGAATTAATTTTGGTACATGGTAACAGACAGCAGTCCAGTTTCATTCTTTTGCACATGACTATCCAATTCTGCCAGAACCATTTATTGAAGAGGCTGTCTTTCCTCCATTGTATGTTTTTAGCTTCTTTATCAAAAATTATCTGTCCATAGTTATGTGGTTTTATCTCTGGGTACTCAATTCTATTCCATTGGTCTACGTGTCTGTTTTTCTGCCAATACCATACTGTTTTGATTATCGTAGCTCTATAGTACAGGCTAAAGTCAGGAGTGTGATACCTCTAGTATTGTTCTTTTTCCTTAAGATTGCTTTGGCTATTTGGGGTCTTTTGTGGTTCCAAACAAATCTGATGATTTTTTTGTTCTACTTCTTTAAAAAATGCCATTGGGATTTGATGGGGATTGCATTAAATCTCTATATTGCTTTGGGTAATATAGCCATTTTAACTATGTTGATTCCTTCAATCCATGAGCTTGGAATGTCTTTCCATTTCTTTGTGTCTTCTTCAATTTCTTTTAAAAATTGTCTTGTAGTTTTCAGCATATAGGTCTTTCACATCTTTGGTTAAGTTTATTCCTAGGTATTTTATTCTTTTTGCTGCAATTGCAAAATGAATTGTTTTCTGTATTTATTTTTCTAAGATTTCATTGTTAGTATATAGGAATGCAATGGACTTTTGTACAAGGATTTTGTACGTGCAACTTTACTATATTCGTTGATTGTTTCTAGTAGCTTTTTGGTGGAGTCTTTAGGGTTTTCTATATATAGCATCATGTCACCTGCAAAGAGTCACAATTTAACTTCTTCATTCCCAATTTGGATGCCTTTCATTTCTTTCTCTTGCCTGATTGCTCTGGCAAGAACTTCCAACACTATGTTGAAAAGCAGAGGTGATAGGGGACAGCCCTGTCGTGTTCCTGAACGTAGAGCAAACGGCTTCAGTTTTTCACCATTAATTATGAGATTAGATGAGGGTTTGTCACATATGGCCTTTATTATGTTAACGTATTTTCCTTCTATACCTATTTTATTAAGTGTTTTAATCATAAATGAATGTTGTGTCTTGTCAAATGCTTTTTCTGCATCAATTCATATAATCATATGATTTTTGTCCTTTATTTTGTTTAAGTGATGTATCACAATGATGGATTTGCAGATGTAAAACCAACCTTGTGCTCCGGGATGAACCCCACTTGGTTGTGATGAATAATCTTTTCAATGTATTGTTGTATTCGATTTGCTAGAATTTTGTTTAGGATTTTTGCATCTGTATTCATCAGAGATATTGGTCTGTAGTTTTCTTTTTTTGTGTTGTCCTTACCAGGTTTCGGTATCAGGGTAATGTTGGCCTCATAGATTGAGTTGAGGAGAACTGTCTCTTCAATTTTTTGGCGGAGTTTGAGCAGGATTGGTATTAGATCCTCTTTGAAGGTTTGGTAGAATTCACTAGTGAAGCCATCTGGTCCCGGGCTTTTGCTTTTGGGAAGGTTTTGGAAGACTGATTCAATTTTATTACTGGTGATCGGTCTGTTTAGATTTTCCAGTTCTTCATGGGTCAGCCTTGGAAGGCTATATGTTTCGAAGAACTTGTCCATTTCTTCTAGGTTATTGAATTTGGTGGCATATAGTCCTTCATAGTATTCTTGGATGTTCCTTTGTATTTCTGTGGTGTACCGTGATAACTTCCCATTTTCACTTCTCATTTTGTTAATTAGTGTCTTCTCTCTTGTTATCTTAGTGAGTCTAGCCAAGGGATTGTCAATTTTGTTAATCTTTTCAAAGAACCAGCTCTTTGTCACATTAATTTTTTCCATCGTCTTTTTGTTCTGTATTTCATTTAGATCTGCTCTGATTTTTGTTATTTCCTTTCTTTCGCTTACCTTGGATTTCATTTGTTCTTCTTTTTCTTCTTCTTTAAGGTTAACGTGAGGTTCTTTATTTGAGATTTTTCTTGTTTCTTGAGATAGGCCTGTAATGATATAAATCTCCCTCTTAAAATTCCTTTTGCTGCATCCCAGAAATTTTCGTATGATGTATTTTCATTTTCATTTGTTTCTATGTATATTTTGATCTCTCCTCTAATTACTTCTTTGACCCGGTCGTTCTTTAAAAGTATGTTGTTTAATCTTCATGTATTTGTGGTTTTTTCCTGCTTTCTTTTTGCAGTTCACACCCAATTTCAAAGACTTGTGATCAGAAAATATGCTTGGTATGATTTCAATCTTCTTAAATTTGCTGAGGCTGATTTTATGTCCCAATATATGGTCTATCCTTGATTATGTTCCACGTAAACTGGAAAAAAATGTATAGTCTGATGTTTTAGGATGAAGTGCTCTATATATGTCAATTAGGTCCATTTCATCTAATGTGTCATTTAGGGCTGCTATTCTGTTATTTATTTTCTGTTTCGATGGTCTATCCATAGCTGTCAGTGATGTATTTAAGTCCCCTAGTGTAATTGTGTTTTGGTCAATTTCTCCCTTTAGTTCCGTTAGTAGTTGCTTGGTATATTTCGGTGCTCCCTGATTGGGGGCATAAATATTGATGACTGGTATGCTTTCTTGTTGGATAGTCCCCTTTACCATTATGAAATGTCCATCTTTGTCTCTTGTTATCTTTTTCACCCTGAAGTCTGTTTCATCTGATATCATTATGAATGCCCCTGATTTTCTCTGGGTACCACTTGCTTGGAGTGTCAATTTCCACCCTTTCACTTTGAGTCTATGCTTCTCCTTGTAGCTGAGATGTGTCTCTTAGAGACAGCATATGGTTGGGTTTAGTTTTTTGATCCAATCTGCTACCCTGTGCCTTTTTATTGGTGAGTTCAGTCCATTTACATTTAGGGTGATTATTGATATGTGACGATTTCCGGTCATTCTGTGTTTAGTTTGCTGGTAAGGCTGTGTCTCCATTGTTTCTTTGCCTTTTTGTTGTTGTCTATTATTTCTGTGTGGTGGTATTCTATGATGTTTCCCTCTGTTTCTTTTTTATTACAGTATATATTTCAGTTCTGGATTTTTTGAGCGGTTACCCTTAAGTTTATACAAAAGAAAGTTTGATATTTAGAGTATTCCATTTTCTTCAGCACTCCTACTTTCTCCATTCCCATATTCCGGTTCAGGCCTTTACTGTCCCCCTTTTTATGTTTTGGTTGCCACAAATTGTCCCTGTTGATGGTGGTCGACTAGCCTCCTTTAGTATGTCTTGTAGTGCAGTTCGTGTATTAGAAAATTCCCTTAGCTTCTGTATGTCTGGAAAGGTCTTTCTTCCTCCTTCATATCTAAAGGATATCTTTGCTGGATATATTACTCTTGGCTCACAATTTCTCTCTTTGAATAGTTTGAATATTTGGTTCCACTCCCTCCTGGCTGATAGAGTTTCTGCTGAAAAATCTGATGATAATCTAATGGGCTTTCATTTGTATGTTACCGTCTTCTTTTCCCTGACTGCGTTTAGGATTTTTCTTTGTTGTTCATTTTAGACAGCTTCAATACAATGTGGCCTGGAGAAGGCCTTTTGGTGTTGAGGTAATTAGGTGGTCTATCTGCTTCTTAGATTCGAGGCTCCAGTTCTTTCCACAAGTTTGGGGAGTTCTCATTGCCTATTTGTTTGAATATACTCTCTGTTCCCTTCTCACTTTCTTCTCCTTCTGGTACGCCCATTATTCATATATTGCTATTTCTGATGGAGTCAGAAATTTCCTGTAGAGTTCTTTCATTTCTTTTGTGTCTTAAGTTTCTTTCTTCTTCCATCTGTGTCATTTCCAGGTTTCTATCTTCGATGTCACTGATTCTTTCCTCCATCTCGTCAACTCTACTACCTAAGCCGGCGATTTCATTCTTAATTTATTCTATTGAGTTCTTAATCGCCAGAAATTCTATTTGGTTCTTTTTTAAAGTTTCAATCTCTTTCGTAAAATGCTCATGTTGTTCTTTGATTGTGTTTCTGAGTTCATTAAACTTCCTTTCTGCATTTTCTTGCATCTCGTTGAGTTCTTTCAGAACTGCAATCTTGAATTCTCTGTCATTTAAGTCACATATTTCCATATCTTTAAGTTCCTTTTTTGGAGACTTTTCACTTTCTTTCTGAGCTGTCTTCTTGCCTTGGTTATTCATGGCAATTACTGATTTATTATTTCTCTTCCTTGACATCTACAGGTGTGGCTTCTGCAACAGGTTGATAGGAAGAGGTATTTCTTTTGTTTTCCAGTACTTGTTGGTAGAATGTTTTATTTTCTCTCTGACTGCAGCCTTTTTTTTTTCTCTTTCACACGGTAGTGGTATGTTTTCTCTGCACTATTCCAGCTTCTCATATAATAGGGGGATTCCCTGGGACACGGGCTTCTCCTCTGTTAATAGTTTGCTTGGGTCACAGGGTGCAGTTTCCGTATGCGTATGCAGAGAGCTTTAGAAGTTCCAAAACTCTTTCCGCACCAGTTTCAGAGCCCGTATGTTTCAGCAGTTCTGTTTACTGATGCAGGGATCCGCTCAGATAGGTGGGGCCAGGGGTGGGGTGAGTTGTAAGAGGTGGCCCAGAGCAATGGCGGTGACCACCACCACAGCCGGTCCTGCTTCCACAGCTCCCTCCCCTCTGCCAGAACTAGTTGGGCTGTGAATCTGTGTCTGCGGTCCACAGTTCTCAGAACTACAAATATTCTGTTCTTTTGATTTGAAACTGCTACTGTCCCGCTTCTAGCACCAGGTAGGTAGACGCGGGGTGAGCTCTGGTCGGGTAGGGAAGAGGCGGTTAGTCTCAGCGCCTAAGGCTTCCGTTCTCTGCGGTAGTGAAGGCTTAAATCACCGTTTTCAGCCTTCTTCCCTCAGTCTTTGGTCTGAGGTCTCTGCAGTGAGCTTTTGGTTCAGCCGTGTTATATGGTGTCCCCTCAGCCCTGTGGGGCATAAATGGAACCCTAGCAGTCCGAGTTCTTCCCTCTCCCACAGTTGCGGTATATCCTGGATTCAGCGAGCTTGGAGCACTGAGGTAGGTCTGTGTCCTGCGCCCGCACGGCTCCATCTCCGCACTTCTCCCTTCCCTCTTCCCCCGCTCGTGCAATTCGCCCACCTTTAGGTGAATTCAGTAGTGGGCCTCTTTGTCTTGCCTGTGCAGGGAGTCCTTTGTGGAACTATAGTTGTTCCATTTGTTGTAAATTCCAGGGGAGATTTACAGAGGCCCACCTCACATCGCCATTGTGATGACATCTCTGGGCCAAGAGTAATTAACTCTTATAAACATTTATTCACCCAAATAAGATAAGCTAAAATTATAAAGCAAATATTGCCCAACATAAAGGAAAAGACGGATAGTAATGCAGTCACAGTAGGAGACTTCAACACCCTGTTGACACTGAAGGACAGATCTCCCAGACAGAAAATCTGCAAGGCAGCAGTGGACTTAAATGACACACCAGACCACAATGACTTAATTGGCATATTTAGAGCATTTCACCACAAAGAAGCAGAATATACATTCTTTTCAAGTGCACATGGAATATTTTCCAAGATAGACCACATTAGGAAACAAAACAAGTCTCAAGAAATGTAAAACTATTGAAATCCTATCAAGTGTTTTCTGCAAACACAATGGTGTGAAACTAGAAATCGATTACAAGAGAGAAACTGAAATCCACACAAATGCATGAATGCTAACTAACATGCTACTACATAATGAATGGGTTAACAATGACATTAAGGGAAAAAAGTCAAAAGATACCTTGAGACAAATAAAAATGAAAACCCAATGACCCAAAATCTATAGAATACAGTGAAAGCAGCTCTAAGATGGAAACTCATAGCAATACAGGCCCACCTCAAGAAATAAGAAACATCTCAAATAATCTAATCTTATACTTGAAAGAACTAGAAAAACAACAGCAAACAAAGTCCAAATTGAGTAGAAGGAAGGAAATGGTAAAGATCAGAAAGGAAATAAAGAAACTAGAAAATGTAACAAAAATACAAAATATCAAAGAACCTAAGAGATGGTTCTTTGAAATAATAAACAAAATTGATAAACCTTTAATTGGACTTATCAAGGAAAAACGAAAGAGGACCCAAATAATTAAAATCATAAATGGAAAAGGAGAAGTGACAGCTTACACCACAGAAATACAAAGGATTATATAAAAAAATACCATGAACAATTATATACCAACAAATTGGACAACCTGGACAAATGGATAAACTCCTAGAAATATACAATTTTCTAAGACTAAGTCAAGAAAAAAAATGAAAACCTGAACAGTCTGATTACTCAATAATGAAAAAACTCTGAACAACAACAACAACAAGTCCAGCACTGGATGGCTTCACAGGTGAATTTTACCAAACATGCAAAGGAGAATTAACATCTATCCTTCCTGAAATATTCCAAAAATTTAAGTGGAGGGAAAGCACCGAAGCTTGTTTTACAAGGCCACCAGCGTCCTGATGCCAAAACCAGACAAAGACATTAAAAAAAAAAAAAAAAAAAGGAAATTATGGGCCAATATCCCTGCTGAACAGACACAAAAATCCTCAACAAAATATTATCAAAATAAACTCAACAAAATATCAAAAATATCATACAACACAATCAAGTTGGATTTAGTTCTGGCATGCAAGGTTGGTTTAATATCTGCAAATCAACGTGATACACCACGTCAACAAAATGAAGGATAAAAAGCATATGCTCATATCAACAGATGCAGAAAAAGCATTTGACAAAATCCAGCAGCGATTTATGATAAAAACTCTCAGCAAAGTGGGAATAAAGGGAACATATCTCAACATAATAAATGCCATATATGACAAACCCCAAGCTAACATCATGCAATGGTGAAAAACCCAAAGCAGTTTCTTTAAGATCAGGAACAAGAAAAGAATGTCCACTTTCACCACTTTTATTCAATATAGAAAGACAGATGATTGGATAAAGAAGATGTGGTATATATACACAATGGAATACTATTCTGCCATAAGAAAAGATAAAATAGTACCATTTGTGATAACATGGATGGATCTTGAGGTTATAACGCTAAGTGAAGTAAGTCAGACAGAAAAAGTAGAGGACCACATGATTTCACTGATATGTGGTGTATAAAACTGAAAACAACAGAAGAACAAGATAAACAAATGAAGAAACAAAAACTCATAGACACAGATAATAGTTTAGGGGAGGGAGAGAGGTGGTAGATGAGGGTAAAAAGGATCAAATATATGGTGAATGAAAGAGAACTGACTGTGTGTGGTGAACACACAATGTAATATATATAGACGATATATTACAAAATTGTACACCTGAAATCTACGTAATTTTACTAACAATTGTCACCCCAATAAACCTTAATTTAAAAAAAAGAAAAGAAAGTCTTAGCCACATTAATCAGACAACAAAAAGAAATAAAAGCCATCCAAATTAGAGAGGAAGAAGTAAGACTGTCATTAAACACAGATGATGTGATACTATATATAGATAACCCGAAATATTCCACCAACACTATTAGAACTGATAAATTTAATAAAGTAGCATGACACAAAATTAATATTCAGAAATCAGTTGTAATTTTATACACCAATAACCAACAATCAGAAAGATAAATTAAGAAAAAAATCCCAGGGAATTCCAGTCTGGAAGGCAGAGATAAAGGCTGTGCTTGCCTCCGAACATGACCAGATCAAAATTACAACTAAATTACAGAACAGCCATCACTGCGAATCACAGTAAGTCTAGGTGAACCAAAGTCCTATAACTAAGCACATACAGAAGAATCCACCTTGAGACTGGTAGGAGGAAGAGAGGCATAGATCAGGCTGATCCCACACCTGCATGTGACCATTAAAAATTGGGAGGTATAGCTCAGATGTGCAGTCCTCCCAGAGAAGTGTGGGATCCCTGTACCACACCAGGCTACCAGCCCAGGGTTCCAGTGCTGGGGAGAGTAGTTCCCATAACTTCTAGCTATGAAAACCAGTGGAGGTTATGGGTGAGTGAGACAAGGGTGACTGCATTCCCAGGTTCTCCTCTTAAAGGGCCCACACGTGGACATACTCGCTGACAGACTCATACGCTCTGAACTTCAGAGCTGGGACAACAGCTCAAAAGGCACCAGGGACCTACAGGGAGGAACTGAGTTGTCTGGCTTCAGCGAGAGGGTTGAAGAAGCAGCTTACTTGCAGACAGTTGTGTGGACAGAATCCATTTTTTTTATTGAGTCCTCCCCCATCCTGGCATGCAGACACAGGTGGCTGCCACTTCTGAGTCTCCATCAACCTGGATAACAATGTTGACCCTGCTGATGTGATTCCTTCAGTCCCCACCCCACCCAACTTGTGGGCCCAACCAAGTCGGTTCCACTGGCTTTTCCACACAAACAGCCTGATTTAGTTCATGCTGCGAACTTTCCTAAAATCTCTCAACGTTTCACAAATCCCAAACAAACAGCATCTGGCTTTGGCATGCCCCCTACCTGTTGCTAAGCATCCCAAGACTGGCACTAGTTGTAGCTGGTCTTGGTTCTTGGCTTGGCCAAGCCCTGTGCGGGTGACAGCCATCAGCAGATTGCTTTATGGCTCATGACTGGAGGCCCGCAGCAGGGCAAAGGCTGCAGCTGAGGTTGGCCTGTGATGGGGTCCCTCCCAGAAAGCACTGGGGCTAGCATACTCCATGGCCAACTTTGGACCAAGCTGGAGTAACGCCCGGCAGTCTGCAAAAACGACAAGCCCAAAGGGCAGACTGGGCAGGCACCAGAGACATGCTAAAGTAAATTCTACTCAGTAGGGTCAACCTGGGCCCAACAGGTCCTCCACTGTAGTCATCGCCAGTCCTCACAAACAATCAGCCCAAGGGCTGATCCCTCACATTGATGTGCAAAAAGCATCCAAGTCTCAAATAAAATAGGAGGACACAAACAACATATACAAGGGACACACACAGAGCACCCTGTGACCAGGGAGACTGTGCTACTGGGTCCCACAGGAAACCTACTACATAAGGCCAGTCTACTAAGACCAGAAGACATAGCAGCTCTACCTAATACATAAAACAACACATGGAGGCAGCCAAACTGGGGAGACAAAGGAACATGTCCCAAATTAAAGAGTGGAAAAAAGCTGCAGAAAAAGAACTAAACCAAATGGAGACAAGCAATCTACCAGACACAGAGTTAAAAACACTGGTCATAAGGATGTTCAGTGATCTCAGGGAGAACTCCAACAAAGAAATAGAAAACATAAAAATGGAGACAGAATCATAAAAAAGAAACAATCAGAAATAAAGAATACAATAACTGAATTGAAGAATATATCAGAGGGGATCAACAGTAGATTAAATGAAGCAGAGGATAGAATCAGCGATTTAAAATATAAGGTAGCTGAAAACACCCAATCAGAACACCAAAAAGGAAAAGAAAGAATCCCCAAAACAAGGACAGTTTAAGAATCCCCAAAACAAGGACAGTTTAAGGGGCCTCTGGGACAACAGTCACATCACATGGATACCAGGAGGAGAAGAGAGAGAGCAAGGGATTGAAACCCTATTTGAATAAATAATGACAGAAAACATCCTTAACTTGGTGAAAGAAATAGATATGCAAGCCCAGGAAGTGCAGAGAGTTGCAAGAAAAATGAACCCATAAAGGCCCACACCACGACACACCATAATTAAAATGCCAAAGGTTAAAGACAAAAAGAGATTCTTAAAAGCAGCATAAGAAAAGCAATTAGTTATCTACTAGGGAGCCTCAATAGGACTATCAGCTGATTTCTCAACAGAAATGTTGAAGGCCAGAAAGGACTGATAGGAAATAATTCAAAGTGATGAAAAGCAAGGGCCTACATCCAAGATTACTCTACCCAGCAAAGCTATCATTTAGACTCGAAGGACAGGTAAAGAGCTTCTGAGATGAGAAAAAGCTAAAGGAGTTCATCACCACCAAACCAGTATTACAAGGAATATTAAAGGGAATTTTTTAAGACAAACAAAAAAAATAAAAAATATGAATAATAAAATGGCAATAATTGCATGTCTACCAACAATTATTTTAAATATAAATGGATTAAATGTTCCAAATCAAAAGATACGGTGGCTGAATGGATAAGAAAACAAGACTCTTACATATGCTGCCAAAAGAGACTATGGATCCAAAGGTACACACAGACTGAAAGTAAAGGGTTGGAAAAAGATATTTCAAGAAAATGAAAAAAAAAAAAAAAGAAGAGAAGAAAAGCAATGGTAGCAATACTTATACCAGACAAAATATTCTTTAAAACAAAAGCAAAAATATGAGACAAAGAAGGACCCAGTAATACCACTTCTGGGTATTTATAATATTTTTACTGATATACGTCCTTGGGCAAGGAAAACAAACAAAAAGTGTAAATAAATAGGACAACATCAAACTAAAAAGTTTTTTCACAGCAAAAGAAACCATCAACAAAATAAAAGACATCCTTCTGAATGAGAGAAGATATTTGCCAATTATACATCTGATAAGGGGTTAATATCCAAAATTTATAAAAACTCTTACAACTTAACACCAACCCCCGCCCCCCCAAAAAATCCAATTAAACAATGGGCAGAGGAAACGAAGACATTTCTCCAAAGATGACATAGAGATGGCCAATAGACATACGAAAAGATGCTCAATGTCACTAATCATCAGAGAAATGCAAACAAAAACTACAATGTGATACCACCTCATTCCTGTCAGAATGGCTATCATCAATAAATCAACAAACAAGTGTCTGGGAGGATGTGGAGAAAAGGGAACCCTCATGCACCATCGGTTGGATTGCAAATTGCTGCAGCTACTATGGAAAACAGTATGGAGGTTCCTAAAAAAAATTGAAAAACAGATCTACCTTATGACCCAGAAATTTAACTCCTGGATATTTATCCAAAGAAATCCAAAACACTAATTCGAAAAGATACATGTACCCCTATGTATACTTCAGTGTATTCACAATAGCCAAGATATGGAAACAACCAAAATACCCATCAGTAAACGATTGGATAAAGAAATTGTGGTACATTTATACAATGGACTATTACTCTGCCATAAAAAGGAATGAAATCTTTCCATTTGCAACAACATGGATGGACCTAGAGGGAATTACGCTAAGTGAAATAAGTCAGCCTGAGAAATAAAAATAGCATACGATCTCACTTATATGTGAAATCTATAGAACAGAATAAACGAGGAAAGAAAACAGAAAGACTCAAAGATACAGAGAAAAAACTGATGGTTGCTAGATGGGAGGGGTCTTGAGGGATGGGTGATAAGGTAAAGGGATTTGGAAGTACAAATTGGTAGTCACAAAATAGTCATGGGGCAATGAAATACAATATGGGGAATATAGTCAATAATGCAAAATCTGTGTGGTGCCAGATAGGTATTAGACTTATTGGGGGGATCATTTTTAAAATTATATAAATGCCTAACCACTGCACTGTACACCTGAAACTAATATAAAATAATATTGAATGTCAAATATAATTGAATATATATATATGTGTGTGTGTGTGTATATATATATATATATATATATATATATACACATATATACATATATATATGTATATATATATAAAGGAGCTATTGAAAAAGATTTATAATAGAATTATAAGCAAAAAAGTATAGTGGAAATCATGTTTTCTATTTAAAATTATAAAACTTGAATCCACACCATAATAAATACTTAAAGAAATAAATAATAAAATAAAATATTTTAGTTATTATTCCTTCTATTATTGTTATTATTGCAATTGTTACTGTTATTATATGAACATCCAAACAGCAAGCCTGCTCTCTGAGCAGTTCCCTTATCTAATAAATGAAGATGTACCCTTAAGATCGTTTATGGTTCTATGGTTTTAAATCCCATGTGTCTGAGTACTAAGCACGTAGGGTAATGTCTTAGAGCAGGCTCCATGATATAATTTTTATCCTCAAAAATTTGTCATACCTATAAGTTACAAAGGAAAGAAAAAAGTCACAAGCATAAACTTTTGATTTTTCAAATATTTCTAAAGTGAACCTGACATCTCCAAACCTTTACTTTCTCATTCACTTCCTCATTTCTCACAGGATTATAACAACAACAAAACCACAAATTTAGTAACAACTTTCATTCTAATTCTTTCTCTAATGCTACCCATATCAGATAGTCAGGGTAACTGACATTTCCACAAAGAGATGGGGACTTGGATTCCCTGTTAGCCAGAGTGCCATACTTTTTAATAGGGATGTGGTACTTCGATTCAAATTACTATCTGTGGATGTTGTAATTTTCCTGGGATTGGTATTCATGGATGCTGTGCATCTTTCTTGGGAATGGTCTTTATGGATGCTCCACCTTCTGTAGAAATGCTGTTCGTGGATGTTGTACTTTGTCTCAGAATACTGTCTGAGGACAGTGTATTTTACTTTGGATGCAATTTGTGGCTAAATCATCTCCTACACTGAAGAAGTCTTGCACATAGTTCTACACTGATTTCTTTTTTTCTTTTTTCTTTTTTTACATTGATTTCTTCTTCAAGGTTATTCTCCTGTACACCTGAAGGAGAACTGTGTTTGTGTATATTTGTGTTTTATGTTTCTGGTATTTTGGGTTTCTAACTTGACTATTAGCAAGCTCATTAATACTTTCTTCAGACTAAATGAATCTCATGCTTAAAACTGTGTTTAATAAATATAATCTTTTGGCACACTATTCCCATTTTCTGGATGGATAAGCTGGGGTGGGGGTCTACTAGGGAAAAGGAAGAATATCAATCCACAAATTGACTTTGGGCCTGGGAAAACAGCCTGTGGCACAAAAAGTCTAACTAGTTAGCTAGGAAAAGCAATAGGCAATTGTTGCCTCTGAAAAAGATTAAAACTGTGGAAGCACAACGCATATTTCTTCAGGCAAAAGCTGTTATATTGAAATGTGCTGGCATAATGTACCCTTAACTGTGGCAAATTAATTTTCACCTTTGGAAGCACAATGCTACATAATTTTCCAGAATATTTTCTATGACTAAAGCATAATATTTCCATACATTCTACATGAATTATCAAATCTTATTTACCCATTCTTCTGTTTTCTTCAACTTCAATATTTTCCTTGGAAGGAGAATGTCAAATTTCCTGTAGATATGTAGCAACATTAATCTATCCTTGACACCTGTCTTGTCTCTGCTCCACTAATCTTGCCAGCATTAACATACCTGTGCTTGTTCATATACATGGTGGCTCCATTACAAATTCATGCCCCTCACTCCTGCAATCATGCAGAAAGCATTCTGTCCAAGCAGTACAGGTGAAAGAACAAGGTTATGTATGAAGCAATATTGGCCTAGGGGAGAAGATCCATACAATTTAAACAGAATACCTCCAGGAAGCTTTCTGCTTAGTTCCTACAGCTTCGCATTCTCTATAATAAGGCTAGACAGGCAGCAGAAAAATAACCTGCTGTGGCTGATTATTTGTCTTAAAATGCCCAGAGAAGAAAGGTGAAGATGTCACCAGTTCAAAAATAGCTATATCCAGTTCTTGTTGTTCCATTTTTTTTTTTTTTTACCACTGCTTTTCAGAATGGGGATTAAACTGTACTAGTGTTCTGACCCTTGGGAGTTTATCTATTTGCCTTAATTTTTTTCTTTTTAATTTCACTTTTAATTAGAAATAACTGCACATTCACCTGCAGGTACAAGAAATAGTACAGAGAGATACTATGCATCCTTTATCCATTTTCCCCCAAGGGTAACATTTTACAAAACTATAGTACAATACAACAACCAGAGTGTTGACATTGATACGGTCAAGAAACAGAACATTTCCATCACAAGGATCCCTCATGTTGTCCTTTTATAGTCATACCCACTTCCCTCTCTCAGCAATTCTCTTCTTAATCCCTAGTAACCATCACTCTGTTCTCCAATTCTATAATTTCATAGTTGTAAGAATGTCATATTGTCATAAAAATGGCAGCATGAGGTGAGCCTCTGGAAATCTCCCCTGGAATTTACAACAAATTGAACAACTATAACTCCACAAAGGACACCCTCTGCAGCACAGAGGGAAGACTGGGAGGCTAACTAGGGAAATCACCTAAAGGTAGGCAAACTAAATGAGCAGGAGAGGAGGGAAGGGAGGAGTGCTGAGACAGGGCCACGCAGGCATTGGATGCAGACCAAGCTCGGTGCTCCACGCTCACTGCATCCCAGAACCGCAGCTGCAGGAGAAGGAAGAACTCGGACTGCTAGGTCTCCGTTTATGGCCCACAAGGCTGAAGGGACAGCATATAACACGGCTGAACCCTACGCTCACAGCAGAGACCTCGGAGAAAAGACTGAGGGAAGAAGGCTGAAAAAGGTGGTTTAAGCACTCACTGCCGAGCAGAGAACGGAAGCCTTAGGCACTGAGACTAGCCGCCCCCTCCCTACCCTTCCAGAGCTCACACCGCCCCCATCTGGCCAGTGCTAGAAGCAGAACAGTAGCAGTGTCAGATCAAAAGAGAAGAATATTTGCTGTTCTGAGAACTGTGGACCGCAGACCCGGATTCGCACCCCAACTAGTTCCGGGAAAGGTGAGGGAGCTGTGGAAGCAGGACTGGCTGTGGTGGCAGTGGCCGCCATTGCTCTGGGCTACCTCTCACAACTCACCCCTGTCCCCACCTATCTGGGCGGATCCCTGCAAGAGTAAAAAGAGCTGCTGAAACACACAGGCTCTGAATCTGGGGCAGGAAGAGCTTTGGAACCTCAGAATCTCTCCACATCCCCTCACGGAGGTGGTGCCCGATGACCAAGGCAAACTATTCCTGGAGGAGAAGCCCACCTTCCAGGGAATCCCCCACTTGTGTGAGAAGCCAGAATACTGCCAAGAAAACACTACAGTGTGAGCTAGAATAAACTTCTGCATTTGGAGAGAAAATAAAACATTCTACCAACACAGACTGGAAAAATAAAGAAAGACCTCTTTCTATCAATCTGTTGCAGAACTCACTCCTGTAGATGTCTAGGAAGAGAAATAATAAATCATTAATGGAATAATGGAATAAACAAGGCAACAAGACAGCTCAGAAAGAAAATGAAAAATCTCTGGAAAATGAACTTAAAGATATGGAAATATGTGACTTAAATAACAGAGAATTCAAGATTGCAGTTCTTAGACAACGCAACAAGATGCAAGAAAGCACAGACAGGCACTTTAATGACCTCAGAAACACAATCAAGGAACAAAATGAACATTTTACCAAAGAGATTGAAATTTAAAAAAAGAACCAAATAGAATTTCTGGAGATTAAGAACTCAATAAAAAAAAAAAAAGAGGAATGAATAGCCAACTTAGGTGGAAAGAATCAGTGACATGAAAGATAGAAATCTGGAAATGGCACGGATGGAAGAAGAAAGAGACTTGACATTTAAAAGAAATGAAAGAACTCTACAAGAATTTTCTGACTCTATCAGAGAGACCAATATAAGAATAAGAAGCATACCAGAAGGAGAAGAAAGAGAGAAGGAAACAGAGAGTATATTCAAACAAATTGTTGATGAGAACTTCCCAAACTTGTGGAAAGAACTCGATCCTCGAATCCAAGAAGCAAATAGAAGACTTAATTACCTCAACCCCAACAGGCCTTCTCCAAGGCACATTATATTGAGCTGTCAAAAATCAACAACAAAGAAAGAATCATCAAGGCAGCCAGGGAAAAGAAGATGGTAACCTACAAAGGAAAGCCCATTCGATTATCATCAGATTTTTCAGCAGAAACTCTACAAGCCAGGAAGGAGTGGATTCAAATATTCAAAATATTGAAAGAGAGAAATTATTAGCCAAGAATAATATATGCAGTAAAGATATCCTTTAGATATGAGGAGGAATAAAAACCTTTCCAGATATACAGAAGCTGAAGGAATTTTCTAACACACGACCTACACTACAAGAAATACTGAAGGAGGCTATTCGATTACCATCAACAGGGACAATTTGTGGCAACCAAAACATAAAAGGGGGGAGAGTAAAGGCCTGAACCAGGATACGGGAATGGCGAAAGTAAGCATGCTGAAGAAAATGGAATACTCTAAATACCAAATTTCTTTTACATAAGCTTAATGGTAATGCTCAAAAAAAAATCCAGAACTGAAATATATAGTGTAATAAAAGGAGAAACGGAGGGAAAAATCATAGAATACCACAACACAGAAATAATAGACAACACAAAAAGGCAAAGAAACAATGGAGACACAGTCTTACCAGAAAACTAAAGATTGAATGATAGGAAATCCTCAAGTATCAATAATCACCCTAAATGTAAATGGACTGAACTCACCAATAAAAAGGCACAGAGTAGCAGATTGGATCAAAAAACTAAACCCAACAATATGCTGTCTCCAAGAGATTCATCTCAGCTACAAGGACAATCATAGACTCAAAGTGAAAAGGTGGGAATTGACACTCCAAGCAAATGGTATCCAGAGAAAATCAGGTGTAGCCATACTGATATCAGATGAAACAGACTTCAGGGTGAAAAAGGTAACGAGAGACAAAGATGGACATTTCATAATGGTAAAGAGGACTACACAACAAGAAGACTTAACAGTCATCAATATTTATGCCCCCAATCAGGGAGCATCGAAATATACCAAGCAGAACTCCTAACAGAATTAAAGGGAGAAATTGACCAAAACACAATTATAGTAGGGGACCTAAATACATCACTGACAACTATGGATAGATCATCCAAACAGAAAATAAATAAAGAAACAGCAGCCCTAAATGACACATTAGATGAAATGGTCATAACTGACATTTATGTAGCACTTCATCCTAAAACATCAGAGTATACATTTTTTTCTAGTATACATGGAACATTCTCAAGGATAGACCATATATTGGGACATAAAATCAGCCTCAGCAAATCTCAGATGATCGAAATATACCAAGCATATTCTCTGATCACAAGGCTTTGAAATTGGATATGAACTGCAAAAAGAAAGCAGGAACAACCACAAATATGTGGAGATTAAACAACATACTTTTAAAGAACGACCGGGTCGAAGAAGAATAAGAGGAGAGATCACACAAGATACATAGAAACAAATGAGAATGAAAATACATTCTACCAAAATTTTTGGGATGCATAAGACCTTAAACAATAAACTACGAAGCAGAAAATATAGGTACTAAACTTATGGACCTTGGGTTCAAAGAGCATTTTATGAATTTGACTCCAAAGGTAAGGGAAGTAAAAGCTAAAATAAATAAATGGGACTATATGAAACTTAAAAACTTCTGCACAGCAAAAGAAACCATCGACAAAATAAAGAGGCAACCAACTGAATGGGAGAAGTGTTTTGCAAACAGTGCCTCCAATAAGGGGCTAATATCCAAAATATACAAGGAATTGATACAACTCAACACCAAAAATCAAACAACCCCATTGAAAAATGGGCAGAGGACCTGAAGAGACATTTCTCCAAAGGGGATGTACAAATGGCAAATAGACGTATGAAAAAATGATCAACATCACTAATCACCAGAGAAATGCAAATAAAAACCACAATGAGATATCACTTCACCCCAGTTAGAGAGGTTATCATCAACAAGACAAATAGTAACAAGTGTTGGAGAGGCTGTGGAGAAAAATGAACCCTCATACACTGTTAGTGGCAATGCACATTGGTGTAGCCACTATGGAAGGCAGTGTGGAGGTTCCTCAAAAAATTATGAATAGAATTACCGTATGACCCAGCAATCCCTCCCTGGGTATCTACCAAAAAAATCTGAAAACATTTATCCATAAAGATAAGTATGCACCAATGTTCATTGCAGCTTTATTTACAGTGGCCAAGACATGGAAAGAACCAAAATGTCCTTTGATAGACAAATGGATTAGGAAGTTGTGGTATATATACACTATTCAGTGGTAAGAAAAGATGAAATAGGAGCATTTGTGACAACATCAATGGATCTTGAGATTATAATGCTAAGCGAAATAAGTCAGATAGAAAAAGTAGAGAACCATATGATTTCACTGATATGTGGTGTATAAACCAAAAACAACAAAAGAACAAGACATGCAAATGAGAAACAAAAACTCATAGACAGGGACATAGTTTAGTGGTTACCAAAGGGTCAGGGGGGAGGGGCTGCTAGATGAGGGTAAAGGGGATCAAACATATGGTGATGGAAAGAGAACTGACTGGGTGGTGAGCACACAATGTGATTTATAGAGGATGTAATACAGAATTGTACACCTGAAATCTATGTAACTTTACTAACAATTGTCACCCCAATAAACTTTAATTTGAAAAAAAGAATGTCACATAAAGGGAATCATATATTATGGCTTTCCGAATTTGCTTTGTTGCACATTGAGCATATTCTCTAGAGAGTTATCCATGTTGTTAGATGTATCAATACTTTGATGTCTTTATTGATGATTAGTGTTCTAAAGTATGGATATACCACTATTTTCTTAACCGTTCACACATTACAGGACATTTGGGTTGTTTGTACTGAGCTATTATAAATAACACTGCTGTAAACATTCATGTACAGGTT
Organism: Rhinolophus ferrumequinum; assembly: GCF_004115265.2. NCBI lineage: Eukaryota > Metazoa > Chordata > Mammalia > Chiroptera > Rhinolophidae > Rhinolophus > Rhinolophus ferrumequinum. The sequence continues at coordinate 25,262,701 of NC_046284.1, read as the reverse complement.
TTTGTGTGAACAAAAATCTTCACGTCTCTGGGGTCAATGCCCAATAGTGTAATTGCCGAGCCGTGTGGGAATTGCATGTTTAATATTTTAAAGTAACAACCAAACTTTCCCACAGTGGCTGTACCATTTTACATTCCCACCAGCAATGTGTTAGATTCAGTTTCTCCATATCCTGGCCAGAATTCGGTGTTATTAATTTTTATTTTAGCCATTCTGATAACTGATATTACTGTGATTTTAGTTTACAATTCCCTAATGGTTAATTACATTGAGATTTTTTCAAGTCCTTATTTACCATCTATATATATTCATTGATGAAGTATCTATTCATGTCTTTTGCCCATTTTTCAATTGGATTATTTCAGTTTTTACTGTTGAGTTTGAGAATTCTTTATATATCCTAGGTACTAACCCTTTGTTAGATACATGGTTTACCAATGTTTTCCCCTAGTCCATAGTTTGTCTTTTCATACTACTAATAAGGTCTTTTATGGAATAAAAGTGTAATTTTTGTGAAGTCTAATTTATCAATATATTCTTTTATGGATTATGCATTTGGTGTTGTCTAATTAAATTCTTTGCTTAGCCCTAGTTCTTGAAGATTTTCTCCTATTTGTCCCCTAAAAAATTTATAATATAACCTTTTAAAATTAAATCTATTGAGTTAATTTTTGTATAAGGAGTGAGGTTTAGATATCTAGGTTTATTAGGTTTTTTTTTTTTTTTTTTTGCCCATGAATATATAATTGCTCCAGCACCATTGGTTGAAAAGCTTATCCTCCTTCCATTGAATTATTTTTGCACTTTGACAAACCTGTTTTGGGTGCATTTATGTGGGTCTATTTCTCTGTTTTCTATTTTGTTCCATTGATCTATATATCTATTGTTCTATCAGTACCACAAAGTCTTGATTACTGTAGCTACAAAGGAAGACAATATTGGGTAGATTGATTCCTCTGAATATACTTTTTTTCAATTTACTTTGCATTTCTCGGGCCTGTGTCTTTACATGTAACAGTTAGGATAAACTTGTATATGTCTCCAAAAATAACTCTGGAATTTCAATAGGAATTACATCAAACCTAAAGAGATTTGGAGAGTATTCACATCTTTTCTATATTGTACCTTCTGATACATGAACATAGTGTTTCTCCACTTATTTAGGTCTTATTTGATTTCTTTCATTACTGTTTTCTAATTTTAAGAATGCAGATCCTATGCATGTTTTGGTAAATTTATGCTTAAGTATTTCATTTTATTTTGATGATTTTAAATTGGCTGTATTTTAAATTTCAGTGTCTCTGCACTCATTGCAAATACACAGAAATAATTTTTTTTTTGTATGCTCATCTTATATACTGCAACCTTGCTGAAGTCATGGATTAATTCTAAGAACTTTCTTTTTCTTTGTAGATTCCTTGGGATTATCTACATAGATTATACTGCCACTTGCAAATAAGTACAATTTTATTATTCTGATCTATATGCCTTTTATTTCCTTTCCTGCTTTATTTCAATGGCTAAGACCACTAATATTATGTTGAATAAGAGTAGTGAAAAGTGAACATCCTTATCTTTTTCCTGGTCCTAGGAGAAAAGTAACTCACTCATCAGAAAGTAAAATGTTAGGTAAAAATATTGTGCTACTTCCTTCTAGCCTCCACAGTTTGTAATGCAAAATATGCTATCATTTTAATTATTTTTCTCCTGTAGGTAAAGTGTTGTTTTTCTCTGTCTCCTTCAAGACAACTTTTTTCTCTTTAGTTTTCAGAAGTTTATTTATTTTCCATTTTAAAGGTTTTTATTAAAATATAGCTAACATGCAATATTATATTAGTTTCAGGTGTACATTATAGATATTCAACAGTACAAATGTAGCACTATACAGCGTTATTACCACATTATTGATTATATTCCCCATGCTAAGAAGTGATCACTATGGTAAGTCCAGCAACCATCCGAAACTGTACCACAGTATCACAATATTATTGATATTTTCCCCAATATTTGAATTTTTCAATTAGAAATGACATTCAATATTATTTTATATTACTTATAAGTGTATAGCATAGTGGTTAGACATTTATATAATTTAGGAAGTGATCGCCCTGACTAGTACCACCTGGCACTATACATAGTTATTACCATATTATTGATTATATCCCATATGCTTTAATTTACATGCCCACGACTATTTTCTAACTACCAATTTGTATTTCTTAATCCCTTCACCTTTTTCACCCTGCCCTCAACCCCTCCTCCTATCTACCACCCTGATAAATCTAGTACCCATCTGACACCATACATAGTTATTGCAATATTATTGACTATATTCCTTACACTATACCCTATATCCCCATGACTACTGTGTAATAACCAATCTGTACTTTTTAATCCCTTCCCCTTTTCACCCACACCAAAACTCCCTTCCATTGGGAACCATCAAAATGTTCTCTGGGCGTTGGGTCTCGATCAAAAGGGCAGCGTGAGGTGAGCCTCTGTAAAGCTCCCCTGGAATTTACAACTAATTGAACAACAATAACTCCACAAAGGATCCCTGCACAGCAGACAGGCAAGACGAGGGGGCCCACTACTGAATTCACTGAAAGGTGGGCGAATTGCGTGAGCGGGAGAGGAGGGAAGGGAGAAGTGCGGAGACGGAGCCGCACGGGCGGCTGCAGGACGCAGACCTAGCTCAGTGCTCGGAGCTCACTGCATCCCAGAACTGCTGAAGTGGGAGAGGGAAGAACTCGGACTGCTAGGGCTCTACTTATGGCCCGCAGGGCTAAGGGGGCAGCATATAACACGGCTGAACCCAAGGCTCACAGCACAGACCTCGGAGCAAAGACTGAGGGAAAAGGGCTGAAAATGGTGGTTTGAGCACTCACTGCCAAGCAGAGAACGGAAGCCTTAGGCACTGAGACTAGCCAACCCCTGCCTACCCACCCAGAGCTCACCCCGCCCCCACCTGCCTGGTGCTAGAAGCGGAACAGTAGCAGTGTCAGATCAAAAGAACAGAATATTTGCTGTTCTGAGAACTGTGGGCCGCAGACACAGATTCGCAGCCCAACTAGTTCTGGCAGAGGGGAGGGAGCTGTGGAAGCAGGACAGGCTGCGGTGGTGGTCGCCACCATTGCTCTGGACCACCTCTCACAACTCACTTGGCCCCTGGCCCCACCTATCTGGGCGGATCCCTGCAGGAGTAAACAGAACTGCTGAAACATACGGGCTCTGAATCTGGTGCAGGAAGAGCTTTGGAACTTCAAAAGCTCTCTGCTTACCCACACGGACACTGCACCCTGTGACCCAAGCAAACTATTAACAGAGGAGAAGCCCGAGTCCCAGGGAATCCCCCTATTGTACGAGAAGCCTGAATAGTGCAGAGAAAACATAGCACTACCCTGTGAGAGAAATAAAAGGCTGCAGTCAGAGAGAAAATAAAACATTCTACTAACAAGTACTGGAAAACAAAATAAAGACCTCTTCCTATCAACCTGTTGCAGAGGCCACTCCTGTAGATGTCTAGGAAGAGAAATAATAAATCAGTAATTGCATGAATAACCAAGGCAACAAGACAGCTCAGAAAGAAAGTGAAAAGTCTCCAGAAAAGGAACTTAAAGATATGGAAATATGTGACTTAAATGACAGAGAATTCAAGATTGCAGTTCTGAGAAAACTCACGAGATGCAAGAAAACACAGACAGGCAGTTTAATGAACTCAGAAACGCAATCGAAGAACAACATGAGCATTTTACGAAAGAGATTGAAATTTTAAAAAAGAACCAATTAGAATTTCTGGAGATTAAGAATTCAATAGAAGAAATTAAGAATGAAATAACCAGCTTAGGTAGTAGAGTTGACGAGATGGAGGAAAGAATCAGTGACATCGAAGACAAAAACTTGGAAATGACACAGATGGAAGAAGAAAGAGACTTGAGACTTAAAAGAAATGAAAGAACTCTACAAGACCTTTGTGACTCCATCAGAAAGAGCAATATAAGACTAATGGGCATACCAGAAGGAGAAGAAAGAGAGAAGGGAACAGAGAATATATTCAAACAAATTGTTGACGAGAACTTCCCAAACTTGTGCACAGAACTAGATCCTCGAATCCAAGAAGCAAATAGAACACCTAATTACCTCAATCCCAACAGGCCTTCTACAAGGCACATTGTGCTGAAGCTGTCTAAAATCAACAACAAAAAAAGAATCCTCAAGGCATCCAGGGAAAAGAGGACGGTAACTGCAAAGGAAAACTCATTAGATTATCGTCAGATTTTTCAGCGGAAACTCTTCAAGCCAGGAGGGAGTGGAACCAAATATTCAAACTATTGAAAGAGAGAAATTATGAGCCAAGAATAATGTATCCAGCAAAGATATCCTTTAGATATGAAGGAGGAATAAAGACCTTTCCAGACATACGGAAGCTGAGGAAATTTTCTAATACACTACCTGCACTACAAGACATACTAAAGGAGGCTATTTGACCACCATCAACAGGGACAATTTGTGACAACCAAAACATAAAAAGGGGGACAGCAAAGGCCTGAACCGGAATATGGGAATGGAGAAAGTAAGTGTGCTAAAGAAAATGGAATACTCTAAATACCACATTCTTTTACTTAAACTTAAGGGTAACCACTCAAGAAAAATCCAGAACTGAAATATGTACTGTAATAAAAGAAGAAACAGAGGGAAACATTATAGAATACTACCATACAGAAATAATAGACAAGAACAAAAAGGCAAAGAAACAATGGAGACACAGCCTTACCAGAAAACTAAAGATAGAATGACAGGAAATCCTCACATATCAATAATCACCCTAAATGTAAATGGACTGAACTAACCAATAAAAAGGCACAGAGTAGCAGATGGGATAAAAAAACTAAACCCAACCATATGCTGTCTCCAAGAGACACATCTCAGCTACAAGGACAAGCATAGACTCAAAGTGAAAGGGTGGAAATTGACACTCCAAGCAAATGGTACCCAGAGAAAATCAGGTATAGCCATAGTGATATCAGATGAAAAAGACTTCAGGGTGAAAAAGATAACAAGAGACAGAGATGGACATTTCATAATGGTAAAGGGAACTATACAACAAGAAGCCATAACAGTCATCAATATTTATGCCCACAATCAGGGAACACCGAAATATACCGAGAAACTACTAACAGAACTAAAGGGAGAAATTGACCAAAACACAATTATACAGGGGACCTAAATACATCATTGACAGCTATGGATAGATCATCAGAACAGAAAATAAATAACGAAATATCAGCCCTAAATGACACATTAGATGAAATGGACAAAATTGACATACTCTACTAGAGCACTTCATCCTAAAACATCAGACTGTACATTCTTTTCTAGTGTACATGGAACATAATCAAGGATAGACCATATATTGGGACACAAAATCAGCCTCAGCAAATTTAAGAAGATTGAAATCATACCAAGCATATTTTCTGATCACAAGGCTATGAAATTGGATATCAACTGCAAAAAGAAACCAGGAAAAAACACAAATACAGGGAGATTAAACAACATACTTTTAAAGAACGACTGGGTCAAAGAAGAAATTAGAGGAGAGATCAAAAGATACATAGAAACAAATGACAATAAAAATACATCCTACCAAAATTTTTCGCATGCAGTGAAAGCAGTTTTAAGAGGGAAATTTATATCACTACAGGCCTATCTCAAGAAACAAGAAAAATCCCAAATAAATAACCTCATGTTACACCTTAAAGTACTAGAAAAAGAAGAACAAGTGAAACCCAAGGTCAGCAGAAGAAAGGAAATAACAAAAATCAGAGCAGAAGTAAATGAAATAGAGAACAAAAAGACAATAGAAAACATTAATGTGACAAAGAGCTGGTTCTTTGAAAAGATTAACAAAATTGACAAACCGTTGGCTAGACTCACTAAGATAAGAAGAGAGAAGAAATTAATTAACAAAATCAGAAATGAAAAAGGGGAAGTTATTATGGACACCAGAGAAATACAAAGGATCATCCAAAAATAGTATGAAGGATTATATGCCACCAAATTCAATAACCTAGAAGAAATGGACAAGTTCTTAGAAACACATAGCCTTCCAAGCCTGAACCAAGAAGAACTGGAAAATCTAAACAGACCGAAAACCAGTAATGAAATTGAATCAGTCATCCAAAACCTTCCCAAAAGTAAAAGCCTGGGACCAGATGGCTTCACTAGTAAATTCTACCAAATCTTCAAAGAGGATCTAATGCCAATCCTGCTCAAACTCTTCCAAAAAATTGAAGAAGAGACAGTACTTCCTAACTCATTTTATGAGGCCAACATTACCCTGATACCAAAACCTGGTAAGGACAACACAAAAAATGAAAACTACAGACCAATATCTCTGATGAATACAGATGCAAAAATCCTAAACAAAATTCTAGCAAATCGAATACAACAATGCATTAAAAAGATCATTCATCACGACCAAGTGGGGTTCATCCCCGGGGCACAAGGATGGTTCAACATCCACAAATACATCAATGTGATACATCACATAAACACAATAAAGGACAAAAATCATATGATTATATCAATTGATGCAGAAAAAGCATTTGACAAAATACAACATCCATTTCCGATTAAAACACTTAATAAAATAGATATAGAAGGAAAATACCTTAACATAATAAAGGCCATATATGACAAGCCCTCAGCTAATCTCATAATTAATGGTGAAAAACTGAAGCCTTTTGCTCTACGTTCAGGAACAGGACAGGGCTGTCCCCTATCACCTCTGCGTTTCAACATAGTGTTGGAAGTCCTTGCCAGAGCAATCAGGCAAGAGAAAGAAATAAAAGGCATCCACATTGGGAATGAAGAAGTTAAATTATCAGTCTTTGCAGATGACATGATGCTATATATAGAAAACCCTAAAGAGTCCACCAAAAAGCTATTAGAAACAATCAACGAATACAGTAAAGTTTCTGGCTACAAAATCAACATACAAAAGTCCATTGCATTCCTATATACTAACAATGAAATCTCAGAAAAAGAAATACAAAAATCAATTCCTTTTGCAATTGCAGCAAAAAGAATAAAATACCTAGGAATAAACTTAACCAAGGATGTGAAGGACCTATATGCTGAAAACTATAAGACATTTTTGAAAGAAATTGAAGAAGATACACAGAAATGGAAAGACATTCCATGCTCATGGAGTGGAAGAATCAACATAGTTAAGATGGCTATATTACCCAAAGCAATATACAGATTTAATGCAATCCCCATCAAAATCCCAATGGCATTTTTTAAAGAAATAGAACAAAATATCATCATATTTGTTTGGAACCACAAAAGACCCTGAATAGACAAAGAAATTTTTTAAAAAAAGAACATTGCTTGAAGTATCACACTCCCTGACTTTAGCTTGTACTACAGGGCTACAATAATCAAAACAGCATGGTATTGGCAGGAAAACAGACATATACACAAATGGAATAGAATTGAGAACCCAGAAATAAAAGCATATAAATATGGACAGATAATTTTTGACAAGGAAGCTAAAAACATACAATGGAGGAAAGACAGCCTCTTCAATAAATGGTGCTGGGAGAATTGGAGAGCCACGTGCAAAAGAATGAAATTGGACTGCTATCTGTCACCATGTACCAAAATTAATTCAAAATGGATCAGTCTTAAGCATAAGACCTGACACAATAAAGTGCGTAGAAGAAAACATAGGTACTAAACTTATGGACCTTGGGTTCAAAGGGCATTTTATGAATTTGACTCCACAGGCAATATAAGTTAAAACTAAAATAAATGAATGGGATTATACCAAACTTAAAAGCTTCTACACAGCAAATGCAACCATTGACAAAATAAAGAGGCAACCAACTGAATGGGAGAAGATTTTTGCAAACAGTGCCTCCGATAAGGGGCTAATATCCAAAGTATACAAGGAACTCAAGAAACTCAACAACAAAAAAACAAACAACCCAATTGAAAAATGGGCAGAGGACCTGAAGAGACATTTCTCCAAAGAGGACATACAAATGGCAAGTAGACATATGAAAAAATGCTCAACATCACTAATCATCAGAGAAATGCAAATAAAAACCACAATGAGATATCACCTCACCCCAGTCAGAATGGCTATCATCAACAAGACAAATAGTAACAAGTGTTGGAGAGGCTGTGGGGAAAAGGGAACCCTCATACACTGTTGGTGGGAATGCAGACTGGTGCAGCCATTATGGAAGGCAGTGTGGAGGTTCCTCAAAAAATTACGAATAGAATTACCATATGACCCAGCAATCCCTCTCCTGGGTATCTACCCAAAAAATCTGAAAACATCTACACCTAAAGACACGTGTGCTCCAATGTTCATTGCAGCTTTGTTTACGGTGGCCAAGAGGTGGAAACAACCATAATGCCCTTCGATAGATGAATGGACAAAGAAGTTGTGGTATATATACACAATGGAATATTATTTGGCGGTAATAAAAGATGATATAGGAACATTTGTGACAACATGGATGGATCTTGAGAGTATAATGCTAAGCGAAACAAGTCATACAGAAAAAGTAGAGAACCATATGATTTCACTGATATGTGATATATAAACCAAAAACAACAAAAGAACAGGACAAACAAATGAGAAACAAGAATTCATAGACACAGACAATAGTTTAGTGGTTACCAGAGGGTAAGGGGTGTTGGGGGTGGGAGATGAGGGTAAAGGGGATCAAATATATGGTGATGGAAGGAGAACTGACTCTGGGTGGTGAACAGACAACGGGATTTATAGATGATGTAATACAGAATTGTACACCTGAAATCTATGTAATTTTACTAACAATTGTCACCCCAATAAATTAAAAAAAAAAAGTTCTCTGTGTATATGAGTTGGTTTCTGTTTTGTTTGTTTATTTTGTTCTTTAGATTTCATTTATAAGTGAAATCATGTAACATTCATCTTTTACTGTCTGAATATTACACTTATGACAGTATTCTCTAGGTCCATCCATGTTGTTGCAGATGGCAATAGCCCCTGCCTTTTTTACGGCTGTGTAATATTCCATGGTATATATGTACCACATCTTCCTTATCCATTCAGGGAAATGAAGGTAGCCTTCATATCTTGGCTTAAGTAAATAATGCTGCAATGAATATATGAATGAGCACATCCCTTTGAAGTAGCATTTTGGGTTTGTTCAGATAAATTCCCAGAAGTGTGATTACTGGATCCTTCTTTGTCTCATTATAGTCTCGGTTTTAAAGTCTATTTTGTCAGGTATAAGTATTGCTCCCCCAGATTTTTGTTTCTTTGTTTCCATTTTCATGAAATATCTTTTTCCATCCCTTTACTTTCAGTCTGTTTGTGTCTTTCAATCTGAAGTGAGTCTCATGTAGGCATCATATGTAAGGGTATTGTTTTCTTATCCATTCAGCGCCACCTACATTTTGATTGGAGCATTTAATCCATTTACACTGAAAGTAATCATTGATAGGTATGTAGTTATTGTGATTTTTTATTCATATTTTATTTTTTTTAATCTTAAAGAAGTCCTTCTAATTCCTTGCAATATTGATTTGGTGGTGATGAACTTCTTTTGCTTTTTCTTTTCTGGGAAAATCTTTATCTGTCCTTCAATCCTAAATGACAGACTTGCTGGGTAGAGTAATCTTTGTTGTAGGTCCTTGCTTTTCATCACTTTGAATATTTCCTGCTAATCCTTCTGGCCTGCAAAGTTTCTGTTGAGAAATCATCTGATAGCCTTATGGGAGCTTCCTTGTAGGAAACTACTTGATTTTCTCTTGCTGCTTTTAAGATTCTCTCTATGTTTAACCTTTGGCATTTTAATTATGATGTGTCTTGGTGTGGGCCTCCTGGGGTTCATCTTGTTTGGGACTCCTTGTGTTCCCTGGGCTTTTATATCTATTTCCTTCACCAAGTTAGGGAAGTTTTCCATCATTATTTCTTCAAGTAGGTTTTCAATTCCTTGCTCTCTTCTCCATCTGGTACCCCTATAATGGGAATGTTGGAATGCTTGATGTTGTCCCAAAAGTCCCTTAAACTCTCCTCAATTTTGTGGATTCTTTTTTCTTTTTGCTGTTCTGGTTGGGTGTTTTCAGCTACCTTATCTTTTAAATTGCTGATTCGATCCTCTGCTTTATCTAATCTACTGTTGATTTCCTGTAATGTATTCTTCATTTCCGTTAATGTAGTCTTTTTTTGTGACTGATTCTTTTTCATGTTTTCTATCTCCATTTTTATGTTTCCTGTCTATGTTGAAGTTCTCCCTGAGATCATTGAGCATCCTTATAACCAGTGTTTGGAACTCTGCATTTGGTAGATTGCTTGTCTCCATTTTGTTTAGTTCTTTTTCTGGAGCTTTGTTCTGCTCTTTAATTTGGGACATATTTATTTGTCTGTCCGTTTCGGCTGCCTCCCTGTGTTTGTTTCTATGTATTAGGTAGGGCTGCTATGTCTTCTGGTCTTAGTAGAGTGGCCTTATGTAGTAGGTGTGCTGTGGGGCTCTAGTGGCACAGTCTTCTTGAGCCATGTATTCCAGGTGTCTTTCCTGTGTGTGTTGTGTGCCCTTCTCTTGTTGTTGAGCCTTGGTTGCTCTTTGCACAATGGAAGGGATTGACATACAGGCTCATTGGTTGTGAGGACTGGCCATGGTTAGAGCGGAGGAGTTGTGGTGCACAGACTGACCATACAGAGCAAGATCTGCCTCAACAGGGCTCTGGTGCTTGCCCAATCTGCCCCTTGTTTGTGTCATTCTTGGAGGCGGCTGGGTGATGCTCCAGCTCATTTTGAAGCTGGCTCCTGGGAGCGTCAGCCCCAGGACCACCTTGGAAGTTATCGGCTGCAGGTCAAGTTCAGCCATAGCCCTTGCCCAACCCGAACCACCCAGCAGGAGCCACAAAAAAATCTGCAGATGGCCACTGCCTGTGCTGGGCTTGGAAGTGCCTCAAGAGGCCAAGCTGCAAACCATGGCCGACTGCTGCTAGTGCCTGGCTTAGGGCTGTTCAGCCAGAGGTATAGGACATTTTCAAGTCAGATGTTGCTTGTCTGGTTTCCATGAACTTTTCAGATACCCTAGGAAAGTCTGCACCATGCATGAGGCAGGCAGTTTGTACAAAAAAGCCACTGGAAGTGGCTTGGGTGTGCCCAAAAGTGGGGTGGGGGCGGGGCCTCAAATCACCTGGGCATGATGAACAAACAGCATTATACAGTTTAATAGAGTCTCAGGTATGGTGGCAGCCTGCATATGCACGCTGGGAGGAGGGAGGGCTCAACAAAGTAACAATGGCCCCTGCTTGTTCCTCTGTTCAGGAGACAGCTACTCCTTCTTCCCCCGTCCCAAGCCAGACAACTCAGTTCCCCAACATATGTCCCTGTCACCTTTTGCAGCTGCTGCCCCAGCGCTGGAGCTCAGAGCCAGTGATTCTGTCAATGGGTAAGACCACATGTGGTCCCTTTAAGAGGAGCGCCTGGGGCTCCAGCGGCCCTCCATCTCACTCAGTCAACAATATCAGCTGTTTTTCACAAACCAGAAATTATGGAGACTTCTCTCCCTGGCATTGGAATCCTGGGTTGGGGCTGGGCTGGGACCTTTCATTCCTCTGAGGGGAGAGACCTCCACTGCTTAGTTATCCCTCCCAATTTTTAATGGTCACATGCAGGTGTGGAACCAGCCCGTTCTGTGTTTCTGCCCCTCCTATCAGTCTCGAGATGGCTTCTTCTGCATATCCTTAGTTGTAGGGCTTCGGTTCAGCAAGATTCTAGGTGATTCTCAACGATGGTTGTTTTGTAGTGTAGTTATAATTTTGATTGTGGCCATGAGAGAAAGTAAGCACAGCATTTACCTACTATGCCATCTTGACTGGAGCTCTCTAGTTTTCAGAAGTTTAATTATGATGTTTCTTGTTGTGGATTTGTTTGAGTTTATCATGTGGAGAGTTTGCTCACCTTTTTGAAGTTATAAATTTCTATCTCTTGCTTAATTTGGCAAGTTTTCAGACATTATTTCTGTGGGTACTTTTCAGCCTCACCCTCTCTTCTCTCTTTCCTAAACTCTGATGAAATAAATGTTACATATTTCAGTATAGTACCACAGCTCCCTGAGGCTCTGTTCATTATATTTTAGTCTATTTTCTCTCTCAATTGTTCAGCTTGAGTAATTTCCATTGTTGTATCTTCTACTTCACTAATTCTTTCCTCTGTCCTCCCCAGTCTATTGTTAATATCATCCACAGAGTTTTTTATTTTGGTTATTGCTGTAATTTTTTATGTTAAATTTTCTATTTGGTTCTTCTATATAACTTCTATATCTTTGCTGAGGCTTTTAATTTGTTTCATTTGTTTCAAGCATGTTCACACTTGCTAATTAAAAGATTTTTTTTTAAATTAAAGTTTATTGGGGTGACAATTGTTAATAAAGTTACATAGATTTCATTAAAATATTTTTATCAAGTTTTCTTTGAAATCTTTACCAGATAATTCTAACATTTCTGTCACCTTAGTGTTTGCATCTGTTAATAGTTATTTTTCATTCAGTTAGAAATTTTCCTATTTCTTGGTATGATGAGTGATTTTAAATTGAAACCTGTACATTTTTGTATACTGCGTTATGAGATTCTGAGTCTTACATAAACCTCTGTTTTTGTTGGCATAGTTTAACATCATTCTAGCAGAGGGGAGTTGCCCCACTACTGCCAGGCGGAGGCATAAGTCCAGGTTTCCCACTTAGCCTTCACTGACATCTAAAGGAGGTGGTGTCCTCATTACTGATGGGCAACAGTGTTGAGTTCCAGCTTCCCTTGTAGTCTCCACTGACACCTGGTGGGGGTGGCCTTGTTACTGCTGAGTGATGACAGTCATGAATCTCTACTACCTCCTCTGATACCACAACAGTGAGGAGGGTCAGCTTTATAACTTTCAATTGTCAGAGAGGAGTAGAAGTCCAGGCTCCCCAGATTGTCTCCTTCAATGCAGTGGGAGATAAAAGTTCCAGCTAGGTACATGGTCTTTTCTGACACTACCGTGACAGGGGTCCCTAGCACAGGTGTTGGAGTGCCACATTGCAGTCTTGTGGAAGATGAAAATCTAGGTTGCCCGCTTGGCCAGGAGTGGGTGGGAACAGGACTACAGTTTTTCTGTTGTTGTTGTTGATTTTTTTTTTTCCTGTGAAGTTTGACTAGAGTAGAGCACTTAGCCATTTTCTACAAGTTTTCCATCTTAGTAGGCTGCTCATTCCTGGTCCTTTGGCTAGAGAGCAGGCTTTTGTTGGGGCTTTTCTTGGTCTGTACCCATTAGCATTTCTTGGTTCCAAGTTTCTTCACCTCCAAGTGTGAGACATATGAGGCAAAAGGAAACCCAGAGAATTCACCACCATGTTATTGCTCAAGTTCGAAAATCCCTAGACAGTCTGCCTTTTTCTGTGCACCTTTAAGTCCTCTTATGACTTTTTAATATATAATATCCAGAGCATTTCATTGTAATTAGTGGGAGGAGCAAGGAAAAATATGTCTACTTCATTTTCTTGGAAAAAGAAGTCTCCCTATTTGTCATAAATTTTAAGATGCTCATGCTTGAAGAGATATATATAGTCTAATCTCCTCACATTATCCCAGAGAGACTTGGAGAAAGTAGGTAACTTGCCTATGGTTAAATAATAACATGAAGGCAGAGCTTAGACTAAACTCCATGTCCTCTGGCTCCTCATTACTATACTTTTTCCCCTATACTACCCTGTCTTTCTCGCCCTGTTTTCTTTCATACAATTTCATCTTCTGCTAGTCCTTCAGTTTTCTTTTTCATGTTATGCACTAAACTCTCCACCACAAAAATACACTGAAACCAGACAACCATCTCGAAGTCATTTTTTGCCCCCATTGTGACATTAAAAACTTGTTCTTCTAAGAAGTTATACTTCAGATCATTTGATAGTGCTAATAAAGGAATGTTAGTGACAGAGAATGAAGAAGAGATACTATATGAGGTCAAATAAATAAATAATCATAGCTAAAAGACTTACAGACCATGGCTAAGAGCACAGTTTTTTTTCCCTCTAACTACTCATTCATCACATATCATAACTTTCTAGCAGAGTGCTCTAATTCAGTACCATCTGCCACTATTAGATAAAATTACTATCATGATTTTGAGTCATAATATGCCGAAGTTAAAGCTTTCTTGGTGTTGGTAACATCCTAAAAGTATATGTGCAGAGTACTTTTGAAAATTTATTTTTTACCATAGTTTTTATTAGTTTCAGGTGTACAAAGCAATGTAATAGTTGACATGCTACCTCTGTTATATATCAGAGCTCCATGTGTAGGTCTATTTCTGGGCTCTCTACTACAACTAAAAAAAATTAAATTCACTATTTCATGCAGCCTCCACAATAAATAATTTAATATCAATTATTTCATGTAATCCACAAAATTACCCTATGACGTAGGTGCTATTTCCTCCATTTTTCAGATTTAGGACACTATGGCTTAGAGAGGTTAATTACTTATTCAAGATCACAGACTAGTTTCTGGCAGCTTCAAGCCCAAGATTCCAGAGGCCATGGTTTTAAGCAGTAATCAATACTAGCTCTTACCTACTACCACATAAGGATGTTAAAGTCAGTAATTATCACAGGCAGCAAACTATATATTTAGCTCTGTACTAGCTACTCAGTGGTTTGAGATAGGGTTGGGGATAGTGTTGTAAAGAAAAGACTAGATCTCATCTATTCAGTTTTTTCCTGACCACCGTATCTAAATTACAGCCCTTGTTCATTCTGTGTACTCTTACCCTGCTTTATTATATTTTTTAGATAACTGAGTACCTGAACTTATATATCTGTTTATTTGTTATCTGTATTGCCCATTAGAGTGTATGTTCCATGATAGCAGGGACAGACATTGTTTTATTACTTCTATATGTCTACTACCTAAAATAGTGCCTGGCACATACCAGCTATGTAATAAGTATTTATAAAATGAATGAATGAATAAACAATATAAGGCTTCTATTACCGAAGAATTGATAATCTAGCAGGGAATATACTGAGTTCAAGAAAATAACTCCTATTAAATAAGAAAACAAATCCCTCATTCATTTAGTATACAGGGATTGTCAATTAAGTTTGCGAACATGCCACTGTGTGCTTACATTGGCAGCACTGTATGAACAGCTTAATCAAGTTTCATAACCTTGGTATATCAGTGTCTCACAGCTGAGTTCGTGTCAACATGTTGTGGTGTCTTGCTGAGTGCCGTTCATTATTGTTATTGAGTGTTTTTGTGTGTCGTCGTGAAAATGTCTGAGCTTGAATTAGAGCAATGAACAAACATTAAATTTCTTGTTAAACTTGGCAAGAACGGAAGTGAAATCAGGGACATGTTAGTCCAAGTTTATGGAGATAATGCCAGGAAGAAAACAGCAGTGTACAAATGGATTAAACTTTTTTCTGAGGGGAGAGAATGCGTCACTGATGAAGAGAGGTCAGGGAGACCAGTAACGAGCAGAACTGAGGAAAATGTTGCAAAAATTCATCGAATTGTGTGTCAAAATTGTTGGCTGACTGTGAGAAGCACAGCAGACAAAGTAAATACCAAAAGAGAAACAGGAGATGACGTCATAGGAATGGCGGCAGCGGGGCGCACTTTCTGAGTTCTCCTCCAGATCTTATTACAAACGGGACTTATAACCCATCAAAGAACTCTTTGCACATCACACAGAACAGCTAAGAGACTCGTGGAAGGATTACTTGAAGGTGCGCTACTTGGGTGAGCAGGGGAAAGAAGGAAGGGAGCGGAGTGAAAACGCGCGGGCCCGCAGCGGGGTCTCGGCTGGCGGCGGCGGCGGCGAAAACCACGGTGGCACCCGCAGTTCTGGGCACGCACGGGATCCCAGGGCGGAACGGAGAGCACAGAGACCAGGAGGTGGGCTCTTTCCCTGCATCCCACGGCTCATTTCTCCCGCTGGGAGGGCGGCTAGTGGGCCCTAGGGCGGACAAAGAACACAGACTCCATACCTGGGCCCCTCCCCGCTGCTCTTCCAATCCTATCCCTGCCCTTCCAAAGACTTAAACTGGCCCCTGAACTGAGAAGTAGTGTCAGATTACAGAGGAGCCGCAGTAGTGCTCAGGCTCTGGGAAGACTGACAGGCAGTCCTGACCCAGGGAAGAGGCTGGGAAGAGTGTGATTTTGGCTGGGCTAGGAGAGAAGAGACTCTTCCACCCCTAGCCACCACCTTTTCTGGCCTGCGGGAAGAGGGTGACGCGCGGCTGGGCAGGGAGAGAGAAGACCCCTCCATCCCCAGCCCCCACCCTTTCTGGGTTGCCTAGGGCGGGGCAAGTGCTACTGCCGAGACACTCCCAGGGATCAGCAACAAGCAGCAGACGCAGCTCTGGGCTTTCAGCAGCTCAGAAATCTCCCGCCCGCACCCCCCCCATACACACACACACTGAAGAAGTGCCCTAAGACACAGGAGTACTGGACACAGTGCTGGTGGTGCTACCCTCAGTTTGCATATGTGCAGGCAAGGGCAGAAACTGCACTGACTTTGTAAAAACTATCATCCAGACCCCTCAGGCCCACGCATTTAAATCTACAGTCCCAAAGTCACTCTGGGCACCAGGTGAACGGCTCTGCCTGCACAATAAGCAGGGGGCTCTTTGGTACAGCAGAGGACAACCTGGACATTACTTGGTGGGCTTAAGTCAAGACTGGCGCTGCTTTTTGTTTTGCTTTGTTTTGTTTTGTTTTATCTTTATATCTTTGATATCTTTTCCTGTGTTGAGTGGGGGTTATCGGGTGTTTTTACATATAAATGTATTTGAATTTTTTCTTTGTTGTTGTTGTTGTTGTTGTGCTTGGTGATTTGCTTTGTTCTGAAACTGCCCTACCAGGGCCCAGCTTAAGAGGCACAAGATTCAACATATCCAGAGGCCAACACCAGACCAAACCAGAGTACTACTGGGTTTGACCTACAAGTCACACACCCAGAGGGAATTCTCGGCAGGCACTAGAGCCCATAGAGGCCAAACCACATTTAAGTGGTCAACCCTCACGCAGCAGAACGCCCTGCAGTGGGAAGAGCCAAGTCTCACAACGAGACAGCCTAGGAGTTAACCCCACCTACTCACAAGCAAAAAGCAATTAAAGATCTTCTTGAACAGGACAATATACACAACACAACAGTCACCTTTGGAGCACACGCAGAGGAGAAGAATGAAGTAGTGCAAGTCAAATATAAAGGACACATACTACATAAGATGACCTAGCAAGAACTAAGAACTCTAGGGGATCTACCTAATACATCAGAGCAAACACAGAGAGTCAGCCAGAATGGGGAAACAAAGATACACGTCCCAAATAGAAGAACAGAAGAAACCTCCACAACTGGAACCAAATGAAGCAGAGGTAACCAACCTTTCAGAGACAGAGTTCAGAACACTGGTGATAAGAATGTTTAAGGAGCTTAGAGAAGACATAAAGAAGGATGTAGAAATCATAACGAACAACCAGTTAGAACTAAAGAACACAATTACGGAAATTAAGAACTCACATGAAGGAATTACCAGCAGGTTAGATGAAGCAGAGGATCGAATCAGCAACTTAGAAGACAAGGTAGCAGAGATCACCCAAACGGAACAACAGAAAGAAAAAAGAATAAAAAACAATGAGGGTGGCTTAAGAGACCTCTGGGATAACATCAAGCGCAACAACATGCGCATCATAGGAATACCAGAAGGTGAAGAGAGGAAGCAAGGGATTGAGAACATATTTCAAGTAATAATGTCTGAAAACTTCCTCAACCTGATGAAGGAAACCAACATACAAGCCCAGGAAGTGCAGAGAGTTCCAACCAGGATAAACCCAAACAGGTCCACACCAAGGCACATTATAGTTAAAATGGCAGAGCTTAAAGACAAAGAGAGAATCCTAAAAGCAGAAAGAGAAATACAGAGGGTTACATACAAGGGAACTTCCATAAGACTATCAAATGACTTTTCTACAGAAACATTGAAGGCCAGGAGGGAGTGGCAGGAGATACTCAAAGTGATGGAAAACAAAGGCCTACAACCTAGATTGCTTTATCCAGCAAAGCTATCATTTAAAGTTGATGGAAAGATAAAGAGCTTCCCAGAAAAAAATAAGCTAAAGGAATTTATTACCACCAAGCCAGCATTGCAAGAAATACTAAAAGGACTTCTGTAAATAGAAGAAAGATCAAAACAACCTAACTACAAATTTAAAAATGGAAATAACTATGTACCTATCAATCATCACTTTAAATGTAAACGGATTAAATGCTCCAATCAAGAGACATAGGGTGGCTGACTGGATAAGAAAGCAAGACCCTTGTATGTGCTGTATACAAGAGACTCACCTCAGAACAAAAGACACACACGCTGAAAGTGAAGGGTTGGAGTAAGATATTTCATGCAAATGGAAATGAGAAAAAAGCTGGAGTTGCAATACTTATATCTGACAAAATAGATTTTAAAATGAAGAACATATTAAAAGATAAAGATGGGCACTATATGATAATAAAGGGATCAATCCGACAAGACGACATAACCCTAGTAAACATCTATGCACCCAACATAGGAGCACCTAAATATATAAAACAGATACTGACTGACATAAAGACAGAGATCAACAGTAAAACTATCATAGTAGGGGACTTCAACACACCTCTGACAACAAAGGACAGGTCTTCCAGACAGAAAATCAATATGGAAACAACAGCCTTAAATGATACAGTGGACCACTTGGATTTAATCGATATTTTCAGAGCATTTCACCCCAATGCTGCAAAACACACGTTTTTCTCAAGCGCACATGGAACATTTTCCAAGATAGACCATATGTTAGGCCACAAAACAAGTCTTGATAAATTTAAGAAAATTGAAATCATACCGATTGTCTTCTCTGATCACAATGCTATGAAATTAGAAATGAACTACAGGAAAAAAACTGGAAGACACACCAATTCATGGAGGCTGAATAACTTATTACTAAATAATGAATGGGTCAAGCAGGAGATCAAGGAGGAAATCAAAAGATATCTCGAGATAAACGAAAATGAAAACACGACGACCCAAAATCTATGGGATGCCGCGAAAGCAGTCCTAAAAGGGAAATTCATAGCTTTGCAGGCCTACCTAAAGAAACAAGAAACATCACTAATCAACAGTTTATCTTCATATTTAAGGGATTTGGAAAAAGAACAGCAAAATAAGCCCAAAGGGAGCACAAGGAAGGAGGTAATAAAGATCTGAGCAGAAATAAATGAAATAGAAACCAGAAAAACAATACAAAAGATCAATGAATCCAAGAGTTGGTTCTTAGAGAAGATAAACAAAATTGATAAACCTTTAGCCAGACTCATTAAAAAAGAGAGAGAGAGGACCCAAATTAATAAAATCAGAAATGAAAGAGGAGAAGTGACAACGGACACTGCAGAAATACAAAAAGTTTTAAGAAGTTACTATGAGCAACCATATGCCAATAAATTTGACAATTTGGAAGAAATGGACAATTTTCTAGAGGCGTACAACCTTCCAAGGCTAACTCAAGAAGAAACAGAAAACCTGAATAGACTGATTACCACCACGGAAATTCAATCAGTAATCAACAGTCTCCCAACAAACAAAAGCCCTGGACCAGATGGCTTTACAGGTGAATTTTACAAAACGTTCAAAAAAGAATTATCACCTATTCTCCTCAAGCTCTTCCAAAAAATCCAGAAGGAAGGAAGACTCCCAAACACTTTTTACGAAGCCACTATCACCCTGATCCCAAAATCAGACAAAGACACCACAAAAAAAGAAAACTATAGGCCGATATCTCTAATGAACATAGATGCAAAAATCCTCAACAAAATATTAGCGAACAGAATTCAGCAATACATTAAAAAGATCATTCACCATGATCAAGTGGGATTCATCCCTGGTATGCAAGGGTGGTTCAACATCCGCAAATCAATTAATGTGATACACCACATTAAGAAAATGAAAAATAAAAATCACATGATCATATCAATAGACGCAGAAAAAGCATTTGATAAAATCCAACAGCCATTTATGATAAAAACCCTTAAGAAAGTGGGAATAGTGGGATCATATCTCAACATAATAAAGGCCATATATGACAAACCCACAGCTAACATCATACTCAATGGATAAAAGCTAAAACCATTCCCCCTAAGATCAGGAACAAGGCAAGGTTGCCCACTATCTCCGCTTCTATTCAATATAGTGCTGGAAGTTCTAGCCACAGCAATCAGACAAGAAAAAGAAATAAAAGGCATCCAAATTGGTAAGGAGGAAGTAAAGTTATCATTGTATGCAGATGATATGATACTATATATAGAGAACCCTAAAGACTCCACCAAGAAGCTATTAGAGCTGATAGATGAATTTAGTAAAGTAGCAGGATACAAAACTAATATTCAGAAATCAGTTGCATTTGTATATACCAACAATAAAACATCAGAAGTAGAAATTAAAAAAACAATCCCATTTACAATTGCTCCAGAGACTATAAAATACCTGGGAATAAATTTAGCCAAAGAAGTAAAAGATCTGTACTCAGAAAATTATAAGATACTGAAGAAAGGAATGAAAGAAGATATAAGTAGATGGAAACACATATCATGTTCATGGATAGGAAGAATTAATATAGTGAAAATGTCCATACTGCCTAAGGCAATATACATATTCAACGCAATTCCTATCAAACTACCAACGACGTTTTTCACAGAAATAGAACATATAATCCTAAAATTTATATGGGACCATAAAAGACCCCAAATAGCCTCAGCAATCTTGAGGAATAAGAACAAAGTGGGAGGTATAACAATACCTGACATCAAATTATATTACAAGGCTGCAGTAATAAAAACAGCATGATACTGGCATAAAAACAGACACATAGATCAATGGAACAGAATGGAGAGTCCAGAAATAAATCCATGCCTATATGGCCATTTAATCTATGACAATGGAAGCAAGAATGTACGATGGGGTAAAGACAGTCTATTCAATAAATGGTGCTGGGAAACCTGGACGGACACATGCAAAAAAATGAAGCTGGACCACCTCCTTACACCATATACAAAAATAAATTCAAAATGGATTAAAAACTTAAATGTAAGATCTGAAACCATAAAATACAGAGAAGAAAATATAGGAAAAAACTTCACAGACATTACCCGGAGTAAGATTTTTACTGATATATCCCCTCGCGTGAGGGAAGTAAGAGAAAAAATAAACATGTGGGATTATATCAAACTAAAAAGTTTTTTCACAGCAAAGGAAATCATCAATAAAACAAAAAGGGATTCTACTGAATGGGAAAAGATATTTGCCAATGATATATCTGATAAGGGATTAATATCACAAATCTATAAAAAACTCACTCAACTCAACTCCAAAAAAAGAAACGACCCAATTAAAAAATGGGCAGAAGACTTGAAGAGACATTTTTCTAAAAAGGACATACAGATGGCAAACAGACATATGAAGAAATGCTCAACCTCACTAACCATCAGAGAAATGCAAATAAAAACCACAATGAGATACCACCTCACCCCAGTCAAAATGGCTATCATCAATAAATCAACAAACAACAAGTGCTGGTGCGGATGTGGAGAAAAGGGAATGCTTGTGTACTGTTGGTGGGATTGCAGATTGGTGCAGCCACTATGGAAAACAGTATGGAGGTATCTCAAAAATCTGAAAATGGAACTACCCTATGATCCAGTAATTCCACTCCTAGGTATCTATCCGGAGAAATCCAAAACTCCAATTCAAAAATCTTTATGTACTCCTATGTTTATTGCAGCACTATACACAATAGCTAAGACATGGAAACAACCGAAATGCCCATCAGTAGATGACTGGATTAAGAAACTGTGGTACATTTATACAATGGAGTATTACACAGCCATAAAGAAGAAAGAAATCTTACCATTTGCAACAACATGGATGGACCTAGAGAACATTATGTTAAGTGAAATAAGTCAGACAGAGATTATAAAACAATCAGTAACTACAAGATGGCCATGGGGTTTTGAAAATTAATCTGGGGAACATAATTTAGTAGTTACCAGAGGGTAAGGGGGTTGGGGGGTGGGAGATGAGGGTAAGGGGGATCAAATATATAGTGATGGAAGGAGAACTGACTCTGGGTGGTGAACACACAATGTAATTTATAGATGATGTGATACAGAATTGTACACCTGAAATCTATGTAATTTTACTAACAATTATCACCCCAATAAATTAAAAAAAAAAGAAAGTAAAAAAAAACAAAACAAACAAAGAAAAACCAAAGAGAAACAGGAAAACCTTAACTGAAAATCTTGGCATGGGAAAGGTATATACAAAAATGGTCCCGAAGGAGCTCTTGTATCACAACAATGCACCAGCTCACACAGCACTGTCTGTGAGGGAGTTTTTAGCCAGTTAACAAATAACTGTATTGGAACACTCTCCCTACTCACGTGATCTGGCTCCCAATGACTTCTTTCTTTACCCAAAGATAAAGGAAGTATTGAAAGGAAGACATTTTGATGATATTCAGGACATCAAGGTTAATATGACGGCAGCTCTGATGGCCATTCCAGAAAAAGAGTACCAAAATTGCTTTGAAGGGTGGGCTAGGTGCTGGTGTCAGTGCATAGCTTCCGAAGTATAGTACTTTGAAGGTGACTATAGTGATATTCATCAATGAAGTATCTAGCACGTTTTCTAGGATGAGTTTGCGAAATTAATTGTCAGACCTTTGTATTAACTAGGTACCTGCTACGTGTGCAGAACTGTAATGGGTACTGAGGGAAGAGATATAAGGCTGAATAAGACACACTACTTGCCTTCATGAACTTACAATCTAGTGGAATCTAGAGGTGTATATAAATTTCTAAAATACAGGACAAGAAATAAGTGCTACAAGATGAACAAAATGCTAATTTGAGCACTGGAGAAATAATTTAATTGAGACTGGGAGATCAGAGTAAACTTAATGGTACAGGTGGCCATGTTGGACCCGGGCTCTGACAATGTTTTCCTTCAAATAAAATGAAAATTGTGGAAATTTAGTTCATATTTATTTAGCCAAATGCTATTACTTGCAGATATGTTGGCATAAAGTACCCAGTGCTGTGATAAATAGTTTTCATTATGGGGAGCAAATTGGACTTTCCCTGACAAAGAGAAAGAGCATATCCTAGGTAGAGGTAATGGATTGAAAGCACAGGGCATGATCTGTCAAGAAGTCCAATGTTGACATATCAAAGCTCAGGAGAGGGTGGCTGGTAGGAGAGGAGGCTGGAAAGGTAGCCTGCTGGGATTCGAAATCAAGAGCCCAGGGTATTTGAAACTTTTTGGTGCTAAGTATAGTGGAGGCAGGCACACCATTACAGGCAGTTATTTTCTTTTCCCTCCTTTCTCACCTGCTGTCTCATTCTCTTCTTTTCCGTAGCAGAGAACAGTGAAAAAGAAGAGATGATAGTGAGTCCTGGGATCAAATCACAGCTGTCATTGAGCTGTTGCATGTTTGGAAACTCAGTTAAAGTTGAGGGAGAGGACAGTTTTTCAAAACTACACATATGCCCTTCACACGGAAGTTTTACTTAGAAGCCACTACAAGAGCAATACTTGCTTCCAGCCACCACCATACCCTCACAAGGATCACTGCTGTAGTGCCAAATAAATACAAATGCATCTGTAGGGAATATTAGTTGAGAACCACTGGACCAGATGAAAAAAGTGCCCCATCGTTCACATTACATTACCCCTTCTGCCCAATAAGCACTGCATGCTCTGATTCTATTCTTATTCCTAACTAATCTTCCAGTAAACAGTGGGCGCCCTTCTCCCATGGCAGTTGTTTGCCCCTTCTGAAGGTTCTCAGGCCTACAAATTCTTGTCTTGGAAAAAAAAAAAAAAGAAACTAGCCCAGAGTGGCCAAAGGAATCTGAAAGACTTGAATACCTACTCCACAGGGAAGGGGATAGAATTACTTGGCTGATGCTAACTTGCATAAATAACTCCGGAGATCTCTTGGAAGCACAGGCAAGCTGATCCTTTCAAAGAACAATTGTGAGAAATGGTATGAGTGTGTGTGTGTTGAGGGGAGGGCAGGATGCAGAGAGATGGAATTCTAAATTGCAGAGCTTTGCTGGAAGTTCTTATGCTTTAGAAATTCCCCACTGGGTCTAAGCCTCAAATAAAGCTTGGATGGCGGTGAGAGGATAGGGTAGAAAGGGTAAAAAGATGATCAGTCCAATATTCATAGTCATTTTTTTAAACTGACCTATTCTTAAGAAAGTTTTAAATTGCACACAAAAAAATGAAAACGTACACTAAGCATGAAGCTCTATGAGGTCTAATTATCGAGTAAATGTTTACTAAATTTATTTTAAAAATACAATACCAACACTGCCTATTTCATAATCTAGGGGAAGCATTTTCTTCTTAAACCATGTTCAGTGTACAACAGGAAGCCAATTATCACCCCAGAACATTTATCAGTGAAAAATGCATCATTCCTTACAACACTTAAACAGGTTTAAAGCCCCCATGTCACCATTTTCTCTTATTTCTACCATCTAAACAACCAACAATACAAACCAAGATCATTTTCACCATTTTGTATCCTTAAAGTGTCACTGACACTTGGACAAAGGAAATTTTGGCGAAGAACAAGGCAACTTTTTGCTTTCTTGAATGCTCATACAAGCTTTTTCTGAAAACAGAGTATAATAATGGGATCTTAAGAGAAAAATATAGGAAACAAACACTGGTACTAATTAAATAAGTTTGAATTTGGTTTTGTTGCTTTCAGGGAAACTCAGTAGTAATTCTAACTAAAAATCAACTAATATGGTCCCTTTAGAATTCCTAGGGATGTGTTTTTCATCAACAGAAGGGAATAATTTCCATTTATCAGATGTAAAGCACCTTACAGACAAGAGCAAGGTCTTATTCATTTCTCAATTTCTGTTAGAAATTAGCATGTTAATCTACCCTTTCTTTCTATATCACCTGACACAGAGTAGGCATCTAATACATTTTGCTGAATAAACATAGTAGCATATTATTTGTTTGCAACTGTCTACTGCTGAGAATGCTTTAAACTGGCTGCATAAACATGCTAAATACCAACCTGACAGTTTTAAAATTTTGATTAACAAACTTTTAAATTTGTTAGATACAACTAATTTTTACAGTCGTAAAGAATATGGATGGGAATTTAAGATATTTTGTCAGGTACCAAAAGAAGAAGTAACATTTCCCTTTATAGACATCAAGCAGAAATTTTCCAGACTGTGTAACCGAATACTTTCAAGTGACAACCAAAATTCCAAAATGCCTAAGCTGTCTGAGTGTCATAGCAGAAGACAGCTGGGGACACAATGTGGAGAATCACCAGTGCTTACACCATATCCACATTCCCTTTAGCACATACCAGATTCCACAGATAGAAGACAGGTGTGTCCTGCTACCCCATTTTCCTCTCAAAGAGCACCTGGATCCTGTCTAGAAAATAGATAAAGAACTGCACTGCCAATCACTATAGGTGGGATGATTAAAATTTCTAACTCTACAATTGGGAAAACATAATTTGACATATATATTTGTATTTTGGGAGACAACAGAAAAGAACATATAACACTGGGGCGGCACTGAAAAATCCAGAATACGTGGTTTTCTATACTTACAGGAATGAGAAGGGAATCTACAAAAGGGAAATAATAAATTGATGTGAAAGAACAGAACACAAACAATGTTTAAATGCATGAGAAAATATTCACACTACATTTAACAGAAAAAGGATTAATTGCTATGACATAAAAAAGAATAGTTACACGTTCAAATTTTAAAGACAACCATAGAAAAATGGGCAAAAGTTACCATAAATGATTTATAAAAGATACACAAAGGATTAGAAAACATTTGAAAAAGATGCTCCAGGAACCTCCACACTGCCTTCCATAGTGGCTGCACTAATCTGCATTCCCACCAACAGTGTATGAGGGTTCCTTTTTCTCCACAGCCACTCCAACACTTATTATTTGTCTTGTTGATGATAGCCATTCTAACTGATGTGAGGTGATATCTCATTGGGGTTTTTATTTGCATTTCTCTGATGATTAGTGATGTTGAGCATTTTATCATATGTCTATTGGCCAGTTGTATGTCCTCTTTGGAGAAATGTCTCTTCAGGTCCTCTGCCCATTTTTTAATCGGATTCTTTTTGTTGTTGTTGTTGCTGAGTTGTATGAGTTCCTTATATATTTTGGATTTAGCTCCTTATCACAGGCGTTGTTTATAAAATCTTCTCCCATTCAGTTAGTTCCCTCTTTATTTTGTCAATGGTTTCTTTTGCTGTGCAGAAGATTTTTAGTTTCACATAGTCCCATTCATTTATTTTAGCTTTTACTTCTCTTGCCTTTGAGGTCAAATTCATAAAATCCTCTTTGAACCCAAGATCCATAAATTTAGTACCTATGCTTTCTTCTATACAGTTTATTGTTTCAGGTCTTCTGTTTAGGTCTTTCATCCATTTTGAGTTAATTTTGGTACACGGTGATAGGTAACAGTCTAGTTTCATTCTTTGCACGTAACTTTCCAATTCTGCCAGCACCATTTATTGAAAAGGCTGTCTTTTCTCCATTGTATATTTTTGGCTCTTTTGTCTAAAATTATTTGTCCATATTTATGTGGTTTTATTTCTGGGTTCTCAATTCTATTCCATTGGTCTATGTGTCTGTTTTTCTGCCAATACCATGCTGTTTTGATTATTGTAGCCCTGTAGTACAAGCTGAAATCAGGGAGTGTGATACCTCCAGCATTGTTCTTTTCTTAGGTTTGTTTTGGTTATTTGGGACTTTTGTGGTTCCAAACAAATCTGATGATTTTTTGTTCTATTTCTTTAAAAAATGCCATTGGTATTTTGATGGGGATTGCATTAAATCTGTATTTTGCTTTGGGTAATATGGCCATTTTAACTATTTACCATATGACCCAGCAATCCCTCTCCTGGTTATCTACTCCAAAAATCTTAAAACATTTATCTGTAAAGATATATGTACCCCAATGGTCATTGCAGCATTGTTTGCTGTGGCCAAGACAGAAACAGCCAACATTTCCTTCGAAAAGTTGGATAAAGAAGATATGGTGTATATATACACAATGGAATACTATTCTGCCATAAGAAAAGATGAAATACTGCCATTTGCAACAACATGGATCAATCTTGAGATTATTATGCTAAGTGACATAAGTCAGACAGAAAAAGCCAAGAACGATATGATTTCACTGATATGTGGGATATAAAACTGAAAGCAACAAAGGAACAAGATAAAGAAACAAAAACTGATAGACATAGACAGTAGTTTAGTGGTTACCAGAGGGTAAGTGTGAAGGGGGTGGTAGAAGAGGGTAAGGGGGATCAAATATATGGTGATGGAAGGAGAACTGTCTCTGGGTGGTGAACACACAATGTGATATATAGTTGATGTATTACAGAATTGTACACTTGAACTCTATGTAACTTTACTAACCATTGTCATCCCAATAAACTTTAATTAAAACAAAAAAACAGAAAGATGCTCAAACTCATTCTCATTAGAGAAATGCAAATTAAAGCTATAAGGAGCTACAATTTCTCACTTATCTAATGGGCAAAAATTCATAGGATTGATGATTATTCAGGCTGGAAAGAAGATAGGGAATGGCCCTCTCAAAACTAAGGTTGGGAATGTAACTTTGTGAAGCCTTTGTAGAAGTCATGATGGTATTAGCCATCAAAATATACAAAACCCTCAACCTTTCAACTTTGCAAACCTATTTCTTGGATTCTCTTCTAGAGTAATACTTGCTCCCTTGTACAGAGGAGCATGTTCATCGATGTTCTTTGCAGCATTGTTTACAGCAGTCAAAAAACCAGAAATAATCTACAGGAAGATCCCAATAGTAAATTTCCCAATCTCTGACATGGACCCCCAGGCAGTTATTAAAAAGAGGAAGAAAATGTCAGGGCAGAAATGATCCTTCTTTGTGAAGTAAGTGACTGGAAAAGAGCACAAAGTTCTTCTGGGGTGCCAGAAATGTCTGTGCCGACACTTCTCCCAAGAAGAAATACAAACGGCCAACAGATATATGAAAAAGTGCTTAACTTCACTAGCTATTAGGGAAATGCAAATCAAAAACACAATGTGATATCACCTCACATCTGTTAGAATGGCTATCATCAACAAGACAAATAACAATTGTTGGAAAGGATGTGGAGAAAAAGGAACCCTCATACATTGTTGGTGGCAATGTAAATTGGTACAACCACTAAGGAAAACAGTAAGGAGGTTCCTCAAAAAATTAAGAATAGAATTACCATATGACCCACAATCCTTCTGGGTATCTACTCAAAAAATCTGAAAACATTTATCTGTAAAGATATATGTACCCTGATGGTTATTGCAGCATTATTCACTGTGGCAAAGGCATGGACACAGCCAACGTGTCCTTCAATAGATGATTGGAGAAAGAAGATGTGGTATATATACACAATGGAATACTATTCTGCCATAAGAAAGATGAAATACTGCCATTTGCAACAACATGGATCAATCTTGAGATTATTATGCTAAGTGAAATAAATCAGACACAAAAAGTCAAGAACCATATGATTTCATTCATATGTGAGATATAAAACTGAAAGCAACAAAGAAGAAGACAAACAAAGAAACAAAAACTCATACACACAGAGAAGAGTTTAGTGGTTACCAGAGGGTAAGGGGGGAGGAGGTGGTAGAAGAGGGAAAGGGGGAGCAAATATATGGTGATGGAAGGAGAACTGACTCTGGGTGGTGAACACAAAATGCAATATATAGATGATGTATTATAGAAATGTACACTGGAAACCTATATAACTTTACTAACCATTGTCACCCCAATAGATTTAATAAAAACAAAGAAATGGTCTGTGCTTTGTCTCGGGTGCTATTTGTGAAAGTTCATTGGTGTACATGTATGATATTGCACTTTTATGCACTTTAGTAAAATATTTTTAAAAAACAAAAATAAACCAAAAAGCAGATTTGGAAGATGCCATGGTTTAGAGGAAAGAGGACTGTACTGGGAAGAATGAGTTCTGAGTTCCAGCTCCTTTCTGCCCAAACTAGTCAGTGACCTTAGGCAAATAACTTGGGTTGAATTACAGTTGACTCACCTGTAAAAGTGGAGATAATTATATTGTGCTGAAAGATAGATAACTGGGCCTAATAATTTTCATCTCTAGGCTTTATGACTGTTTAAGAGATAACAGTTCAGGATGATTTACCTCCATTAAATTTCTTTTATCTATGACCTCTTTTCCATCCCTACTCCCATAATACAATTCAGGCCCATATTTCACTTCCCTGGGCTATTTCATAAGTCTTCAAGTTTGTCTCTCCAGCTCTACTTCTGCCCCTTTACAATTCATAATAAAAACATTGATTGAACTATCTCTTGAAAGTATAGCTCAGATTATATCATTGCCTTTTTCAGAAACCTTAGGAAGCAGTGGGGCATGGTACACAGAAGCCATCATTAAAAACCTAAGTTTGAGTAGTTTACTGCCTGCCTCATCTTGGGCAAGCCATTGACCCCCCTAAAATTCTATTACTTCATATATAAAATGAGAGTAATAATGAGATTTTTTTCACAGAGTTATATAGAACAGACTTTTAGTTACTGATGGCCTCAAGTCCCAAGTCATATTGAACTTCATCTGCTAGGGCCCAGAGTAAAAGCAGAAAACCAAGTTCCCTAACTACCTTTACTTGACTTACCCCAATCAAGACAGAGAACACTTCTGGGCAGCCTGAGCTTCAACAAAAAGCTCTTCAACTGACAGGAGGACAAAAAGTAAAAGGCATCTCCCTCTTTGATGGCTATACCACAGAGAAAGTGGCACCTCACAGCAAAGGAAAACAACCCCCCCCCCCCAATTACAGTTGGCATACAATATTATATTAGTTTCAGGTGTATATCATAGTGGTTAGACATTTATATAACCTATGAAGTGATCCCCCCCGATAAATCTAGTACCCATCTGACACCATACATAGTTATTATAATATTATTGATTATATTCCCTGTGCTGCAAAGGACAACAGTCTTAATTGACAGCAAACCCCAGCCTGGAATACCTGTCGTCCTCTGTGCACACACCTAATGTTGGTAAGAACTGTTTAACAGAGACCTGGCACAAAATCAAGAAAAGCTGAAATCTTGTGGTTATACTACTGAGATAATTTAGGATGCATTAATCAATGTTCCTCAGGCTGTCCCTCCTAGATCAGGGTTATTATGAAGAGGAATAAAAAAGGCCAGATAAGAAAATAGCTTGCCAGTAGAATCACTATATCTGTATGGGATGATATTTAAATCAGCATCTGAAAAGAGTATGCAGCATCTGAAAAGAGTAAAGAGTATGCAGGCTTGTTGCCTGCTTAGACTTTATGCCAGGTTCTGAAGCAAATTCAGCACTTAGCATTCGTCTCAGAGGGAAAGCCTAGTTCCTGTGGCTTCCCACTCAGCCTTTTAAAATTTCTATCTTGTCAAATACAAACGTCAGTCATCCTGGGGGTGTCCTTCACATTAAACAACTTGCATGATGCCCAGAAACTAATTTTGGGGGAAGAAGGCACTGAACTTGATCTCTCCTCTTCCAAGTGAACTCTACCAAGTATCTCCTGAAATTTTGTCTCCTCCCCCACAGAGCTTCCTTGATTGACCACAAGAACAATAATGGCTTCATTAACCTCACCATATTTTGAAGTAAAATTCCATAAAAATGCCTCCACTCTTCATCCAATTGTGCACTTGCACTCAAATTTCTACCTGGCATAGTGCCTAGCACATAATAGCCATTCAGTAAATATTTTCTCTTATTTACTGAGTATTCACTATAAGCAGTCACTCTTTTATAGCACTTGGCATAATTAGAAACAACTATGCAATTATTTGCTTAATGACTATCTTCCTCACTAGACTGTAATCATCAGAAAGCCAGGGTTTTATTCATAGCTGTACTTTTAATGCCTACCACAATGCCTCATATTTATAAAACTAAATAAATATTTATTGAACAAAAGTATACCAGGTACTAAACAATATTTATTCACTTTCTCACTTAATCCCCAAACAACCTGTACATATGGTATTTTTTTTTACTATAAAAGTTATTTATTCACTATACACAGAACATGTCTCCTATAAAATGCACATGTAAATCACTAAAAAGTATAACTTGGTGAACATTTTCTCAATTACAGAACATAATCAAATCAGTTGGGATAACAGCTCTGTTTGCCTCAAAATAATCTTAATATAGCACCCAGAGTCTCCTTTATGTCTAATGCAAAGTTAAATACTTTTGGGGGATTATTTCCTAATGTGTTTGAGGAGGCAGAATTAACAATTCACTATAATTCTAGTATATTACAGTCACTGCACAATAAATCAGTTTATTACAGATTAAAACATCATTTTTTCATTATTTGTATTAATGGGATGCAAACAAATACCGGATACTTTTAAATGGCAAATAACCACAAAATTACTTATCTTTGATAATATATTGGGTTTTATAATTACATTAGGATATGAATGGTGTAAAATAGTCACAAATAATACACCTCAAACAAAACAATGAGGCTGTGATATTATTCACTAGATTGTGCTCAGTAGATAATTAAGTGAATTTTATTTTTCTCCCCAATTACCCAGTGCAATTTTTGCCCACAGTAAGGGCTCAGTAAATGTTTGCTGAATATACTGACTCGAAAAGAGGTGCGAAAAGATGGAACCTCTTAGCTGTATATCAAGTATTGTCATTGGAATTTACCTGGGAACGATTATTTAAGGAAGATGTAAACCGCACATGGCATACAGGTAAATAAACTCGGATGCCAATAAAACAAACCATTAAGCAGAAAACACTGGCACTAGAATAAACAAAGGCAAGATTTACCAATAGCAAAAATGGAACTGACTTGAAGAGATAACCAAGGAAAAGTTTATATAAAACCATACCTTTTCTTACCCAATTCAGTTTGATACAGACCAAGAGAGGCACTGTAAGAGACTATGACCGTCTTGATATTCAGACATCCTAGTTTCCAGTAATTTATTATGGACCTGTTACCCATGAATTAACATAAACCTATTCAGATTTAGGGATTAGTTTCCACAAGTACAAAGTTGAGTTTCCTTGTATTTGTCCTAACATGCTTACTTTCAAACTTGAAGGGACTTCAATTATTCCATGTAGTTTCAATAACGTTCTTTTATCTTTTCGGACCAGAGTCAAAATACTCATACAGTATTCATACTGCAGCACTTTCCACCCACCCTTTGGTCGCTTGAACTGCCCTTCTTTGGTTCTTTTTCCGCTTTCTCAGATCTTTCTTGAAGTGTAGTAAGCAGAACTGTACTGGGTATTCCAGCTGCAGTTTGGTCTATCATTGTCGGAATGGCTTCTGCTACGCCGTGGTCTTCCAGTCGGTCTACTGTTTCTAGGACTATAAGATCTTCTATAGTTGTAATCAAAGGACCGACTTCTTGATCTCCTTCGTTCATAACTTCGGCTTCTAGAACGTCTATATCTGTCATAATCATTATAGCGTGAAGAACTGTACACATTCCTCCCTTCCTTGGCTTTCATCTGATTTGGAGTCTTCCGATCCCCCTGTGCAAACTGTATTTCAATTTGGCGACCACAAATCCATTTTCTGTCCAAGTTATGTAAAGCATCTTCAGCATCACGAACATCCTCAAATTGAACATAAGCAAATCCTCTTGGACGGCGAGTGTAGAAATCAAGTGGAACATACACATCAACTATAGGACCATAACGACCAAATTTGCGTCGTAAATCTTCAGACCTGGTATCGTCGGCCACGTTCCTTACGAACAGAGACGTGTTGGGGGGGCGCAGGTAGCGGGACATGACCGCGGAGTGAGTCACGGCAGGGGCACTAACAAACCGTCCTCGGCTGGGGCGGCGGATCTCACATATGGTATTATTATCCCTATTTCACAGGTGAGAAAACTGAGGCTCAAAGAGCTGCAATAACTTGCCTAAGATCACAGCCATGATTCTTAGCACGTGGTATTAACAACTATGTTATCCTGCCTCCCTCTTTTTAAGTCCTATTCTACTACTTACTAGCTGTAGCCTGGCAAAGTTTATAAAGTTTCCAAGCCTCAGTTTTCTTATCTATAAACAAAGGAGAAAATGGTATCTATTTTATTGATTAGTTGTGAAGTCTGCTTGAGTTTATATATGTAAAGGACTTGGTTATAGTAGCTGGTATACAATCAATATTTAATAAAAGCTGCTACTCTTGTATTGTTATTGAATCAAATATGCAGAAGAAAGTGACTGTATCTTAGGAATGCCACCTGCTGAAAGTTCTCCCCACCCCCAAGATAGTACATTCCATTTCAGCAATTGGATACATCTCTCATGACTTTCGGTGCCACTTTCATCAACACTCACTCAGCACATTCCAAATAAAACAGTTTGTACATGAAAGTTGCTTTTGCTTAAAATTCAAATGTAGAATAAGCAAAGTACTTTAAAATTAATTATGTTTCACAAGCAATTGGATGAATTTGAAATACTACAACCTGCATGGCTTAAATTGAATAGCTCATGTTATCAAGGGAATTAAAAATTGAGGAAAAAAATCAAGACTGTCTCCTAGCCCATTACAAGAAGGAATTTAATCATCATGGAGTTTTATTTCAATAGATAATAAACAGATATCAGGAAATAGAATAGAGAAAGAGAAAACTACAAATTAGGCAGTCTCTTCTTTCTGTGTTGAAACACCTAGAATGGTCAACATTTATACAAACACTTTATTTGCCACCTTTTGGACTATTGCTTCCCTGCAACTTCAGTTCTTGACAGAAGACTCTAGACATACTCAATCATAGACTACTACAAACATCCAACATTCTGGACCACAGTGGCCTAGGTACACTTACTTACTCTGATGCAGTATGGTTACCTCCACTGGTTTTAAGTCTGGCTACATATTGGAATCATGTGTTATGCTTTTAAAAAACACTGATGCCTGACCCCCTCGAATTCCATTCTGATTCAATTGATTATGGACACTGTTTTTGGAGCCGCTCTTCCTGGGTTTGGCTCTTATGTTCTCTATTTAGTATTTGGACAAATTACTTAACTTCTCTGTATTTAAGTTTCCTTATCAGTAAAATGAGGATAATCATAGAACTGCTATGAAAATCAAATAAGTTAACATATTGTCTGGCACACAGTAGATGTTCCATAATATTAGATATTATTATTAGTCATAAAAAAGTATTTTAATTACTATACTTTGATGTCATGGGAGAGAAAGGAAGGCTTATATAATTTGCAACCCCATGTGAATGACAATGCTGATATGGAAGTAGAGAAGTTCCATGTTTGAAATTCATGAAAATAAAATCTCTTCAATATAAGGTACTACTTTGAGGTAAAACACATGATATGAGGTAGACTATCTGGAATCTGTCTTGATTTTATACGTGGAGAAGTGAAAATCTAAATGTAACACATATGTACTAAAACAACCCTATTTATTTGTACCACAGAATGAACTGGTTTAAAAAAATTTTCCTGGTTTAAAAAAATTCTAATAATAGGACTTTGAAAAATCAAAAGTCATGTTAATCTTCAAATAAACAGCAATGTTGGGACTATGGGGGTTCTTGTCACACTTGTCACCATTCCATGGGGAGGAGGGAGAACCCATTCTATTTGTGAGAGAGGAGTGACAGAACTATAGAAACTTCTCTGAGCTTTCACCCCACCCTTGCTTGCTCCTTGGCATAGGAGGAGGACTGACTTATCTGATTAGAATAAAAATAAGTGCTCATTCATGGCTTAACTTCTGCATTCTGGATAAGACTTCTTCTCTTACAATGTGAGCAGAGCTTAGGGCACAGACTCTGTCTTCCAGAGGCAGGCCAAAAGCCCCATCTCACTATTAATTTCTAGCTGCCAACTGAATTGTGACACAGGCCATCACTCTCAATGACACTGGCAGGATAAGTAGTCTGCTTTGCAGATTCAATCTCCTCTATAGGTGTGTATCAAGGTACAGATTTGGAGCTAGAGATGATAGGAAGCTTCATTAGGCCTTAGCCTCAAGCCATATGCCTCAATACAGTTTTACTCATAATAAAGCTGATACCACATTTTGTTCCTCACATGACTTGTGTTTTTTTCTGTTGATTTGGAACTGGAAGAAGAAAATCATTCACACTCTCAAACTCTAATAAGCAGCAGCAGTAAGTGTAGTATCTTACAGTTTTCAAAACACTTCCCCATTGGGAGGATTCTAAGATGGAGGAATAGATAAACAGTGTGTCTGCCATCTGTCATGACCACATTGAAATTACACTAAATTATAGAACAATCAACCTTGAAAACCATCTGAAGACAAGCTGAACAGAATCCCTATAACTGAGGATATAAAGAAGAGGCCACATCAAGACTGGTAGGAGGGGTGGAGACGTGAAACTCACTGATCCCACACCCACGCGTAGTGATTGAGCACTGACTGGAAGTGATATATTGGTGGAGGAGGACTCCCCTGAAGAGTGAGGGGTCCCAGACACAAACCGGGCTCCCTAATCCAGGAGTCCAGTGCCAGGAAGAGGAATCCCCATAACATCTGGCTGTGAAAATCAGTGAGGATTCTGTCTGTCTGGACAGAAACCAAAGCCGGCCTTGGTTCTCAGTGTGGCCACTGCCACAACCCAGATGTCCTCTTAAAGGGCCTATGACCAGACTCACTCACTCACAGGCACTCACCCTGGGCTCTGGTGGAGGGGCAATAACTTGAGAGGTGCCAGAAACATACAGGAAATTATTGAGTTGTGTGACCTCAGGGTGAAGTCAGCTGCCATTATCCCTGTGTGGACTCTGCCTTACAAATAGCCTACATACGAGCGCCACCTTTCCTGTGTTAAGGCCTCCCCAACATGGCCAAATCTGAGACTGCATTGGCCTGGTGAACTCCACGCAACCCATGCAAGTGACTCCCTGGAACCCTACCCAGTTCGTGTGGCATCACTGGGAGCACTCTCAGTGCCTGATCAGCCAGCCCCACCCTGCACACTGTGGGAGGCTAGGCTCTTTCAGCAGCAGATGACCTACAGCACCTTGTGTGGCCACCTGGGGCAATTTCAGTAGCAGGCAAACAGCCCCAAATCACACTGCAGCTTTTCTAAGACAACTCTCAGGGATCTGCGTGTTGGAGGGGAGCAGCAGCTGGCCTTGGTGTTCTCTGGGCATTTTATAGAGTGGCCACAGGCTCAGCACTGGCACAAGAGTTGAGTGTGCATTAACCTTGTGAACACTAGCCGCTCCACTCCAGTGATTCCCTGGAACCCTGCTCCGCTCAACTCGCTCAGAATCACCTGAAGCAGTTTCAGCACCAGCGCAACTAGCCTGGCCCCGTACACCTAAGGAGGCTCTTCTAGCAGCTGGGCCTTATGGGCCACCAGCAAGTGGCAACAGGCCCGGAAATGCCCTGCACCTTTTGCTAAGCTTCCCCAGGCCTAATACTGGTGGAAGGCAGCCTTGGTTCTCAGCATAGCCATTGCCACATGCCTCCAAGTCCAGCACAGGCAGCAACCAACCACATACAGCTTCGTAGCTCCTACCAGGTAGCCCCAGGTTGATCACAGACAACAGTTAACTTGGCCTGCAAGGGAACGCCTCCTAAGAGGCACCAGAAGCAATATACCCAAAGACCGGCTTCAGCCCACTACAACAGCACTGGATTAGCTCCACAAGTGGCACACCCAAAGTGGTCTCAACAGGCTCAGGAGCCCACTCGGCTGAATTCCCCTCTGAGGGGTCAACCCCCACAAAGCAGCTCATATGCAGTAGGCGTAGCCAATCCTCACAGAAATGCAGACTGAGAGTCAATCCCACCCACTGATGTGCCAGAAACAATCAAGGCTGACCTACAACAGGAAGGCACACAACCCACACAAGGGACACTCCTGGAGCACACAGCACAGGTGGTCAGTAAGACTGCTACTGGGCCACACAGGACACCTCCTACATACGGCCATCTGGGAAAGACTGAGAGACATAGGAGATCTACCTAATACACAAACCTAAGACACAAACACAGAGAAGCTGCAAGAACAGAAAACAAAGAAACATGTCCCAAATAAAAGAACAGGAGAAAACTCCAGAAAAAGAACTAAATGAAATGGAGGCAACCAACCTACTAGAGACACACTTTAAAACACTGGTTATAAGAATGCTCAAGGAACTTAGTGATGACTTCAACAAAGAGATAGTAAGCATAAAAAGGACATTGAAACCATAAAAAAGAACCAGTCAGAAGTGAAGAATACAATAGCTGAGATGAAAAATACACTGTAAGGAATCAACAGCAGATTAGATGAAGCAGAGGATCAAATCAACAGTTTGGAAGGTAAGGTAGCAGAAAACATCCAATCAGAACAGCAAAAATAAAAAAAAATTAAAAATAAAAAGATTTTTTTTTAAAAAAAGTGATAGTTCAAGGAACCTCTGAAACACTATCAAGTGTAACAGCATTCATTCACATCATAGGGTTATCAGAAGGAGAAGAGAGGGAGCGAGGGATTGAGAACATATTTGAAAAAATGATGACTGATAACTTCCCAAACCTGATGAAGGTAATAGATATACAAGGCCAGGAAGTGCAGAAAGTCCCAAACAAGATGGACCCAAAGAGACCCATACCAACATTTCATAATTAACATGGCAAAGCTTAAAGACAAAAAGAGAATCCTAAAAGTAGCAAGAGAAAGGCAGTTAGTTACCTACAAGGGAGCTTCCATAACACTATGAGTATCAGCAGATTTCTCAAGAAACTTTGCAGGCTAGAAGGGAGCAAAATATTCAAAAGAATGAAAAGAAAGGACCTATAACCAAGACTACTCTACCCAGAAAAGCTATCATTTAAAATTGAAGGACAAAGAAGTACCCAGACAAGGAAAAGCTAATGGAATTCATTACTACCAAACCAGTATTACAGGAAATATTAAAGGGACTCTTTAAGAAGAAGAAGGGGGAAAACAAAAAAGGGACATAAATATGAATTAAAAAATGACAATAACTAGTACCTATCAATAATCACTTTAAATGTAAATGGATTAAATCAATGATTGAATCAAAAGAAATAGGGTAGCCGAATGCATAAGAAAACATTACCCATACACTGCTGTCTACAAGAGACATACCTCAGATCAAAAGACACACAAAGACTGAAAGTAGAGAGGTAGACAAAATTATTTCAAGTAATTGGAAAGGAAAAAAGCTGCAGTCGAAATACTTATATCAGACAAAATAGACATTAAAACAAAGGCTATAATAAGAGACAAAGAGGGACATTACATAATGATAGAGGGATCAATCTAACAAAAGAAAATAACCCTTGTAAACATCTGTGCACCCAACATAGGAGCACATAAATAGGTAAAGCAAATACTGTCTGACATGACAGGAGAGAACAAGAGTAATACAGTCACAGTAGGGGACTTTAACACCCCATCGACAGCAATGAACAGATCTTCCACACTGAAAATCAACAAGGAAACAGTGGCCTAGATCAGATGGATTTGGTTGATATTTTTAGAGCATTCCACCCCAAAATAACAGAATATACATTCTTTTCAAGTGCACATGGAACATTCTTCTAAGACAGACAGAGTGTTAGGCCACAAATCAAGTCTCAATAAATTCAAGAAGTTTGAAATCATATTAAGTGTTTACTCTGATCATGATGGTATGAAACTGAAAATCAATTACAAAAAGAAACTCTAAAAAATACACAAACACATGAATGCTAAATAACATGCTACTGCACAATGAATAGGTTAACAATGAGATCAAGGAAGAAATCAAAAGATACCTTGAGACAAATAAAAATGAAAACACAATGACCCCAAATCTATGGGACACAGCAAAAGCAGTACTAAGAAGGCAATTCCCAGTTGTATACGCCTACATTAAGAAACAAGAAAAATCTGAAATAAACAATCTAACCTTACACTTCAAGGAACTAGAAAAAGAACAGCAAATAAAGCCCACACTGTGAAGAAGGAAGGAAGTAATAAACATCAGAGCAGAAATAAACAAAATAGAGTCTTAAAAATGCAAAAAAAAATCAATGAAACCAAGAGCTGACTCTTTGAAAAGATAAACAAAATTGATAAGCCTTTAACCAGACTTATCAGGAAAAAGAGAATACCCAAAAAAATAAAATCTGAAATGAAAAAGTAGAAGTTACAAACTCCACAGAAATACAAAGGAGTATAAGAAAATACTACAAGGAATTATATGCCAACAAATCGGACAATCTGGAAAAAAAAGGATAAACTCCTAGAAACATACAGTCTTCCAAGACTGAATCAAGAAGAAATAGGAAATCTGAACTGACCGATTACTACTACTAAAATTGAATCAAAAACTCCAGACAAACAAAAGTCCTACACCAGATGGCTTCACAGATGAATTTTACCAAATATTCAAAGAAGAATTAACACCTATTCTCTCAAACTATTCCAAAATATTCAAGAGGAGAGAAGGCTCCTGAGCTCATACTATGAGACCACTGTTACCCTGATCCCAAAACCAGACAGAGACATTACAATAAAAAGAAAAGTATAGGCAGATATCCCTGATAAAAATAGATACAAAAATCCCCAACAAAATATTAGCAAACTGAATTCAGCAATACATTAAAAAAATCATACAACATGATACAGTGGGATTTATTCCTGGGATACAAGGTTGGTTCAATATCTGCAAATCAACTGAGGTGAAATACCATACAAACAAAATGAAAAATAAAAATCATACGATCATATCAATAGATGCAGAAAAAAGCATTTGAATAAAATCCAGCATCCATTTATGATAAAAATCCACAGCAGAATGGGAATAGAGGGGACATATCTCAACACAATAAAGGGCATACACGACAAACACATAGCTAACACCATATTCAATGGGGAAAAGGTAAAAGCGTTGTTCTTAAGCTCAGGAACAAGACAAAAATGTCCACTTTACCACTTTTATTCAACATAGTATTAGAAGTCCTAGCCACAACAACCAGACACCAAAAAGAAATAAAGGCATCCAAATTTAAAAGGAAGAAGTAAAATTGTCATTATTTGCAGGCAATATACTATATAGAGAAAACTCTCAAGATTCTACCAAAAAAACTATTAGAACTAATAAATGAATTCAGTAACAGGATACAAAATTAATATTCAGAAATCGGTTACATTTTTATACACCAATAATGAACTATCAGAAAGAGAATATAAGAAAACAACCCCATTTACAATTGCATCAAAAAAAATACATAGAAAAAAAATTTAACGAAGGAGGTGAAAGAACTGTACTCAGAAAATTATAAGACATTGAAGAAAGAAACTGAGGAAGATACAAATAAATGGAAGCATACACCATGAGCATGATTTGCATGAGCATGATGAGCATGAGCATGATTTGCATGCTCATGGATACAAATAATTAATATAGTTAATATGTCCTTACAACCCAAAGCAATCTACAGGTTCAATGCAATCCTTATCAAAACACAAATGGCATTTTGTACAGAACTAGAGCAAACAATCGTAAAATTTATAAGGAACCATAAAAGACCCCGAATAGCCATGGCAATCTTGAGAAAGAAGAACACAGTTGGAGGCATCATGTTACCTGATATCAAACTATACTACAAGGTCATAGTACCAAAGCAGTATAGCAGTGGCATAAAAACAGACAGATAGATCAGTGGAACAGAATAGAGAGCCTAGAAATAAACCCATGCCTATATGGTCATTTAATCTATGACAAAGGAGGCAAAAGTATACAATGAGGTAAAGATAGTCTATTCAATAAATGGTGTTTGGTGCTGGGAAAACTGGACAGATGCATGCAAAAAAAATGAAACTAGACCACCTTTTTACTCCATGTACAAGAATAAACTCAAAATAAAGACTTAAATGTAAGACCCAAAACCATAAAATGCCTAAAAGAAAATACAGGCAGTAAACTCCCAGACATTAATCTTAGTAATATTTTTACTGATATATCTCCTCAGGCAAGGGAAAGAAAAGAAAAAAATAAACAAATGGGAGTATATCAAACTAAAAAGTTTTTGCACAACAAAGAAGCTATCGACAAAATGAAAAGACATCCTACTGAATGGGAGAAGATATCCGCCAATGATACATCTGATAAGGCGTTAATATCCAAAATTTCTAAAGAACTCATACAACTCAACATCAAAGAAACAAACAATACAATTTTAAAAAACACGCAGAAGACCTGAATAGACATTTCTCCAAAGGGAACATACACATGGCCAACAGACATATTTTCATATGCTCAATGTCACTAATCATCAGAGAAATACAAATTAAAACTACAATGAGATATCACCTCATACCGATCAGGATAGCTATCATTAATAAATCAACAAACAGTGTCAGTGAAAATGTGAAGAAAAGAGAACCTTTATACATTGTTGGTGAGGTTGCTAATTGGTGCAGCCAGTATGGAAAACAGTATGGATGTTCCTCAAGAAATTAAAAACAGAACTACCTTATGACCCAGCAATTCCACTTCTGGGTATTTATCCAAAGAAATCTTAATTTGAAGGGACATGCACACCCATATGTTCACTGCAGCATAATTTATGACAGCCCAAATATGGAAGCAACCTAAGTGCCATCAATAGATGACTGGATAAAGAAGATGTGGTACATATACACAATGGGATATTACTCAGCCCCATAAAAAAGAATGAAATCTTATTATTTGTGACAACATGGATGGAACTAGATGATATTATGCTAAATGAAATAAGTCGGAAATAAGAGGGGCAAATACCATATGATCTCACTTATTTGTGGAATGTAAAAAACAAAATAAACAATCAAATAATAAACCAAAACAGAAATGGACTCAGATACAGAGAACAAACTGATGGTTACCAGATGGGAAGGGTGTTGGGGAGATACATGAAAAACTTGAAGGGAGTTAAGAACTACAAATTGGTAGTTATAAAATAGTCCCCGGATTATAAAGTATAGTATAGGGAATATAGTGAATAATATTGCAATAACCATGGTGCCAGGTGGTTACTAGACTTATCGTGGGGATCACTTTCATTAATTATACAAATGTCTAACTACTACACTGCATACATGAAACTAATATAGAATGGTAATGAATGTCAACTATCACTGAGAAATGAAAAAATAAGAACAAAAAACAGTCCATCATTTAATAGATGGGGAAATCAAGGCTTTAAAAAAAGTTTTCTGTGACTTACCTACAGTCAACATACTAATAAGTGGCAAATCCAGTACTAAAAATCACAATCTTCAGTATTTTTACTACATGTCTGAGTAGACTTCTTTTTCTTATTAAGGTCAGTGAGGCCCTTACAGGTAAAGGATGGCAGTTGTTTTCATCACTTTACTAAACTAACAGGAGAGGAAAACAAACTAAGAATCCTCTTACTCTGAAATTGAGTTTTACTAAACTAAAACTGATTTTTTTCTGACAAGTCTTTACCTAAAAAATCAAGAAATTGAAAGCGATCCTTTAGACAAAATTATGAAACAAAGTTTAAATCACAGATAAAACACGATTATATATTTTTTTCCTGATTGGATGGAATGGCCCTAAGTGTGGGCTGGGATGGGGGACAAAAACTGTCCCCTGGCAAGTAAGCAGGTGTCATAAAGAGTTTCTTCTGTGATTTGCTGAGCTTCTGGAATTCAGGTCCACAGAAGCAATTCCCTCATTGGTGTTTCCCAGTCTCAAAGTCCATTCCTATCTAGAGATCAAAAGGCCCTCCCCTGTGCGGCAGGCAGAACAGGATATGGGATCTCATGCACCACTGGGTTAGCTTGCCAGAAATCATGAAATATTATTACCATGGGGAATCCAGCTCATCCAGATTATAGATAAACTTTCTGCAGTTCAAATGAATAATCACATGTTGCAGTCCTAGGCAATTTGATATGATTATATAGGTCTGCTAATAGTTAGTTCTGGTTCTGCCACCAATTAAACATGCGACTTTAGACAAGTCTCATCTCTGGGTCTCAGTTTCTTCATTTGTAAAAATAATGGAGTTAGATAAGGTTGCCTCCAACTCTAAAATACTATGATTCAACATGTACCACTAGCCTCTATATTACTAACACATGAGGCTGACTCACACTTCATGTCTGCTGAGAGATCTCCTAAAGACTCAGAATGAAGTCACAAAGTCGTTCCAAAGCTATTGAAATAGTTGGGGCAACTTAAGAGACAGTGTTTGTACTTTTCTATCCTGCCACTTTTGTGCCACCTTCCATCTCCCTCTCCCCGACAATCCTTTAAGATGAAAAAATTCACACTGAGTTTCTATCAGATCTGAGAAAGAACGAAGTCAGCATACCTTTTTGATTCTCTAGTTATCAAGATATAATTTTATTTCTTGAAATTGTAATCAGATAAAAATGTTCAAAGTACTAAAGAAACTGAGTAGGGCTATTAGTGTACTCTTTTTCTTATTTTAATTCTATCTGAAGGAAGAGTAGGCCCTTCTTACCTCTGGCAATATAATTATTCAGCTGACATGCTAGAAATACCACCCACCAAAATGTAAAATGGTGGCATTTTCTCTCTTTAAAAACAATCAATGCTTTTATTTGTGGCCTTCAAAGTACGTGAGAAATAAAATTCTCAGCCCTGTGAGTTTGAGGTAAATCAAAGGGCTGTAAGTGTCATAGAAAAGTTTCCTGTCCCTCTTCCAGGTAAGAAAGGAAACAAAAGTACCCAAAGCACCCAGGCAGATGCACGTTCATTTCATTTTTATATTTCTCTTCCAAGTGGTCTTAAACAACTTCCCCTGATAACTCATCCCCATGTAGTTCTTCCTATGTCTGACTAAACCTCTCCTTGCTTTTCTGCAGGCCCACTTCCTCTTATTAATCTAGCTTTAGCAATGCAGGAACTATTCACTGTCTTTCATATTGTCAAGTCTTATTTTGGTTCCAGAAACTCTAAAGGAAACTTCGAGAACTGAGTTAGAGGTCTATAATCAAGTTTATATATGATCTCGTGGTCTTTATCATATCATAACCTTCCTGGTAATGCTAGTCTACCTTAGTCAAAGACATTTCTCCTCTCTGGTTACTAGCACCTCATCTGTATAATGAAATGAACATGAAAATATATTAAGAGAAAGAAAGAATCACCATACCAGTGCAAATTATTATTAAATCAAAGAGTCTTCCTAGAGATATAGAACTCTCTGGATTCAATCATAATTGAAAATGGAAAATGGCTAAAAATCTCTTTTTATATTGAGCTATTCATCATTCACATGAACTTTGGCGATACTGCTTTGTACTGAGCATCACATAGTTAAGTGCAAACCTATCTTTCAATACAGAGCTATGAGAGAAGACAATGGAAACAGGACTGTATCCACATCTATATGATCACTCTGATATCATAGTAATTATCCTCATGTTAGTTGCCTACTCTTTCAGAGAGTTGACACCTCCTT
This sequence comes from Rhinolophus ferrumequinum, assembly GCF_004115265.2. NCBI lineage: Eukaryota > Metazoa > Chordata > Mammalia > Chiroptera > Rhinolophidae > Rhinolophus > Rhinolophus ferrumequinum. Next base: position 25,218,018 of record NC_046284.1, on the reverse strand, counting down.
TGAATACTAGAGTACCATGATGTTGCTTAAAACAATGCATTCCATTTTAATCATCATCTGGTTGGCCTTGTGGATTCTTCCACTTTAGTGGAAGTATTTGAGAAGAGGATTGATATCTCTGCTTCTTAAAAATACATGTAGATCTCAAACCAGGAGGCAGCTGGAATTTTCTAGACAGGAACTTGGCATTATGATATGATAAGGTTTTAACTATCTTCTACTCTTTGGCCATAGAGTATCATCTGTATGAGTGAAATCACTGCAATCTTAGATAATTTGTGTAGCTGCAGCATCACTGAGGAAATGTTTCATTGGGGGAATGATGAAATTTGATAGCAAATACACTGAAGAATTCTGAGCTCACCTTAAGACAAAAGCTGCACAGCAGCCAGATCCACAAAGAAAGAGTCTGTAGTCAAATATTGCAGTAATATCTAATTCAGATTACTCGTCTACCTCACAGAGGAGTTGGGACAGGACACCCAAATTTCACTTATCAGTTATCCTTGGGCACTCATGAAGTTTCACCTAGTAAAGAGACAAGGATTCCATTAGGGACAGGTATTCTCTTCACAAGCACCCAGATTTGATGTTTGGCTGCTCTGAGGATGTGATTTCATGAATGTCTGATCCTTAGGGACAAGTGAGACATTCAGTTGATCAACATTAGATACCAAGTGCCCAGCTATGCACACAGCTCCACCCTGTGAGTGACAAGAGAATAATAGAGAATATCACGGCAAAGGGAAATCAATTCATCAGCCAGATATCTGATCAATCAACAAATATTTCTTGAGCATCTATTGTATGTAAAACAGTGCATCTCTGCTAAAAAAGACATCAGTCAGGGCCCTTCGAAAAAGGGGCTGACGACTGAGTTGAATGGATAAGACATATTTGTATGAACAGATAACCAATAGTTCAATGTGGCCTATAATCAGTGTCAAGTGATTCAGATGAATATAATGACCAAGGGTTTTCAGAGGTACAAGTGAACAATTCTAATTAGGATGACCCAGAAAGCCTTCTGGAGAAGACAGGACTTGTACTAGGTGCTGTCAGTTGGACAGGATTTTAACAGGTAAAAGAAGAGGAGGGGCATGATAGGTAAAGGAAATGATATGGACAATGTACTGAAGTAGGTGGGCACAGTGCCTGTTTATAGAAAGGTAGCAGATAACCTTGGACGAAATAGAAGACTTGTTTGGGGGATTAGCTGATAAGGAAGAACCATGGCATCTCAGAGTCTGAAGGGATCCTAAAGATGATAAAATCCAAGCTCTGGTCACCATATTCTCACCCAAACATAGCTTTGCCTAGTGTGACACCAGTGTTTACTATACATTTTAGTAATGGGTCCAGATTCCTAACATCTACAGACATAGTAATTCTGGTATAGTAATTAGAGATAGATTTTGAAATTGAAGACCTGCCTAAACTACTCGCTGGATGTTCACCCTTGGGTATTATTTAACTTTTATTTCTTCACCTATAAATGTGAATAACAGTACACTAACTTAAAGTGGAGGCAGGAAGAAAACAAGAAAGAATGCTTGAAGGAGACAGAAAAGGAAGAAGTAGGGAGAATTCAAAGAAGAGGAGGTTGTTAACAGCATCAAATAAAGAAAACAGGTCAAGGTAGTTGAGACCTGTCAAAAGGCCACTCTGACAATCTGGAGGTCACTAGTAACCTTTAAGAAATTATTTTTAGTATAAGAGATGCAGTTTGTAGAAAAAGGTAAGGCAGGAGGGATGGGAAAGGAAGAAAAAGAAATGTGTTGTGAGGGACCGGAGCTGCAGGCAAAAACTCCTCCCTCAGCACTGGGGGGTGGGCTTTGATTAAAGGGGGTCACAGGACTGAGTGATGTAATGACAACATGGGTATCTCAGCTTAGAAATGAAATGGCTGGTAGCTCATGTAAGGACTTCCAACCCTAGCTTTCCTGCTTGCCAAGATGCAGGAAACGGTGACAAAGGACAAAAGAAGTTTCTATTTACAAAATATCTTCCCTTTTCCTTTTGTCTAGCACTACATAGAAAGAAAATAGTATAATAAAGCAATCTGCTCATTTATTATACCATAAGATTGCCACCTGAACAATTATAAGAGACTCCCTATATAGTAAAACCTCATTAATTTTGACTATTGTAATTTGTAATTTGTAGTAATTTAACCTGGGCTAGTTACCTTTGTACTACTTACAAAGAAAAGGTTCACTACGCAAATAATGTGAAAAAGATTTCAATGAAGTTAATTTTGCCTGCCAGGTGCTCATTTCACCTATTTTAAAGAACATACTGTTTTTTTAAGAGCTTCAGTCTATTCAATATTTGAATGCAAATTGATTCTGCCAATTATAGATTAGCATAATCTACTGCTAAAATCCTATATCTGAAACAGTTACTTTGGTCTCACTGAATATGCTTGTTAGAAATAAAACTACAATTCTTTAAAGTTAGTTCAGTAATTCTATCAATACATACCCTCTTTCCCCACTCTCATGAGTTAACTACAGCGCAGGAGGTATTACTCTAAATTAGCCTATCACTTATCATGAACACAGTGGAAAAACTAGTAAGTGATCAAAAAAGGCCTTAGAACAGCCAAAATTAATCTCTTAAAGTTGATGCCCTATATCCTGTAACTCAGTCCACAGCTAATTTAACTCTTACTTAACATACTAATCTGACACACTAACTTGGAGAGCTGGGTTTTTTTGTGTGGTTTTTGTTTGTTTGTTTGTTTTTTTAAGTTCGTAACAGATTAGGAGGAGAAAAAGGGCTGCTACATGAATGGACACTGAGAAAAACTAGAAGTGACTGCGGACTGCAGAAAGGAGACAGAACATGTGTAAAATGTGTCAGTAAATAAATAAATTAAAAAAGCACCAGTCTAGGACAATTTAGTGTAGAGTTAAAAGTACTATACTCCTTAGTAAACCCTAAAAACTATAATAGAGTATTATAGTGTAGTACAATAACTGATGACTAGAATTATGCTTCTAAATGATCAAGCAAAGCTTAGATTATATTGAATGTATGCCTTAAAAAGGCAGAGAACTTTATATCGTGGTGATCACTTCTTAAGGTATATAAATATCTAATCACTATGCTGTACACCTGACACTAATGTAATATTATTGAAAAATAATATTATACTGTTATTGAAAAATAATTTTATACACAGATAAGTTTATACACACACATATATGATTTGTATCCATAATGGTTAACCTAAAAATGTGAAACATGTTGATGCTTAAAAGGTGAATAATATTATCATAATAATATCATAATATTATCATAATATCATATTATCATATAATAATAATTATAACAAAATAAAAGCAAAATTTACTAAATAATTACTATGTGCTGATGTCATGCTAAACACTTTACCTGTATAATTTCATCAAATTCTGCTAACAATCCTAAGAAGTAGGTTTTCATACCATTTCTACATTACAGATGAAGAAAGTGAAAGTCACAGAGGTTAAGGAACCAACCCCAGGCCACAAACAGAGATTGAGCTGAGATCAAAACTCAGGCCAGTTCCTTGGGTATATACTATTCCTTTCCAATGCTCCAGAAAATACAGCTCTCTAAGAATCACTTTTTCTCTTGAGGACTCCATATAGCTAGTCTTTTAATATATGTTTATTTCTCAAACTTGTATTTAACAAATATCTTGATTTATAAGCAGGAAGACCTATGATCTAAGAGTCAGATATGATGTTATATGTTTGTTAACATGCTCCATGTTATAAGTTGAATGTAAAAGTAATAGTAAAAAATGGAACAAAACAAAATAAAAAAGCCACGAACATGTCTAGTAGACCCATTCCAAAATCTCAGATCAGATCAGTCTCTATATACTGAGAATACTATTTTCAAATGAATAGCCAAGTAAAAGATGACATTTTAAAATATCACATTATTAGATAAGATCTGGTTGTCATATACTGTTCCCACTCATTTTGGAGAAATTTAACATGAGAATAGGCCAATGGTGCATGAAGGAAAGGGGAGGGCTACAGGGGAGGCTTTTATAGAGTATTTATCAAAATTTGTTCATCACCTGTTCTAAGAGAGGTATGATGGCAAAAAACAGATGTGAGCATAGTGAGTACTGGGGGAAACAAGGGTAGGGTGGGGAGATGCAAGTATCTTCATTAGCAGTAAAAGTGAGGGTAGCCTGCCACATAGACATATAAAGAAAAATACTGTTAAACCATTCACTCATGCAATTCCTTCTACCTAAATTAATGTTCTTTATTCATCTCTTCAAGGGCCAGCTACAAATGTCACTTCAGCTGTGAAGTGTTTCATGATGCCCAAGGCTGAATTAAACTCCCCTGCCATTTGTGCTCCCATAGCTTTTTTTTCCTTTATACATTTACACAGCACTGATGAGACTCTTATTATTAGAGTTATTTATGTATGTGCTCCCCCACCTTGTATCCCTCCATGAGTTCCTTGAGGGCAGAGGGCTCTCTCATTTCTGGAGTGCCTACAAATCCTAGCACAGTGCCAGCCACATACTAGGCTCCAGGAAAATGTCGACTTAATAGCACTGGCATAAGAGAATGCATTATCACCTAGCTTACCTGAAGGAACATTTGTTCTCTTTCTTTTCTTGTTGGACTCCCCTCCATTCTCAATGAGGCCTTCTGTGACCAGAGGGCCACTGGCACTACCAAACTGCAGGGGCTCGTTGTTGTTGGCAGGGTCAAAGGGCAGCTGGTTCAATCCTAAAGAAGAAAAACAAAAGCCAAAATCCAGACTCCATTAAGGACTGGAATATCTCCATATTTTATTATATGAGCCACTAGAGGAAAACTCTAAACCTTAAAAGCTTAAGAGTAACAAGTGAATTCCTTAAAGCCAGTTGCCCTCTATAATTTTTACAGATCTTGTTGACAAGTAGAATTAAAATAAAAGTTCTTATACTGTGGTTCTGTCATTTGTAATACTGTGATTCTGTCATTTGTAAGATCCCTCCCATTTCTGAGAAATTAACATGTTTGGCCACAAGCTATCAGTTATCTTCTACCTCCTCCCTTAAAAAGATAGAACCCTCTTTATTTTTATTCTTTTCTTTTATTAGTTTCAGGTGTACAAAACAACATAGTGATTAGACATTTATATATCGCACACGAAGTGATAAACCCAATAAGTCTATTACCCATCTGAAAGTCTACAGTTATTACAATGTTACTGAATATATTCCCCATGTTGTACTTTATATCCCCGTGATTTTTTAAAATTATAGTTGGAATTCAATATTATTTTATATTAGTTTCAGGTATACGGCGTAGTGGTTAGACATTTACATATTTTATGAAATGATCCCCCTGATAGGTTTAGTACCTATCTGACATCATACATAGTTTTTATAATATTACTGACTGTCAATGGCACCCTCTTTAAATGTGGCTATAGTTGGACCCATTCTTCCTTTGAAAAAGCTTGGCCATGTATTCCTTAGATTATCTCGTGGCATTTTTCCATTCTTTCATCACAAGGGTTGTTGAATTGATGAAGATATAATCATTAGACTATCCTGACGTCAAAGTCACTTCCAATGATAACATAGAGGTTTCTAAAAAAGAAAACTATAACTACATAGCAAATGAGAAAAGGAAACAAAGATATAAGACTCACAATGGGGGTCGGGGGTTATTTTGTAGTTGGAGTGATGGGGAGTTAGGACCCAGGTTTGGGTAGTGTTAGTCCCATTCTATTCAAATGATGTCAGAAGCACGCTTTCTTATTAGCTGCTGCACAATATAAAATGGCAAAAAGCATTTTCTACTCTCTAAGTCTTAACTTACATGATTCAGCCAAGGATGAACAGAGAGTTTCTTACTCCTCTAGCAGCAGAACCTGTAATTTCAAGTGTTTCTATAAACTTCATGAAATGTGAAATCAAATGCTTTGTTAAAGCCCTAATGTTAGGTGATCTCTCCTGAGCCTTTTATACACTGGTTCCCTAATCCTATCAGAGGAATCAGGTTGGCCTGCCATGGCTCTTTCTCTAACCGTCAATTTTTCTATGACCCACAGCTATACAACTCTTGAGGTAATGTGAAATGTCAATAAAAGCTTGGAACCCAGTCCTATCTCTTTGTGAGTCCTATATCTTTGTCAATCAAGTTTCAGTAAAATGAATGCTAAGGTTCTAACAAAATGCCTTTACATTATTATTTTTAACAAAAAGTGTCCGTATACTAATAAATTCCACTTGGAACACCTGCATTAAATGTCTTCTGGGACATGACAAACATTCTTCCTTTACATCATCTGAATAACTAAGGAATGAAAACTTGCTTCTTTATCTTAAGTCAACCGTTCACTGCATCACATCCATGTCCTATGAAATCCCTACCATGACTAGAACTAAAGAAACAAACACCAGTTGCTGTGTATTAGAAAACGTTCAGATCATGACCAAGACAATTTTCAAAGAACACTAGAGGTTTATATAATTTACAAAGATGTTTTTTGTAACTAAGTAGCTCCAGAGTCAAGTATGATTAGTGTACTATTCCCAAAGGTTTCTTGGTATTTCTTTCTGTGATATTATACTGGCAAAAAGAAGTTCCATGGAAGATTAAATGGTATAGTGGAAACAGTATGTGCTTCAGAGCCTTATAGATCAGAGTTCAAATTTTGGCTCTGTCCTTTATTAGTTGGGTAGCTTTTGGTAAATCTTATAATCTCTCTTAGTCTTAATTTTCATAATGTGTAAAAGGGGAGTGATAATATTGCACCAGATTGTTGCAAAGATATATATATATATATATATATATATATATATATATATATGTATATACCATAACATATATATATATTTAAAGTTACGATTATCTTATTATTATAAATAAATTTAAACAAACATTTTTCCCTATAAGTTTGCAAGTTCTAAAAAAGATTTCTCTCTCTCTCTCTCTCTCTCTCTCTCTCTCTCTCTCTCTCTCTCTCTCTCTCTCTCTCTCCTATCCTACAACTGTATCCCTGGTACTCAGCACCATGCCTCCCACATGTGAGTGTTGAATGAATGAATTAATGCTCAATAGGGTGGGGATAGGTGTCTTGCAGGGCGGCCTGCAGGGCCTCTGGTCCCGCTTCCCACATAAGAATGCAGGATATGGCTAGGCCAAAAAGGAACACCCACGGAGCCATAGTTAGGGGAGTCATACCACTATATTCTCTCTGGCGGCCAGGGGAGACACACGCAGTAGTAGTTACACGATCTGCAGTCCACCATTCACTTCACTGCCTGCCAACCAACCAACCAATCAACACAGCGCCGCAGTTACATCAGTAGCCAATTGGCTAACCGGTTACAGCTGATGGCCTACCAATCACAGTTGATGGTCATTCACTACCTGAGCCAGCACCTCCCCACATGAGGCCGAGAGCCTGGAAACTGCTCTCTGGGACTCTGTCCCCACAATAGGTGACTTATTCTATTAACTCTTGCAGTTAAAGACTTGACAGTTGATAATGAAGAATTAATGGGCATGATCTGGTCAAGATGGTGGAGTAAGTAAACACCGTGCTTTCCTCTTCTCATGATCATATCAAAATTACAGCTAAAGCATAGAATAACCATCACTGAGAATCACCTGAATTCTAGCTGAACCAACGCCCTACAACTAAGGATATAGAGAAGAAGCCACCTGAAGATTGGTAGGAGGGGCAGAGACTTGGAAAAGACTGGTCCCACACCCACGTGTGGTGGTTAAAAATTGGGAGAAATATCTCAGCTGTGGAGGTTCCTCCAGAGGAGCAAGAGGTCCAGCCCTACACCAGGCTCCTCAGCCCAGGTTTCCAGCGCTGAGAGAAGTCCCCACAACTTCTAGCTGTGAAAACCAGCAGAGATTGTGGCTGAGTGAGAAGAAAGGTGACTGGAGTCCCAGGTGATCTTCTTAAAGGGCCGGCACAAAGATTTACTTGCTGACCAACTGACTGGCTCTGATCTCCAGTAGCACTGGGGCAGCAGCTTGAAAGATGCCAGAGACATAAGGGGAGGGACTCATTTTCTGGCTGCAGGGTGAGGGCTGGAGAGGCAGCTTTCTCCTTGACAGAGGAGCTGGTGGAAGCCATTATTTGAATCTCCATGAACCTGGCTAACACCATTCATTTGCCTTCCATCCCTGAAACACCACCCCACCCAATTTTCAGGCCCACCCAAGCCACTTCCAATGGCTTTTCCATATGCATGGCTTGTCTTGGCTCATGCCGCAGACTTTCCTAAAAATCTCTTAAAGGTCCACAAAATACAAACAAGCAGCAGCTGACTTCAGCATGTCCAATACCTCTGGCTGAGCAGCCCTAATCCCAGCACTAGCAACAGCAGGCCTATTCATGGCTTGGTCACTTGAGGCACCTCCAAGCCCAGAGTAGGTAACAGCCATCTGTGGATTGCTTTGAGGCTCATGCTAGGTGGCCCTAGGCAGGGCCAGGATGTGGCTGAACTTGGCCTGCAATGGGGCCACTCCCAGGATGCCCCAAGGGTGGCACACCTGGTGGCTAGCTTTGGACCCAGCAGGTGAATCACCCAGCCACCTGCAGAGATGACACACCCAAAGGGCATACTGGGCAAGCACAAGAACCCTGCTAAAGTGAATCATGCTCTGTAGGGTCAGTTGCTGTATCACAGATCCCCCACTGTAGTTACAGCCTGTTCTCACAATCAATCAGCTTGAGGATCAATCCCTGTCATTGATGTGCAAACAGTGACCAAGGCTCAAGTACAACAGGAGGGCACACACAACCCACACTAGGGACAAACCTGGAGTACCCAGCTCAGGTGACCAGGAAGACTGTGCCACTGAGCCCCACAACAAACCTACTACATAAGGCCACTCTACTAAGACTGGGAGACATAGCAGCCCTACTTAATACATAGAAAAAAACACAGGGAGGTACCCAAAATGGGGAGACAAATAAACAAAAACAAAAAACAAAAAACATGTCCCAAATGAAAGTACGGAACAGAGTTCCAGAAAAAGAACTAAACAAAATGGAGACAAGCAATTTATCAGAAACAGAGTTCAAAACACTGGTTATAGGGATGTTCAATGATCTCAGACAGAACTTCAACAAAGAGATAGAAAACATAAAAATAGAGATAGAAAATATAAAAAAGAACCAGTCACAAATAAAGAATACATTAATGGAAATGAAGAATACATTACAGGGAATCAACAGTAGATTAGATGAAGCAGAGGATCGAATCAGCGATTTAGAAGATAAGGTAGCTGAAAACATGCAATCAGAACAGGCAAAAGAAAAAAGAATCCCAGAAAACTGAGGAGAGTTTAAGGGGCCTCTGGGACAACATCAGGCATACAAACATTTGTATTATAGGGTTACCAGAAGGAGAAGAGAGAGAGCAAGGAATTGAAAACCTATTTGAAGAAACAATGACAGAAAATTTTCCTCACCATGAGAAAGAAACAGATATACGAGCCCAGAAAGCTCAGAGAGTCCCAAACCAGATGAACCCAAAGAGGCCAATACCAAGACACATGATAATCAAGATTCCACAGGTTAAAGACAAAGAGAGAATCTCTCTCTCTCTCTTTTTTTTTAATTAGAAAACATTTTTATTTGTTTCCCACGGACGTTCTTCACCTTTTCTGGTTAAACTTAGGCATTCCCTTGACTTTTCATCTTTAGGCAATAAAAAGTACCTTGGTCACAGTTACAACTGAATAGTTAAAAGTTATAAACTCACCCCAAACCCCTCTGCCACCCCACCACACACACACAGCCAGCATCTGTGGATGGGAGTCCAGGGAGCAGGATGGCCATCTATCCTCCCAGCCTCATGCTTCCACCCTTTCTCCTCCAGCATTCTTTTTTTAAAATTAAAGTTTATTGGGGTGACAGTTTTTAGTAAAATTACATAAATTTTAGGTGTAAAATTTTGTAATTCATCATCTATATATCACATTGTGTGTTCACCAGCCAGTCAGTTCTCCTTCCATCACCATATATTGGACCCCTTCTAATCTCACCAGCCATCTCCCTCCCTCCTTACACTCTGGTAATCACTAAACTATTATCTGTGTCTATGAGTTTTTGTTTATTCATTTATTTGTCATGTTCTTTTGTTGTTTTCAGTTTTATATACCACATATCAGTAAAATCATATGATTTTCCAAAGAGGGAATCTTAGAAAACAGCAAGAGAAAAGCAGTTTGTTACCCACAAGGAAGCTCCCATAAGACTGTCACCTGATTTCTGAACAGAAACACTGCAGGCCACAGAGGACTGGCAAGAAATATTCAAAGTGATGAAAAGCAAGGACCTATAACCAAGATTACTCTATCTAGCAAATCTATCATTTAAAATCAAAAGACAGATAAAGAGCTTCACAGACAAGAAAAAAATAAAGGAGCTCATCAACACCAAGCCAGAATTACAAAGAATCTTAGGCGGACTACTTTAAGATAGAAAAAGAAAAAAAAGATAATATCAATAATAAAATGGCTGTAGGTACATATGTATCACCAATTACTAAAAATGTAAATGGATTAAATGTTCCAATCAAAAGATAGAGTGGTTGAATGGATAAGAGAAGAAGACCCTTACATATGCTGTTTTCAAGAGACTCACTTCAAATGAAAAGACACACACAGACTGGAAGCAAAGTGATGAAAAAAAAAAGATATTTTATGAAAATGGAAACAAACAAACAAACAAACAAAAAACTGCTGGGATAACACTACACCAGACAAAATAGACTAAAACAAAGTCTGTAACAAAAAACAAAGGAGCCGAGAAGACGTCATCAAAATGGCGGCGTGAGTTGAGCCCCTGTAAAGCTCCCCTAGAATTTACAACAAATGGAACAACTACAACTCCACAAAGGACTCCCTGCACAGCAGACAGGCAAGACGAAGAGGCGCACTACTGAATTCACCTAAAGGTGGGCAAATCGCACAAGTGGGCGAGGAGGGAAGGGAGAATGGGGGAGACGGAACCGCGGGGGCGCAAGACGCAGACCTAGCTCAGTGCTCTGAGCTCGCTGCATCCCGGATCTACCGCGGCTGCGGGAGAGGGAAGAACTCGGACTGCTAGGGCTCTGCTTATGGCCCACAGGGCTGAGGGGGAAGCATGTGACACGGCTGAACCCAACGCTCATGAAAGAGACCTCTGAGCAAAGACAGAGGGAACAAGGCTGAAAACGGTGGTTTAAGCCCTCACTGCCAAGCAGAGAACGGAAGCCTTAGGCACTGAGACTAGCTGCCCCCTCCCTACCCTCCCAGAGCTCGCTCCACCCCCACCTGCCCAGTGATAGATGTGGAAAGGTAGAGGTGTCAGACCAAATAACAGAATATTTGCTGTTCTGAGAACTGTGGACCGCAGAAACAAATTTGCAGCCCAACTAGTTCCGGCAAAGGGGAGGGAGCTGTGGAACCAGGACTGGCTGTGGCGGTGATCACCGCCATTGCTATGGGACACCTCTCACAACTCACCCCACCCCTGACCCCACCTATCTGGGCGGATCCCTGCAGGAGTAAACAGCACTGGTGAATCATACGGGCTCTGAATCTGGTGCAGGAAGAGCTTTGGAACTTCAAAAGCTCTCCATATACCCACACGGACACTGCGCCCTGTGACCCAGGTGAACTATTAACAGAGGAGAAGCCCGTCTCCCAGGGAATCCCCCCATTGTGTGAGAAGCTGGAATACTGAAGAGAAAACATAGCTACCGTGTGACAGAGAAAAAAAGGCTGCAGTTGGAGAGAAAATAAAACATTCTACCAACAAGTACTGGAAAATAAAGATCTCTTCTTATCAACCTCTTGCATAAGCCACTCCTGTAGATGTCTAGGAAGAGAAATAATAAATCAGTAATTGCCATGAATAACCAAGGCAACAAGACAGCTCAGAAAGAAAGTGAAAAGTCTCCAGAAAAGGAACTTAAAGATATGGAAACATGTGACTTAAATGACAGAGAATTCAAGATTGCAGTTCTGAGAACACTCAACGAGATGCAAGAAAACACAGACTGGCAGTTTAATGAACTCAGAAATGCAATCAAAGAACAACATGAGCATTTTATGAAAGAGATTGAAATTTAGAAAAAGAACAAATAGAATTTCTGGAGATTAAGAACTCAATGGAAGAAATTAAGAATGAAATAACCAGCTTAGGTAGTCGAGTTGACCAGATGGAGGAAAGAATCAGTCACATCGAAGATAGAAACCTGGAAATGACACGAATGGAAGAAGAAAGAGACTTGAGACTTAAAAGAAATGAAAGAACTCTAAAGAACTTTGTGACTCCATCAGAAAGAGCAATATAAGAATAATGGGCATACCAGAAGGGGAAAAAAGAGAGAAGGGAACAGAGAATATATTCAAACAAATTGTCGATGAAAACTTCCCAAACTTGTGGACAGAACTGGATCCTCGAATCCAAGAAGCAAATAGAACACTTAATTACCTCAATCCCAACAGGCCTTCTCCAAGGCACATTGTATTGAAGCTGTCTAAAATCAATGAGAAAGAAAGAATCCTCAAGGCAGCCAGGGAAAAGAAGACAGTAACCTAGAAAGGAAAGCCCATTAGATTATCATCTGATTTTTGAGCAGAAACCCTACAAGCCAGGAGGGAGTGGAACCAAATATTCAAACTATTGAAAGAGAAAAATTATGAGCCAAGAATAATGTATCCAGCAAAGATATCCTTTAGATATGAAGGAAGAATAAAGACCTTTCCAGACATACAGAAGCTGAGGGAATTTTCTAATACACGACCTGCACTACAAGACATACTAAAGGACGCTATTCGACCACCATCAACAGGGACAATTTGTGGCAACCAAAACTTAAAAAGGGGGAGAGTAAAGGCCTGAACTGGAATATGGGAATGGAGAAAGTAAGCGTGCTGAAGGAAATGGAATACTCTAAATATCAAACTTTCTTTTACATAAACTTCAGGTTAACCACTCAAAAAAATTCAGAACTGAAATACATACTGTAATAAAAGAAGAAACAGAGGGAAATATCATAGAATACCACCACACAGAAATAAGAGACAACAACAAAAAGGCAAAGAAACAATGGAGACACAGCCTTACCAGAAAACTAAAATAGAAAGACAGGAAATCCTCACATATCAATAATCACCCTAAATCTAAATGGACTGAACTCACCAATAAAAAGGCACAGAGTAGCAGATTGGATCAAAAAACTAAACCCAACCATATGGTGTCTCCAAGAGACACATCTCAGATTCAAGTACAAGCATAGACTCAAAGTGAAAGGGTGGAATTAGACAGTCCAAGCAAATGGTATCCAGAGAAAATCAGGTGTAGCCATACTGATACCAGATGAAACAGAGTTCTGGGTGAAAGAGGTAACAAGAGAGAAAGATGGACATTTCATAATGGTAAAGGGGACTATACAACAAGAAGACATAACAGTCATCAATATTTATGCCCCCAATCAGGGAGCACCGAAATATACCAAGCAATTAACAGAACTAAAGGGAGAAATTGACCAAAACACATTTATACTAGGGGACTTAAACACATCATTGACAGCTATGGAAAAATCATCCAAACAGAAAATAAATAAAGAAATAACAGCCCTTAATGACACATTAGATGAAATGGACATAACTGACATATATAGAGCACTTCATCCTAAAATATCAGACTATACTTTTTTTTCTAGTGTACGTGGAACATTCTCAAGGAGAGACCATATATTGGGACATAAAATCAGCCTCTGCAAATTTAAGAAGATTGAAATCATACCAAGCATATTCTCTGATCACAAGGCTTTGAAATTGGATATCAACTGCAAAAAAGAAAGCAGGAAAAAACACAAATACATGGAGATTAAACAACATACTTTTAACGAACGACCGGGTCAAAGAAGAAATTAGAGGAGAGATCAAAAGATACATAGAAACAAATGACAATGAATATACATCCTACCAAAATTTTTGGGATGCAGCGAAAGCAGTTTTAAGAGGGAGATTTATATCATTACAGGCCTATCTCAAGAAACAAGAAAAATCGCAAATAAATAACCTCACGTTACACCTTAAAGAACTAGAAAGAAGAACAAATAAAACCCAAGGTCAGCAGAAGAAAGGAAATAACAAAAACCAGAGCAGAAACAAATGAAATAGAGAACAAAAAGACAATACAAAAAATTAATGTGACAAAGAGCTGGTTCTTTGAAAAGATTAACAAAATTGAGAAACCCTTGGCTAGACTCACTAAGATAAAAAGAGAGAACACACTAATTAACAAAATCAGAAATGAAAAAGGGGAAGTTATCACGTACGCCACAGAAATACAAAGGATCATCCAAAAATAGTATGAAGGACTATATGCCACCTAGAAGAAATGGACAAGTTCTTAGAAACATATAGCCTTCCTAATCTGAACCATGAATAAGTGAAAAATCTAAACAGACCGATCACAGGTAACAAAATTGAATCCATCATCCAAAACCTTCCCAAAAGCAAAAGTCCGGGGCCAGATGGCTTCACTAGTGAATTCTGCCAAAACTTCAAAGAGGACCTAATACCAATCCTGCTCAAACTCTTCCAAAAAATTGTAGAAGAGAGAGTACTCCCCAACTGATTTTATGAGGCCAACATTACCCTGATACCAAAACCTGGTAAGGACAACACAAAAAAAGAAAACTACACACCAATATCTCTGATGAATACAGATGCAAAAATCCTAAACAAAATTCCAGCAAATCGAATACAACAATGCATTAAAAAGGTTTTTCATCACGACCAGGTGGGGTTCATCCCCAGAACACAAGGATGGTTCAACATCCGCAAATCCATCAATTTGATACATCACATAAACAAAATAAAGGACAAAAATCATATGGTTATATCAATTGATTCAGAAAAAGCATTTGACAAGGTACAACATTCATTTATGATTAAAACACTTAATAAAATAGGTATAGAAGGAAAATACCTTAACATAATAAAGACCATATATGACAAACCCTCAGCTAATCTCATAATTAACAGGGAAAACTGAAGCCCTTTGCTCTACGTTCAGGACCACGACAGGGCTGTCCCCTATCACCTCTGCTTTTCAACATAGTGCTGGAAGTCCTTGCTAGAGCAATCAGGCAAGAGAAAGAAATAAAAGGCATCCAAATTGGGAATGAAGAAGTGAAATTGTTACTCTTTGCAGATGACATGATGCTATATATAGAAAACCCTAAAGACTCCACCAAAAAGCTATTAGACACAATCAACAAATACAGTAAAGTTGCCGGCTACAAAATCAACGTACAAAAGTCTATTTCATTCCTATATACTAACAATGAAATCTCAGAAAAAGAAATACAAAAAACAATTCCTTTAGTAATTGCAGCAAAAAGAATAAAATACCTAGGAATAAACTTAACCAAGGATGTGAAAGACCTATATGCTGAAAACTACAATAAATTTTTAAAAGACATTGAAGAAGTCACAAAGAAATGGAAAGACATTCCGTGCTCGTGAATTGGAAGAATCAACACAGTTAAATTAGCCATATTACCCAAAGCAATATACAGATTTAATGCAATCCCCATCAAAATCCCAATGGCAGTTTTCAAAGAAGTAGAACAAAAACTCATCAGATTTGTTTGGAACCACAAAAGACCCTGAATAGCCAAAGCGAACTTAGGAAAAAAGAACAATACTGGAGGTATCACACTCCCTGACTTTAGCTTGTGCTACAGGGCTACAATAATCAAAACAGCATGGTATTGGAATAAAAAGAGACACATAGACCACTGGAATAGAATTGAGAACCCAGAAATAAAACCACATAAATATGGACAAATAATTTTTGACCAAGAAGCAAAAAACATACAATGGAGGAAAGACAGCCTCTTCAATAAATGGTGGTGGCAGGATTGGATAGCCACGTGCAAAAGAATGAAACTGGACTGCTATCTGTCACCATGTACCAAAATTAATTCAAAATGGATCAAAGACTTAAGCATAAGACCTGACACAATAAACTGCATAGAAGAAAACATAGGTACTAAAGTTGTGGACCTTGGGTTCAAAGAGCATTTTATGAATTTGACTCCAAAGGCAAGAGAAGTAAAAGCTAAAATAAATGAATCGGACTATATGAAACTTAAAAGCTTCTGCACAGCAAAAGAAACCATTGACAAAATAAAGAGGCAACCAATTAAATGGGAGTAGATTTTTGCAAACAGTACCTCTGATAAAGGGCTAATATCCCAACTATACTAGGAACTCATGCAACTCAACAACAAAAAAACAAACAACCTAATTGAAAAATGGGCAGAGGCCTGAAGAGACATTTCTCCAAAGAAGACATACAAGTGGCAAATAGAAATATGAAAAAATGCTCAACATCACTAATCATCAGAGAAATGCAAAAAAAGCCACAATGAGATATCACCTTACTCCAGTCAGAATGGCTATCATCAACAAGACAAACAGTGACAAGTGTTGGAGAGGCTGTGGAGAAAAAGGAACCCTCATACACTGTTGGTGGGACTGCAGACTGGTGCAGCCGTTATGGAAGGCAGTGTGGAGGTTCCTCAAAAAATTACAAATAGAGTTACCATATGACCCAGCAATCCCTCTCCTGGGTATCTACCCAAAATATCTGAAAACATTTATACATAAAGACACGTGTGCTCCAATGTTCATTGCAGCTTTATTTATGGTGGCCAAGACATGGAAACAACCAAAATGTCCTTTGATAGATGAATGGATAAAGAAGTTGTGGTATATATACACAATGGAATACTATTTGGCAGTAAGAAAAGATGATATAGGAACATTTGTGACAACATGGATGGATCTTGAGAGAATAATGCTAAGTGAAATAAGTCAGACAGAAAAAGTAGAGAACCATATGATTTCACTGATATGTGGTATATAAACCAAAAACAACAAAAGAACAAGATGAACAAATGAGAAACAAAAACTCATAGACACAGACAATAGTTTAGTAGTTACCAGAGGGTAACGGGGAAGGGGGGTGGGAGATGAGGGTTAGGAGGATCAAATATATGGTGATGGAAGGAGAACTGACTCTGGGTGGTGAACACACAATGGGATTTATAGATGATGTAATACAGAATTGTACACCTGAAATCTGTTTAATTTTACTAACAATTGTCACCCCAGTAAACTTTAAAAAAAACCACAAAGGACCCAGTAATCCCTCTTAATCCACATTTTATATTATCCAGGACCCAATACAGTCTCCAAAGATTTGTAGTTGGAGATCAAGGGCTATAGAAATAACAAAATCCTAGGATACCAGTGTTTCCTAGCTACTTTTATTGTATTGTTTCATTACTCCCCCAAGACAGCACTAAATAAACCAATAAATCAGGAAATCAATAGTTAACAACAGTATCTTTTCTGTGTCATGTATATGTGATCAATGCTGAATGCTATTTTAAGTCAAATAGCTCCCATTAAGACTATTTAAATTCTGAAAAGAAAACCACCACTTTAATTTCAAGAATTCTTGTGGCTGAAATTTCAATCATGACTTAAACATAAAATATTAGCAATTACTATATTGTATTTCTCACTCAAACTATACAATTTATCTTTAAGTCTCTTACGGAAGCTGATTCTACCATTTTTCTAGAAGACATGATGAAACTGAAAAGATACTAGATTAGGAAGAAACTTTTACGGTTATCTAGTTCATTCTACTATGCAAAGTAGGAATCTTATTTATGAATTCCTGACAGGACTAAATCCAGGGGGCATTTTGTAGCCTGGGGACCATTCGTTGCTATGCTCCTAAGGGTTCAGCTTGCTTTCCTTACCTTTAAAAAAACTACCACATATCCTATTTTGAGGGTCACCTTCACCTTCCCCAAATCGCCTAAGATGCATTTTGTTCAACTGTTACTTACAGTCCCTAAAATGAGCACATGAAATATCTAACTTTGTAAGGGTTCTACTGATAATCACTGCTAGAAAAACAAATGAGGGAGTCACGAATAACAGAGAATAGTTAGAAATTTTCCAAAGTCTTACATATTTCTCGTAGTCCTTGCCATTTTATTCCTGAGGATAAATTGAATAACACTTTGAACCTTGATCATTTCTCCTTATATCTTGTGCCCTCATTGCCAAAGCCAATAAAATGTACAATTTGTCTAAAGAGAAGTACAAATTGATAAAATAAAGGAAAGTAGATAATACACATTAGTGTTATAGATTTCTACTGTTTCTACATCTTATGTGCACAATTAAACAAGTCCATGTGGTAATATAATCTCATCTAAAACAAGGTTGACAGGTTTAGACCGGTGACTAGTTATCACATGTCACATCAAAATACAGATTATCTGACTTCATAACACACCTGAGGCCACTTTAGAAAGTATGCACATTGGAGAAGAGTGGGGCTGAGTTCCTTGGAATATGACATTTCTCATCTAATGAAACTAGAGGATTTAATATCTCAGAATGAATTTTGGTTCTCAGTGAATCCTCTAATTTGCAGGTCAAGGAGTTCACATGCAGTGATGTCTGCCATACAGATGCAAATGATTCCTGGGCTTTGAGGAAAGCACTGAAGAATTTTCATGATTCTTGTGAAAGAAGATCAATGACGTCTTTGTGCCCAGCTGCTGTAATAATTACTGTCACAATTCACCATACAGAGCTTTCTACTATCAGGTCAAATTAGGACTAACCTTCATGATGCTATTTAATGCTTTTAATGATTTTCCCAGGTTGTAGTACTAAAATGTGATCCTGTGGGTGCCTGCCACTTATTTGCATCTGTGGCTCACAGACTTTTAAGGTGGAACAACCTTAGCAAAACAGACACATAAATCTACTCTGCATTAGTTCCCTTTAAAAGAAAATAGTTCTTTAAATAGTTCTTTAAATAGTTCTAAAAGAAAATTAGTTCCCTTTAAAAGAAAATCTACTCTGCATTAGTTCCCTTTAAAAGAAAATAATTAGGTCCTGAGAAATCTGGTAAATTCAATTCAAGGCAGCAATCTCCAGACAGAGGGGTGGGTGGTAGAAGAGGGTAAAGGGGTTCAAATACATGGTGATGGAAGGAGAACTGACTCTGGGTGGTGAGCACACAATGCAATATATAGATGATGTACTATAGAAATGCACACTCGAAACCTATGTAATTTTACTAACCATTGTCACCCCAATAAATTTAATTTAAAAAAGGAAAAAATAGAATATCAGTTCTTGGCAAAATGAATATTACCGCTAATTTGTGTATAAACCAAATTTCTGTAACCCAAGTCCTATTTTCAAATTGACTTCAGTTTAAAATCAGATATGGGACTCTGTGTTAAAGGGAAAAAGAGGGTCTCCAAATTAGTTTTTAATTCACAACTTTTAGAGAAATAAAAGGTTAGGATAACGGCCAAGCCCTTAATAGGCCAGCAGGTGCTTTTATAGGATTTATCCATCTCTGTGAGCCCCTGCACCTTCCTTAGTCTGAAAACCTCCGACTCTACATTTTCAGCTCTCACTACACAGCTGCTCTAACTACTACCTCTGAGGGAATTATTTGTAATGTCCAAAAGAGCTGGACTGCAATATCACTCTCCAGCCACAGGGGTTAGTGGCCAAAACAAATGACCATTTATCAGTTCCAGGTCTTAGCTGTTGTCAAACAGATGAAAGCTACTTTGTCAATTTCATGAGTTCAATATTCTGTATAACTGGTTTAGCTGCAGCAAGGGTAATTGTTAAAGACTATTGGGTGAGTGAAGGTAACAGGGAAGTGACGAGAAAGAAAAGGGCCAAAGTCCTCTTCTACTAAGGGGTTTGCTTGAACAGTGGTGAATGTAAGAACTGTCAGAGCAAAACGTATGCTTGAGTTGCCTTTTTCAAGGTGTGATACAGGTCACAGGTGGATTTTCACTGACAGTGATCTTTTGGCAACTTTTAGTGACTCCCCAAACTACATGGTCAGGCATTCAAATCCTTTATAATAAAGCCCCACCCATTCCGAGTGTTGTCTCTTACTATGCTCCAGTTTGTACTCTACCCCAACACTCCTTGAACTTGAATGTGCACACATGCTCCCTGGGCATCTTGTTAAAATGCAGATTTTGATCCAGTAAGTCCAGGGTGTTGTCTACTTTTCTAACAAGTTCCTAGATGATACTGATTCGGTTGGGAATCACATTTTGAGTAGAAAAGCAAAATGGGACTCCTAGCATTCATCAAATCATTCCAGTACTATTCCTACCTCCACACTTTGACTCACACTGCTCTTCCACCTGAGTACTTCTTGATTTCCAACCTTCAATATACTGTCCTTCCTTTATGATTTATCTCAGATGCTATTTCCTTCATGATGCCTTTCTTTATTCACCTCCACCCAACCCAATGTATACATAGCAATGGGGCAGGGCCATCAGAGGAAGTACCACTCCCTAGGTGTTAAGAGTATGCCCTGCTTTACATACATTATCCCATTATGTTGTTTTCTAGTTGTTATTCCCATTTTACAAGAAAGAAAGGGAAACTTACAGAGTTTAAGTAAATTTCCCAAGTTACAGCTGATAAGCAGGAGAACAAGGAACTCGGGCTTTTTTAAGTTCTGAAACACTATTCTGACCCTCCTCCAATCTTAATCTGACTTTTCCTATGCATTTTAGAGCATGCCTAATGTTATAGTTCTTCGAGTGTTTGTCTTATCCTTCCTTCCCACCACCATTAAGTTGTAAACTCCTTGAGGAGAGACATGCCAATCATTTTTTTAAATCTTTCTTCCCCCAAGGTGCCTGACATGGTGCCTTGTACAATACTAAAAGCACCCCAGAAATATGTATGGAAATTAACTCAGCTACAACTTTGTGTACACTAGTTGAGTTTCCCACCCCAGATGCCAAGCAACCTGCTGCTGGGGCTATTATGAAGGGAAGAAGGAAGTATGATTTTTGGATTCGTTCAGCATTCCTGGTATCCCCTCTATCCTAGGATTCCTGAAGACTCTTTGGGGATGGTAGTAGACTATCATACACTGTGGGGACAGAGCCCCAAAAAGCAGTTTCCAGGCTCTCGGCCTCACATAGAAAGGTGCTGGCTCAGGTAGTAAATGGCCATCGACTGTGATCAAATGGCCATCAGCTATGGCAAGTTGGCCGTCAGCTGTAACCAGTGAGCCATTGGGCACTAATATAACTGCCATGGCTAGGCTAGCAGAAAAAGGGGGAGCTAACAAGAAGATGGTGGCTGAGTCTGCAAGCGGCACAGTGAGGGTTGAGAATTGTGTTGCTCCTGGTTCCTGCGTCTCCAACCCAGCCGCCAGCAAGAGTATAGAGATATGACTCCCCTACTTATGGCTCCGTGGGTGTTCCTTTTTGGCCTAGCCATATCCTGCGTTCTTGTGTGGGGAGCGGGACCAGAGACCCTGCCTGACACCCCGCATGACATACACTCTACCCCTAACTTTGACTCTGCATAGCTTCATTCTCCAAGAGGCAAAACAGTCCTTCCACTGTCTAAGATCCTTATAGGAGAAAACAGTATAAAAGAAGCCCCATATAGGGATGGTCTCTTGATATTAATAGTTCTATGGACACGCGGTTACAGATGCTTGCTTTACAAACTACAGTCAAGAAAAGGCAATCCCTAGAGATATATACTGTCCAACATAGTAGACTTACTCACATGTAGCCATTTAAATCTAAGTTTAAATGAATTAAAATTAAATAAAATGAAAAGTTCAGTTCCTCAGTTACACTAGCTACATTTCAAGTGCTCGATAGCCATGTTAGACAGCACAGTATAGAATATATTTCCATCATCACTGAAAATTTTATTGGACAGAGCTGCTCTAGAGTCAGACCTGGATTCAAACCCACATCTGCCACTTACTAGGTGTGCCACTTACAAGGGGTATAAAACAAGTCACTTGATTTCTTTGAGACTGTTTCTGCACTGCAAAAGGGGATGACAATACCCATTCCCCTTACAGGGAAGTGAGGAAAATTAAATGAGAGAATGTATGTTTCGGGTCTAGCACATATTAGACCCTAAGTAAATGCTTGCTCCTTTCTTCTAACGCAATTGGGGATTCACAGGAACTTGCCTCAGAAACGGAATAAGAAAATTTGAGTAATCTGCCCCAGACTACATCTTATTTAGGGCTTGTAAGATATTAGCTTTACATTAATTTCCTAACCCTCTTTTTCTTTCAGGTAATACACAGCCATCAAGGTAAAACACTAATAAATAATGCTGGGAGTACGTAGTCAGTGATTGCTCTTTGCTTGTACTCTTTTTTAGGAGAGGAGACTATATTTGTCACCACCTTGAACTTTCCAACATGAAAGAACCACATTTTCCCCTTACAACTGAAATGCCTCCTCCCAAATCTTTAATCAGTGCTAAGGTTCAGCTGGGTGTTGTATTATTAAAACACTGATAACAGTGACACTAGAGCTGGAAAGGAGAAGGACAATTTTTCTCTAAATCCATATTTCCCTACTCAGAATGTTCTCTGTGGTTTTTCCTGTGGGGTTAATATTCCCCAGGTCTGGTAAAGGTAAATTATTTGAGAAAATTCTGAACTAAATCTGTTAAGGTGTTTGTGTTTCACGAGCAGAAAAGCAAAAAACTTATTTCCAACTTCAAGAAGAAGAATACTTCTGGAGTCTTTTCCCCTGTACAATTTAAGGCTTGGGAAACAGCAAAATCATAGTCCTGAATGACAGCAAAGATCAAAAAATGTTGATTTGATAGAACAGTTTAAAGTGACAGATGGTAGATGGGTGATGCATCCTTTTCTTTAGGATAAAGTCTGGCAGTCTTCAGAGGAACTGAGAAGAGCAAGTCTTATTCTCCTGTAGCTTAGCCCTAGGAACAGTTACAGCAACTGCTCTTCTCTCCATATCTTTGGTGGTGGGAGATTAGAAAGATGGTGATTCATCAGTGCCTGCTTTGAGCTGGCTCTAGGCCATGCTGCAATTCCTGTTGACCAATTTTCCACTTCAGTGACAGGAAAAGGGTAGGTTCCTAACACACGGACCATTAGGTTATCTGTTTAACACTTGTCTGAGAGTGTGCCCAGAGGTACTGTATTATGGGTGTCTCTCTCAAAATTAAATAAATAATTGCAGATTTCAAAGCCGGAGGACAGAGAGTTGTTCTGGTTTTGAAATTAAAGTCCATCTTGTCAGATCTGTAATGATGTCTTCCCTTCAGGCTGATTGATTTCATAAAGCTGAGGTAATGATCAAAAGCAAGCACAGCTCTCCCTGTGGAAACCACTCCCCTGATTTTGAAAACTAGATACTGTAGTCAGCTGAATCTGGTCAGGAGCCTAGGCTGAGCCAGCCATTTCAGTAGGAATAGATACTACACAGAGTACATTAATTCACTCTAAAAGATTCTTCAGACACCAGTAAATAAGTAGTAAACAAGGTTCAGCAAAATAATTTCACATGCTGTAATGAGTGAAAACTGAAGTAGCAGTCAGATAAATCTGCATTTCAGTGTAGGATGCTTTGAGGAAGAGAGTAAGAGCTGGAACTCTTTTTGTCTTTGGAGAATTAATTTTATCAATTAATGCTGGAAGAATATTAGCATCCTTTAGGACTGATGCACTGCATGAATAACATTTGTATCTTTGCTTTTCCCCAAATGTACACACTAATTTCACCAGATTTCCTTTCTTCATTTTTTCGGCCTTCATTAACTATTTATCCAATCACTGTGCTATAATTTTAATTACCTTCTAATTAACCAATGATGAATTTGTGATTTAGCATTCCCTAAAGATATAACTACATAAATACAGTAAATCTTCATCTACATGTTCAAAAATTTTATCCTTCCTCCTTCCCCCCACCCTATTAGTTTTGCTATGCTGTATCATTAATGTTCTGGAGTTATGTTTTCTGCATTCCTAATCTTAGGTTCCTATTTGGACTAGTTTTTCAAGAATGTATGATAAACAACTCTGTTGTTGGCTATGAAATTAAACACACAGGAGAAAACAGAGATTCCTGTAATATGCCAATGCATCTTTATAGATTCATACCTCCCCTATAACAATTCCACCTCAGGAATACCAATACAGTGTGTTGACAAGTGATTAACTCCTTTAGAGAGGTCCCTGGGCTGAAGTCAAACCCACTACTGAAGAGAAAGCTAAAATCTACTCCTTGAGAAGACATTGTGACTGAAAAAAAAAAGAGCCTGCAAAAAATAATTAATCTGTGTTTGAAAAGTCTTACTATAGTTGTTGTATAAAAGAAAAAGTAAGATGTTAATTTTGCTACAGGCTGGAGTCTAACTTTGACAGTCTCCTTATTCATCCAATTCATTCAAACAATACTGTGTGCCTGGCAATATGTTAGGCCTTTGGATTTCAGGACTTGGTAAGACACAGTTTCTTTTCTCAAAAAGATCACAACCAGAAAGGCAGATACATACACAGAAAATCTGGCCCAAATTATTGCATCAGCTTCATCTCTTGCCACTTCCCCCAAGTACCATTTGCTTCATTCATACCAAACTTCTCAAATTCCTCAAATATGCTAAGCCTTTTCATATCTCTGAGCTTCCTTTTAAAATTTTATTTTATTGTGACAATAACACTTAACATTAGATCTACCCACTTAACAAATTTTAAGTGTACAATACAGTATTGTTAACTATAGGCATGATGTTGTACAGATCTCTAGAATTTATTCAGCTTGCATAATTCAAACTTTATGTCTATTGATTAGCAATTTTCCATTTCCCTTGTCCCTCAGCCACTGGTAACCATCATTCTACTCTCTTATTCTATGAGTTTGATGATTTTAGGTTCCCCATATAGGTGGAATCATGCCAATATTTGTCTTTCTATGATTAGCTTGTTTCACTTAGCATAATGTCTTCAAGGTTCATACATGCTCTTGCACATTATAAGATTTCCTTCCTTTTAACGTCTGAATAATATTCCATTGTATGTATATACTATGTTATCTTTATCAATTAAGGTGTTCGTCTTTTAGGTTGCTTCCACATCTTGGCTAGTGTGACTAGTACTGCAATAAACATTGGGGTGCTAATATCTTTCCAAGATCCTGATTTCAGTTCTTTTGGATAAATACCCACAAGTGGGACTGTTGGATCATATGGTAGTTCCGGTTTTAATTTTGTGAGGAACAACCATATGTTTTCCATAGCAGCTGTATTATTTTGTATTCTCACCAACAGTATTTAAGGGTTCCATTTACTCTATAGCCTCACCAACATATACCTATTTTTTTTAATAATAGCCATCCTCACCACTGTGAGGTGATATCTCATTGTAGTTATAATTTACATTTTCCTGATGGTTAATGGATGCTAAGCATATTTTCATATACATGTTGGCCATTTGTATATCTTCTTAGGGAAATGTCTATTCAAATCTTTAGCTCATTTTTAAAGGGTTATTAGGTATTTTTTTGAATGGGCTGTAGTTCTTTATATTTTTGTGGAAATTAACCTCTGATGTTTTCTCCGATTCAGTAAGTTGCCTTATCATTCTGTTGATTGTTGCCTTTGCTGTGTCAAAGCTTTTAGTTTGATGTGATACCACTGACCTATTTTTGGTTTTGTGGCCTGCACTTTTGATGTCATATAATGAAATCACTGCCAACATCATTGTCACGAAGCTTTGCTCCTATTTTCCTCTAGGAGTTCTACAGTTTCAGGTTTTATATTTAAACCTTTAATCCATTTGGAGTTTATTTTTTTATGTGGTGAAAGACATGGATCCAGATTCTTTTGTTTTGTTTCGTTTTTTTGTTTTGTTTTTTGGCTTGTGGATATCAGTTTTCTCAACACAATTTTTTGGAAAGACTTTTTCCCATTGTGCATTCTTGACACCATTGTTGAAGATCAATTGACAGTATATGAATGGATTCATTTCTGGGCTCTACAATTTTCCCTTTTCTCCACTGGAGAGCTTTTACTTATCCTTCAAAACCCTGCTCAAATGTCACTTCCTCAGGGAAATGTTTTCTAATCCCCCAAAATCTCTCCACAGGCGTGCATAGAGCCTTTTTACCAGAGCACATATTGCAGGACCTCAGCATTCATTCTGCATGTTTGTGGATTTGTATGTGTTCTATGTCGGGGGGTCATCACCATCTGATCTGTGACTTAGAAAGCTCACTTAGAAAGCACTGGAGATGAGAAAGCACCAGAGGCAGAGAAACAAGTTAGAATACAAGTGATACAGTGGAAAGATGACAGTAGTGTCACCTGAGATAGTGACAATATATTGAAAGAAATTAATGGATTCCTGAGATATTCATGAAGCAGAATTATCGGGATTTGGTGCCTGACTGGATCTAAGAGTTGAGGGGAAAAGTAAAGTCTGAAATGAATCCATTTTAAAATTCCTAAGTTGCAGTCCTGAAAATCCTGTAAGGTTTGTGGGCTTTGATATAAGAAAAAGTAGAATCCATTGGAAACAGATCCACAATGCTATGCTGAAAAATAAAACTGCTTCCAATCTCTATTTACCATGGCATAAAGGCTATCAGGAAACACCAGCAAATGTCTTACATTTGACCTTTACTGTGTATTCTTAACAAAGACTGTCAAACGACATAAATTCATCCAGAAAAAAATAAAAGCACAATAGTCTCAGAGGCAGGATAACTATTAGGCTAAGGAGGAAGAAAAACATTTTAATAATAGGTCTCAGACTTGGTTTATTTTGTCTATAGCATTCACTGACAAAAGTGACATTGAAGGTCAGGAATATTTAATAGATTCCTTCCCTTTGTCCCCTCATATTTCTCCTTTTCCTCCTCTTCCTAAACAACTCCTCAAAATGGTCTTATTAGAAAATCTTGAATCTTAGTAGCAGTTGTTTTTTGGTTATTATAATATGTTGAGTTAAGCTGACAATTCTACTTTTAACAATACCCAAAGCTTGGAAAAAATAATGCTATGTTGTTTTTCTCTCACCAAAGAATATGGCAATGTAATTGTCTCCTGAAGAAGAAGCACTGTAGTCATCTTTAACTTTAAAGTAAATTCATTTCAGGAAGATGCTTTGAGAGAAACAGTTGACAGAGCAAATCAGGGCTCCTAGGAGACTGAAGTGATGAATTGTGTTGAAGAAGATGCCATACCTGAGTTCAATTCCATGAACATTTTCAACTTAAGAGTTTCTCTGCAACAAAACAGCACTGTATGGGAATTACAGTCATGCCACACCATGGGAGACAGGCTTTAAACACTGCACAGATTCTTAACCCTTATGTGTTCTAGGCACTCAGAGACAGCAAGCGTACAACCCAATTATTCTAATTAAACAACAGAGGAAGTTATTGTACCAGGTGAAGTCAGAGTGTCAAAGCACAGTAACATTATCAAACTGCCTTTAAGTAGAATTCAGGACTGGAAAAGACCGAAACATCCTCTCAATCCAACTAATGTAACTGGGATCTTGGAATGGGTCTCGAAAGCCGAAGTGTTACTCTCATTTAGAAGACCATTTCAATCTTCACTCCCTTCCTAATTAAATTCATCTCTATCTTCCATTGTGGTTGTTTTGTTATTTTGTGAGCCCCTCCCACTTAGGTTTGAGGAAATGTATCCTTTGAAAACAGATTTGGGTTGGTCAATTTATAGCTTTAGAAAATATAGAGGCTCGGAATTTTCCAGAAATTGGGCACTTGCCTAGAATATGGTGGAAAGAAGAAACGGAATAGCAATAAACTAAGGCCCTCAATATGTGACCAAGCAGCCTAGCCTCCTGGGCAGATGCTGAGCATGAACGTATAGCTGCAGTGCAGTAAACCAGTTCTATTTAAGAGTCCTTCCTTTGGGCTTCTAAAAGGAAGTTGTTTTCTTTGATACACATGTGACCCAAATCTGGTTTTCTACAAAGTGAACAGTGCCAAAAGCAGCTCCCCTATTCTTTTGTTCCTCACCAGCTCCTTCCCATATGAATCCAGTCCCCAACCTCACAGATTTATTAGAGTATCTACAGGAGAGATTGAAACTTTAGGACAGTGCGTCTCATCCCTGACTACACACTGAAATCACCCAGGGAACTTCTTAAAAATACCAGTGCCTGGGTCCCATCCCCCAGAAATTCTGATTTAATTGGTCAGGATGGGGCCTAAGCATCTAGTTTTTGAAAGCCACCAGGTGATTCTAATATGCAGCCATGACCGAAAACCACTGCTCTATATGAAGCAAATGAGTGTGCACAGCCTGAAGTGTTGCGAGTGTGTGTGTGTGTTTTAAGTTAAAACCAGATAACACTTATAGGGTAAGTTCATTTACTGATTACCTACAATATGCAGGGTACTATATTGGTTGTGTGGTATAAATAGGTTAGATTTAAATCTGTCCAGTTTGTGATACTTCTGTGGAAAATATAGAAAGATTAGAAGGGTTGCTGGCAAAAACAAAAACAAAACAAAACAAAAAACCCTGAAGTCTTGGGAAACATTTAGGTAAAATATAATTACGAGATTACATTCCTTTCCTTGCTCTAGGAGATACAACCTAAAAAACTTCAGAAATATTGTGTTTGAAGCATATGAAGAAAAAAAAATCAGACACAGACAATAGTTTAGTGGTTATCAGAGGGTAAGGGGAGAGGGGTGTGGTAGATGAGAGTAAAGGGGATCAAAAATATATGGTGATGGAAGGAGAACTGACTCTGGTTGGTGAACACACAATGTGATTTATAGATGATGTAATACACAATTGTACACCTGATATCTACGTAACTTTAGTAACAATTGTCACCCCAATAAACTTTAATTAAAAAAAAAAGAAATATTGCGTCTGCTTTCTTATCTCCAGAGAAAGATTCCTAACTGCTTTGAGGATTAGCCTTGAATCTCCCAATCCTTGGGACTCCAGGCCTGTCATTCCTGTCCTCAAGTAGATCATTCATTTACTCCACTACATGCATAATATCATGAAGAATGTTGGGAAGCACTTCATCTAAACTACAATTAACTTTTAATAAAATTTTGCTGCAATGTGGTTTGCTTATGTCACCTGTCACTTCAATGATTCCTCAGTGATTCCACTGAACTTTAGGAAGGATCTGGTAAAATGTAAAAAATGCAAAGGAGGCAGTTAAGTATAGAGGAAGAACAGGCCACAAAGACACAGGCTCTGGTCTCTGCTCTTCCACTCAGAGGGGAAACTTGGGCAAATCATTCTTGGTTGAGGTTTCTTAACCTGAAAAATAAGAATTGACTCATGTGATTTCTAAGGTCTGAGTTTAAGAAAAAACAATAACAAAGTCTGGATGGAAGACTGTAATAGAAACCTGATATAAAATCCATTAATTGGGTAGAAAACGAGAGAGGATAGAGGCTGGAAGAATGCCTTCCTAGTACAACCTACTCAAAACTTATTTCACAGTCAGTAAATGATTTAATAGTAGTATAGTTAAGGCACACTGAAAAAAAAATCAAAGCTTTTCCAACACTGCCACTGCTCCAAAAAAAAAAAAAAAAAGGAGTCCTTAAGAATTTTGTTAATTATAAACCAGAACTTCTAAAGAAGTGCAGAAAAGTTGTTTTTTAAGATGTTCAAATACCAATAAACGTTCTAAGTAACTTGTTATCAATTAATATTATTTAGAGCACAAGTATTGTGAAACTCAGGATAAGAATCTAATGTTGAAATGCTAAAAGCATGTCCATCATGTTAGGAATAAATTACCCTAATTGACCAAAGCTTTGTACACAATATCAGACACTTCAAAATGTAGTGATGCAATGACAAAACTTCCTGTCTTCCTCTGCTGAAACTATATGGAATGTGATTAAATCCAAGCATGGTATTTATGTACATATACATACCATGTTTCCCCGAAAATAAGACCGGGTCTTATATTAATTTTTGCTCCAAAAGACGCATTAGGGAGTATTTTCAGGGGATGTCTTATTTTTTCATGTACAACAATCTACATTTATTCAAATACAGTCATGTCATCTTCTTCTGGAACATCATCATAACGTACTAAATGGGTCCGTCTGGCTGACGATCTTAACGGGGGCTTATTTTCGGGGTAGGTCTTATTTTCGGGAAAACACGGTAAAAGCAGGCAACAATTACAATCTAGGGATATTTTAAATTTAATCTTTTTTATTTATTAGTATTGTTATGCAGCAATGAGCATTCAGTAAAACCACTAATCAGTGTGCATTACGCAACGATCAGATAAAATACTCCTAATCCTCTGTCATTCTTTTTCTTTGGCCCCTGGGTACTCATTAAAGGTTAATTTATTTAAATCTCTCAAACATTCATTACCTACTTTAATAAACTAATGGATCTTTGGAACTTTGCCTAATCAGTTTATTTTTTTATTTTTATACATCTACAAAATGTTTTTTTTTTTTTTTTTTACTAAGCTCTTTCTTAATAGTTGTCTTCCCACTTGGAAATAGGATTGTGCTTCAGTAAGAATCTGATTTGAGAATCTGGTGACATACAACCTCAACCAACATACAGACATACAGACTGTGGCTTGCCTTTTGCCCTTAAACACAGTTAAATTTTAGAAAATAGCGATTGATTTATGTTTAGCACGATAATCATACTCCAAATCGAAATGGTCATTTCACAGTTTAGTGGGAATGACAATATTAAAGCAAAGCTTCTAACAACTTCACTGCATGTCAAATGCTATGAGGACCTATCAATAAAAAACTCCAGTCTGGTCATTGCAAACCAGAACAATACATGATACATGCCATGTGGATTGGCAAATATAAGTGAAGTCCGAAGAAATCTTCAAAAGAATAGTACCACCTAAATGGAGTCTAAATTTGTATGTTACCATCTGTCTGTCATGTTGAGTATGTTAAATGGTATCTTTGAGGAATCTTTTATATAACAATCTTTAAGTTGAATGTTCTCAGGCTGGTGGCTGATATTCAGGGACAGCACTCCACCCTTTACATCAGAATGCCAGAAACCAAAGTCTTGGAGCACTAGGACATTATTTGTAATTCCTACCCTAACAACACCTGACATTATTACAGAATTTTACAGCTTACCAAGTGCTTCCACAACATCCCTATAATGGAGAGAGGGTTTAATGTCCTTGGTTTGTAGATGAGAAAACTGCAGCTCAGGAGAGCTTCATTGATTTACCCAAAGTTTAACATGAATGTGTGGAGGAGCTGGAACCCAGATCTTCTGGCTGCAATTTTTTTCCCAGTAGCATGTTACCTCACCTGCAGGGTTTATGTTGGGTTTAATGTTTTATTTTTTTCTTATGCATGGTTCACCATCGACAAAAGAAAAAGTGTAAATGTTACTTCCAAGATGTTTCGGTAGGAAAACAATCAAATTGATTAAAAATAATTATGATAAAGTATTCAACATAACACATCTTCATAACAAAGTAATTTATTGGAGTGTAACTTCACATGTAAGAGCTGGATTTCTTAAAAGTTTTGCTTTTATTTTACATACAAATTAATAAAAATAATAAATGTATTCCCCACCCTTGGTCTAAATTTCAAGTATTTAAATTTCTAGTGGAAGTAGATGCTTGACTCTAAGTTACATTACTAAAGGTTTTCCAGTTGTCACCCCTGCTTTTCCAAATAGTAACTCCAAGAAATTACCTTCCAAAGTTCATCGTTAATTCGTTAATTGTCTATCCACCCATTTATCCAACCATCCAAATGACATTTGCGGAATGCCTACTTTGAGCCAAACAACAAGACAGATGTAGATTCTGTCTGAAATTCCTGCTGCTGCCTCATTTCCTTAGACTAAGAACTCCTTGAAGACAGGAATCCTGTCATTCTGCACAGAATATAGCAGGTTCTCTTTGCAGAAAATCACTTAAACTCTTTTTTTGACAGTGAAATTTCTGGTTTCCCCTGCCACCGACTTGCCCCTCCAGACATATGAGAGTTAGGGGAAGAAAGAGCAGTGTCTGCTTATCAAGTCTGACCTTTGGATAATGACTACAGTTCTCCCATTTGAGCTTGCTGCCGTTCTGCCTTGTGGTCAACAAAATGATTCGGCTCAAAATGGCAATATATCTGTTGCTGCTTCCCAGATATCTTCTAGCAAGCTACATTTTTTAAATGGTTGCTTTTGTCCTTCAGCATAGTGGTGAACTCTATCACCAAATGTACTGTCTCATCTGATT
Source organism: Rhinolophus ferrumequinum (assembly GCF_004115265.2). NCBI lineage: Eukaryota > Metazoa > Chordata > Mammalia > Chiroptera > Rhinolophidae > Rhinolophus > Rhinolophus ferrumequinum. Next base: position 25,185,867 of record NC_046284.1, on the reverse strand, counting down.
CAGTGCGAAGTTGGAGCTTATAGACAAGATGTAGATAAATTTGAAAAAACTGCAAAAGCAGGAACATTCCCTTACTGCTATTAATACATAGATGCTTGATGTTCTTATTTTAACAATAATAACATATATTCAGAAACTGCTATTACCTTTTCAATTCTCCTTCACCTCCACCTCACAGCTCCTTGTGAAGTGAGCAGAGAAGGTATGATTATACAGTTAACATGAAACTCTAAAGCTCAGAAAGGCTAAGTGACTTGTTTCAAATTCCACAGCAAGCCAGTGGCAGAGTTGGGTCGCCCACTTACCACTCCAGGGATCAGGCTGTTACAGCTCCTAGAATCAGGAGAGTTGTATTTTTAAGAATTGCTAGGAATAAAGAAAAACTAATCAGTTATCTCAATTTGTGCCATTCCCTAGTTAATTATTTAGAAATGATTTCCAAGAAACAAGAAGTGAGAAACCATCATGGTAAGCAGGCAATTCTGAACAAGAAATGTCTTTCAAGCAGACTGAGACTTAATTGCTATTCTTCCAAATTGAAGATTAATTAAGCCTAAAAAAGTAGGATTTAAATAAACAAAGAAAGGTACAGATAGTTTCTCTGTATTAGAATTCTTTTTAGTACTGCAAGGATGGAGCTAGTTATGCCTTGATACATCTTTTATTCACAAATAATGAATACATGGCTGATATTACTTATGAGGCATTTCTGTTGTTTCTAGATTTTCTCTAAAATATGAGTATTGGTTTCACATATATTTGAAACAATAATTTTTGTTGGAGCATATGTAATATTTTTAAGTCTAGAATTTGTTAAAAAACCTGAGGGTCTTCTGACTTTTATTATCATTTCTGATTTAATTCTACAAAATAGATTTGCCCAAAACTTTATTTTTTAAATGTTTTATTAAACACAATTACATTTCTTCATCTTTCTAATCCTTTTCTTCTTGAAGATTACCTAGGATTTTATTAACTGATTTTTCTAAGCCTCTGACTGCTTTCTCCCTCACCATAAGTAAACCACAAGCTATATTACACACATATATTTTATTAAAATGTCACTTTTATTGCTTCCTGGACCACCACAAAGGATAGCCCTTTGCGATCCAAGTCAATTTATTCATGATGGAAACTGTTTCAAAAACATGTATTATAACATGATTAGATCTGTACTTCATACATAAGCCAGAAAATGACATTTATGTCTTAATTACCAACCCCAAATAATTAGTTTGAGAGTAAGGAAATAAATTAAATGGCACGCAGCCCAGTCATTCTAGCAAAAGGATAGGAGCTGGGATAACTGTGAGAGAGGTCAAATATGTATGATAGCATTAATGAATAACAAACTTATTAGAGGTGATTCAGAAAAATGAAAAATGCTGACCACCACCAAAAAAATAAAATCCACAATATATTTATTGTAAATGTCACATTAAATTGTTTAATCTACACCTCTCCAAGGATTGATGGAAGCTTGTTTGATATAGTATACTTTCTAGCCTAGCCTAATATAGTGATAAAAGGATCTGAAAACCAGAACTTTCAGCATTTTCTTTAAGGGGCTGATTTTTCTCCCTTATCAGGATTTTTTTTCCAAAAGCTATTCAGTTAGTTCACCTTTTCACAGGGGATGGAGGTCGTGAAATAATGAAATTCATATAAACCTCAAACCTCTCATTTTGGCCCATGGTTTCTTCCTCTTTCCCCATCAGAATCTTCACCGGAGCACTAATAGGTTGCAAAATTGGCTGATAAAAGTGTCATTCTCCTATTCCTTCCCTGCCTACCCGCTGGTAAAAGAACTAATGAGCAGTAAAATTACCAAAAGGCAGACAGCAGAATGGAGAATAAAGAATACCAAGGGTTTGGATAACCCACAAACCATATAATGAGTTCCTGAATAATCAAGATTTGACATTAACCTCAATTATTTCTTACTTAGACCCACCATTCCACACTTTCCTTTAGCTTCTTAAACACAGAATTGCAGTTTACAACCTGTTTGGAGGACTAAGGGCAGGGAGTGATGGCCAAACTTTGGTACTAGAATCACTGTTTGTAGCATTTCTTGAATATCCCTCGGGCACCCCAAGATACTGACAACCTTCATAGGAGCTCTGAACACTATATGAGGTGGTTGATAACTGGAGTAGTACCACTTGTCCCCTTCAGCAAGAATGAGTTGATTCATTAGGAGTCAACATTCAAGGAATATTGTTATATTGTTATGTTGGCTAATTGCCTTTTAGGAATTAAGAATCAGATTTCCCTCTCAGTGCATATTCCAGACTTCAGCTGTGGAGGATCTTTTCCTTTGCATTCTCCAATAATACTGCTCTTTGATTTTTCTTTAAAGCTTTTTCCCCCCATCTTTTACTCCTCATTCGTTAACGTAGTGGGGCCTCTGCACAAAAATACTATCTATCTCCTGCTACTAAGTAGTTGATTTCGTCTTTAGAGTTCATGTTGATCTATGACAGGCTTTCTGTTGTAGCTACTCTACTCAGATCCAGATTTCATTTCTCAACAATGTGTTCTCAAACCTGGTATCTTCCTGCTTCATAAGCCATTAATATCCCAATTCCCAGAGATCTCACACTTCTGGTAAAACTGACTGTTCCACTACAATGATGGTTTCAAGGCATCTTTGGACTTCAAAAATGCTTTTCCATATTTTCAAAAATGTCTTTTCTATAAATAATGTCATCAGTAAAGGGAAAAATTTCTTCTGCAAGAAAATTTGTTTTTAATTAAAGTGTATTGGGGTGACAATTGCTAATAAAGTTACATAGATTTCAGGTGTACAATTCTGTAATATATGGTGATGGAAGGAGAACTGACTCTGGGTGGTGAACACACACTGTGATATATAGATGATGTATTCCAGAAATGTAATCTGAATGTGGTGGAAGGGCAACGATTAATAGTCCAAGATTCCTTAACTTATAGAAAGATTGCTTCCTAGGAGAGACATAGGAGATGGCATCAGTAACTAAGTATTCCTGTGACTCTGCCAACACTGTTAGCACCTTTTCCTTCCCTGGCTCCCCATTCCATATTCTACCTGCATTCCTTTTTGTTTTATAATTGTTTCCAAGTTATTTTGTGTAAGTAGTTTCTTTCTCTTAACCAGATGGCCTTTTGTCTACACACCGTGCTCCCACCCATGGCACAGGTGTGCACACACACACTCACACACTGCCATCATACCATACTGTGTACTCCACAGACACTCAATACATGCCTGGTGACATATTTTGTAATGGTCCTCTGGACACCTTTTCCTGGTAACAACTCATTCTCTTCTTACCATTCTTTATCCTCACTTTCTTAGAGACATGGAACTGAGGTAGACATAGTGAATAGGGTTACCATCTCCTTCACTTAGGGAGCAATATCAACGTTAAAACCCAAAGCAGACTTTTATTTTGTGATGAAAATTATTATTCCTATTTGAAGTTGAAGGGGAAGCGAAGAAAAACAAATTGGAAATTTTAATCCCCAAGGCTTTACTGTAAAGAAACAAGCAATTTTATCAGAAACAAGTGATCCATAAATTGCTTTAAATCAACAGCAGTAATATGCTTAACAGGGAGAGTTCACATGGACATACCGGCATCTGTTTTTAGGTGATTTCCTTTACTACAACTGGCCAGATTGTAGTATTAGAATGCATCATCATTTTAAAAAAGGATGCTATGGTTTACAGTGGACAGAACTGGCAAAGATTTTGCTCTAGTATACAAAGTTTGGTTGATATTTAACATTTGCCAGGGCAAGAGGAAAAATTTACAACCTTCATGCCAGCAGCTTTCTTACCTCATTCAAACCTTTCTACTGTTACAGAACATCACCACTGTTAATACTGCCATTATGTGACTGAGTAGGGAATTGACATCTCTGACTTACTGAAAAAGCATCTTCTGCTTAACAGATTCAAATAAACTGACCTCCATATATAAACTAAACAAAAGTAATTAAAAATGCATGAATAAGAAATGTGTAGTTGCATAAATGCTTCTATTAATTCTTGTGGAAAAGAAGATCAGTGAGTAGTCTATAAGAATATTAAAATATAAGATTGACATCATAAAATGGCGGCATGAGGTGAGCCTCTTCAAATCTCCCCTGGAATTTACAACAAATTGAACAACTATAATTCCACAAAGGATTGCCTGCACAGCAGACAGGCAACACTAGGAGATGCAAAACTTAAATCATCTAACAGTGGGCAAATTGGGCAAGCAAGGGAGAATGGAAGCTGGAAGTACGGAGACGTGGCTCGCGCAGGTACAGGACACAGACCTAGCTTGGAGCTCCAAGTTCCCTGCATTCTGGAGCTACCACAGCCAGGGGAGAGGGAAGAACTCAGATGGCTAGCACACCCCTATGGCCCAAATTCCCGCCTGAGGGATCAGCATGTAACATGGCTGGACCCAACGATCAAAGCAGAGACCTCAGAGCAAAGACTGAGGGAAGAAGGGTGAATTGGTGGTTGAAAGTCTCACTGCCAAGCAGAGGACAGAAAGCATAGGCGCCAAGCCTAGCTGAACCCTCTCACCCACCCAGACTCGCCCCATAACCATCTGCCCAGTGCTAGAAGAGGAACAGTAGTAATGTCACATCAAAAGAACAAAATAATTTGCAGTTCTGAGAACAATGGCCCACACCCATGGACTCGCACCCCAACTAGATTCGGCAAAATGGAGGGAGCCCTGGGTGCAGGATGAACTGTGCTGGTGGTCACTGCCATTGCTCACAACCACCTACCAAACCCACCCCTGCATCCACCTATCTGGTAGGATTACAGCAGGGGTAAACAGAGCTGCTGAAACACACAACACTGAATCTGGTGCAGCAAGAGCTTCTGAACTTCAGAAGCTTTCCACATCCCCCAATGGAGGCGGTATACTGAGACCCAAACAACCTGCTCACAGAGGAGAAGCCCACCTTCAGGGAATCCCTCCATTGTGTGAGAAGCCACAACAGTGCAGAGAAAATACAACACTACTGCATGAGAGAGAATTAAAGGCTGAAATTGGAAAGAAAAGCATTCTACCCAAAGAAAAGACCTCTTCCAGCAAACCTGTTGCAGAATCCACTGCTGTAGATGCCTAGGAAGAGAAATAATAATTCACTAATTGCCATGAATAACCAAGCTAACAAGACAAATCAAAAGAAACTGAAAGTCTTCAGAAAATTAACTTAAGGACATGGAAATTGTGACATAAATGATAAAGAATTCAAAATTGCAGTTCTTAAAAAACTTAACAACATTGAAGAAAACACAGACAGGTAGTTTAATGAAGTCAGAAACACAATAAAAAAAACAAAATGAACATTTTACTTAAGAGATTGAAATTTGAAAAAAGAACCAAATAGAATTTAAGGAGATTAAGAACTCAGTAAAAGAAATGAAGAATGAAACAGCGAGCATAGGTAACAGAGTTGACAAGATGGAGGAATGATTCAGTGACATCGAAGACAGAAATCTGGAAATGACATAGATCGAAGAAGAGGGAGACCTGAGAGTTAAAAGAAATGAAAGAACTCTACAAGAACTTTCTGACTCCATCAGAAAGAGCAATATAAGAATAATGGGCATACCAGAAGGAGAAGAAAGAGAGAAGGGAACAGACAGTATATTCAAACAAATAGTTGATGAAAACTTCCCAAACTTGTGGAAAGAACTGGATCATCGATTCCAAAAGCAAATACAACACCTAATTACCTCAACCCCAACAGGCCTTCTACAAGGCACATTCTACGGAAGGTATTAAAAATTAACGACAAAGACATTTATCCCAAATGGGACATGTGTCCATTGGATACCCTACAAAATCTTTACAACATTATTGATTACGTTCCCCAAATTAATTTTCAAAACCCCGTGGCCATCTTGTGGTTACTGACTGTTTTCTAATGCCCTCACTTACCCCCTTATCCCCACCCCCCGAGCCCATCTAGCAACCCTCAGTTTTTATCATTTATATCCCTCACACTGTGTGAACCCCCGTCCCCCATCCACTATCCCTCTGACATTGCACAGAGCCAGTACATTTCCACTGTCTCTATTCCTAATGCTGTACTCCACTTCTTGTAAGTATATACATACATATGTATATACTGAAAGAGATTATTCGACCTAAAGAAACCAGAGATAGAATGATAGGAAATTCTCATATATCAATAATCACCCTAAATGTAAATGGACTGAACTCACCAATAAAAAGGCACAGAGTAGCAGAATGGATCAAAAAACTAAACCTAACCATATGTTAGTCCAACAGACACATCTCAGCTACAAGGACAAATATAGACTGCAAGTGAAAGGGTGGAAACTGACACTCAAAAGCAGGTATATCCATACTGATATCAGATGAAAAAGACTTCAGGATCAAAAGGGCAACAAGAGACAAAAATGGACATTTCATAAAGATAAAGGGAACTATACAGCAAGAAGACAACAGTCATCAATATTTATGCCCCCAATCAGGGAACAGTGAAATATACCAAGTAATTAATAACAGAACAAAAGAGAGAAATTCACCAAAGCACAATCATAGAAGGGGAACTAAATACATCATTGACAACTATGGATAGATTATCCAAACAGAAAATAAATAACGAAACAGCAGCCCTAAATGACACATTACATGAAATGGACTTAATTGACATTTACAGAGCACTTCATCCTAAAACATCAGACTAAACATTTTTTTTTATGTACATGGAACATTCTCAAGATTAGACCATGTATTGGGACATAAAATCAGCCTCAGCAAATTTAAGAAGATTGAAATCATACCAAGCATATTCTCTGATCACAAGGCTCTTAAATTGGATATTAACTGCAAAAAGAAAGCAGGAAAAACCACATCATGTGGAGAATAAACAACATTCTTTTAAAGAATGACTGGATCAAAGAAGAAATAAGAGGAGAAATTAAAAAAAAAAAAACAACAACCTAGAAACAAATAAGAAAGAAAATACATCCTACTAAAATTTTTGGGATGTAGCACAAGCAGTTTTAAGAGGGAAATTTTTTATTTAATTTATTGGGGTGACAACTGTTAGTAAAATTACATGGATTTCAGCTGTAGAATTCTGTATTACATGATCTATAAATCCCATTGTGTATTCACCACCCAGAGTCAGTTCTCCTTCCATCACCATATATTTGATCCCCCTTAAACCTCATCTCCCACCCCCTCCACCCTTACCTTCTGGTAACCACTAAACTATTGTCTGTGTCTATGAGCATTTGTTTCTCATTTGTTTGTCTTGTTCTTTTGTTGTTTTTGGTTTATATACCACATACCAGTGAAATCATATGGTTCTCTGCTTTTTCCCTCTGACTTATTTCGCTTAGCATTGTACTCTCAAGATCCATCCATGTTGTCACAAATGTTCCTATATCATCTTTTCGTACCGCCAAATAGTATTCCATTGTGCATATATACCACAATTTCTTTATCCATTCATCTATCGAAGGACACTTTGGTTGTTTCCATGTCTTGGCCACCGTAAATAAAGCTGCAAGGAACATTGGAGCACACGTATCTTTATGTATACATGTTTTCAGATTTTTTGGATAGACACCCAGGAGAGGGATTCCTGGGTCATATGGTAATTCTATTCGTAATTTTTTCAGGAAACTCCACACTGCTTTCCATAAAGGCTGCACCAGTCTGCATTCCCACCAACAGTGTATGAGGGTTCCTTTTTATCCACAGCCTCTCCAGGACTTGTTACTATTTGGCTTGTTGATGGTAGCCATTTTGACTGTCGTGAGGTGGTATCTCATTGTGGTTTTTATTTACATTTCTCTCATGATTAACGATGTTGCGCATTTTTTCATATGTCTATTTGCCATTTGTATGTCCTCTTTGGAGAAATGTCTCTTCAGGTCGTCTGCCCATTTTTCAATTGGGTTTTTTGTTTTTTTGTTGTTGAGTTGCATGAGTTCCTTGAATATTTTGGATATTAACCCATTAACAGAGGCACTGTTTGCAAAAATCTTCTACCATTCAGTTGGTTGCCTCTTTATTTTGTCGATGGTTTCTTTTGCTGTGCAGAAGCTTTTAAGTTTCATATAGTCCCATTCGTTTAATTTAGCTTTCACTTCCCTTGCCTTTGGAGTCAAATTCGTAAAATGCTCTTTGAACCCAAGGTCCACAAGTTTAGTACCTAGATTTTCTTCCATGCAGTTTTTGTCTCAGGTCTTATGCTTAAGTCTTTGATCCATTTTGAATTAATTTTGGTACATGGTGACAGATAGCAGTCCACTTTCATTCCTTTGCATGTGGCTATCCAATTCTCCAAGGACCATTTAATAAAGAGGCTGTCTTTTCTCCATTGTATGTTTTTTGCTTCTTAGTCAAACATTACCTGCCCATATTTATGTGGTTTAATTGCTGGATTCTCAATTCTATTCCATTGGTCTATGTGTATCTTTTTTTTGTCAATACCATGCTGTTTTGATTATTGTAGCCCTGTAGTACAAGCTAAAGCCAGGAAATGTGATACCTCCAGTATTGTTCTTTTACTTAAGATTGCCTTGGCTATTCAGTGTCTTTTGTGGATCCAAACAAATCTGATGATTTTTTGTTCTATTTCTTTGAAAAATGCCATTGGGAATTTGATGGGGATTGCATTAAATCTGTATATTGCTTTGGGTAATATGGCCATTTTAACTATGTTGTTTCTTCCAATCCATGAGCACAGAATATCTTTCCATTTCTTGGTGTCTTCTTCAATTTCTTTTAAAAATGTCTTATACTTTTCAGCATATAGGTCTTTCACATTCTTGGTTAAGTTTATTCCTAGGTATTTTATTCTTTTTGCTGCAATTGTAAAAGGAATTGTTTTCTGTATTTCTTTTTCTGAGATTTCATTGTTAGTATATAGGAATGCAATGGAATTTTGTATATTGATTTTGTAGCCGGCAACTTTACTATATTCGTTGATTGTTTCTAATAGCTTTTTGGTGGACTCTTTAGGGTTTTCTACATATAGCATCACGTCATCTGCAAAGAATCACAATTTCACTTCTTCATTCCCAATTTGGATGCCTTTTATTTCTTTCTCTTGCCTGACTGCTCTGGCAAGGACTTCCAGCATTATGTTGAAAAGCAGAGGTGATAGGGGACAGCCCTGTTTTGTTCCTGAACGTAGAGCAAAGGGCTTCAGTTTTTCATCGTTAATTATGAGATTAGCTGAGGGTGTGTCATATATGGTTTTTATTATGTTAGTTTTCCTTCTATACCTATTTTATTAAGTGTTTTAATCATCAATGGATGTTGTATATTTTCAAATGCTTTTTCTGCATCAATTGATATAATCATATGACTTTTGTCCTTTATTTTGTTTATGTGATGTATCACATTGATGGATTTGTGGATGTTTAACCATCCTTGTGCCCCGGGGATGAACCTCCTTGGTCATGTAGAATAATCTTTTTAATGCATTGTTGTATTCGATTTGCTAGAATTTTGATTAGGATTTTTGCATCTGTATTCATCAGAGATATTGGTCTGTAGTTTTCTATTTTTGTGTTGTCCTTACCAGGTTTTGGTATCAGGGTAATGTTGGCATCATAAAATGAGTTAGGGAGTACTGTCTCTTCTTCAGTTTCTTGGAAGAGTTTGAGCAGGATTGGTATTAGATCCTCTTTGAAGGTTTGGTAGAATTCACTAGTGAAGCCATCTGGTCCCGGACTTTTGCTTTTGGGAACGTTTTGGATGACTGATTCAATTTTGTTACTGTTGATCAGTCAGTTTAGATTTTTCAGTTCTTCATGGTTCAGCCTTGGAAGGCTATATGTTTCTAAGAACTTATCCATTTCTTCTAGGTTATAGAATTTGGTGGCATATAGTCCTTCATAGTATTCTTCGATGATCCTTTGTATTTCTTGGGGTGTCTGTGATAACTTCCCCTTTTTCATTTCTGATTTTGTTAATTAGTGTCTTCTCTCTTTTTATCTTAGTGAGCCTAGCCAAGGGTTTGTCAATTTTGTTAATCTTTCCAAAGAACCAGCTCTTTGCCACATTAATTGTTTCTATTCTCTTTTTGTTCTCTATTTCATTTAGTTTTGCTCTGATTTTTGTTATTTCCTTTCTTCTGCTGACCTTGGGTTTCATACGTTCTTCTTTTTCCAGTTCTTTAAGGTGTTACATGAGGTTATTTATTTTGGATTTTTTCTTGTTTCTTGAGATAGGCCTGTAATGATATAAATTTCCCTCTTAAAACTGCTTTCACTGCATCCCAGAAATTTGGTAGGATGTATTTTCATTGTCATTTGTTTCTATGTATCTTTTGATCTCTCCTCTAATTTCTTCTTTGACCCAGTGGTTCCTTAAAAGTATGTTGTTTAATCTCCATGTATTTGTGTTTTTTCCTGGTTTCTTTTTGCAGTTGATATCCACTTTCAAAGCCTTGTGATCAGAGAATATGCTTGGTATGATTTCAATCTTCTTAAATTTGCTGAGGCTCATTTTATGTCCCAATATATGGTCTATCCTTGAGAATGTTCCATGTACACTAGAAAAAAATGTGTAGTCTGATATTTTAGGATGAAGTGCTCTATATATGTCAATTATATCCATTCCATCTAATGTGTCATTTAGGGTTGTTTTTTCGTTATTTATTTTCTGTTTGGATGATCTATCCATAGCTGTCAATGATGTATTTAGGTCCACTAGTTTAATTGTGTTTTGGTCAATTTCTCCCTTTAGTTCTGTTAGTAGTTGCTTGGTATATTTTGCTGCTCCCTGATTGGGAGCATAAATGTTGATGACTGTTATGTCTTCTTGTTGTATAGTCCCCTTTACCATTATGAAATGTCCATCTTTGTCTCTTGTTACCTGTTACATCTGGTATCAGTATGGCTACACCTCATTTTCTCTGGATACCATTTGCTTGGACTGTCAATTTCCACCCTTTCACTTTGAGTCTATGGTTGTCCTTGCAGCTGAGATGTGTCTCTTGGTGACAGCTTATGGTTGGGTTTAGTTTTTTGATCCAATCTGCTACTCTGTGCCTTTTTATTGGTGAGTTCAGTCCATTTACATTTAGGGTGATTATTGATATGTTACGATTTCCTGTCATTCTATCTTTAGTTTTCTGGTAAGGCTGTGTCTCCATTGTTTCTTTGCCTTTTTGTTGTTGTCTTATTATTTCTCTGTTGTGGTATTCTATGATGTTTCCCTCTGTTTCTTCTTTTATTACAGTATATATTTCAGTTCTGTTTTTTTTTTTTTGAGTGGTTACCCTTAAGTTTATGTAAAAGGATGTTTGATATTTAGAGTATTCCATGTTCTTCAGCACCCTTACTTTCTCCATTCCCATATTACGGTTCAGGCCTTTACTCTCCCCTTTTTATGTTTTGGTTGCCACAAATTGTCCCTGTTGATGGTGGTCGAATAGCCTACTTTAGTATTTCTTGTAGTGCAGGTACTGTATTACAAAATTCCCTCTGCTTCTGGAAAGGTCTTTATTCCTCCTTCATATCTAAAGGGTATCTTTGCAGGATATATTATTCTTGGCTCATAATTTCTCTCTTTCAATAGTTTGAATATTTGGTTCCACTCCCTCCTGGCTTGTAGAGTTTCTGCTGAAAAATCTGATGATAATCTAATAGGCTTTCCTTTGTAGGTTACCGTCTTCTTTTCCCTGGCTGCCTTGAGGATTCTTTCTTTGTCGTTGATTTTAGACAGCTTCAATACAATGTGCCTTGGAGAAGGCCTGTTGGGATTGAGGTAATTAGGTGTTCTATTTGCTTCTTGGATTCGAGGATCCAGTTCTGTCCACAAGTTTGGGACGTTTTCATCGACAATTTGGGAATATATTCTCTGTTCCCTTCTCTGTTTCTTCTCCTTCTGGTATGCCCATTATTTTTATATTGCTCTTTCTGATGGAGTCAGAAAGTTCTTGTAGAGTTCTTTCGTTTCTTTTTAGTCGCAAGTCTCTTTCTTCTTCGATCCGTGTCATTTCCAGGTTTCTATCTCTGATGTCACTGATTCTTTCCTCCTTCTGGTCAAGTCTACTACCTAAGGTGGCTACATGTTTCTTAATTTCTTGTATTCAGTTCTTCATCTACAGAAATTCTATTGGGTACTTTCTTAAAATTTCAATCTCTTTCGTAAAATGCTCATGTTGTTTTTGATTGTTTCTGAGTTCATTAAACTGCCTTTCTGTGTTTTCTTGCATCTCGTTGAGTTTTTTCAGAATTGCAATCTCGAATTCTCTGTCATTTAATTCACATATTTCCATATCTTTAAGTTCCTTTTCTGGAGACTTTCACTTTCTTTCTGAGCTGTCTTGTTGCCTTGGTCATTCATGGCAATTACTGATTTATTGTTTCTCTTCCTAGACATCTGAAGGACTGGCTTCTGTAACAGGTTGATAGGAAGAGGTCTTTCTTTTGTTTTCCAGTAGTTGTTGGCAGAATGTTTTATTTTCTCTCCGACTGCAGCCTTTTTTTCTCTCTCACATGGTACTGCTATGTTTTCTCTGCACTATTCCAGCTTTTCACACAATGGGGGGATTCCCTGGAAGACAGGATTCTCCTCTGTTAATAGTTTGCCTGGTTCACAGGGCACAGTGTCCGTGTGTGTATGTGGTGAGCCTTTGAAGTTGCAAAGCTCTTCCTGCACCATATTCAGAGCCCGTGTGTTTCAGCAGTCCTGTTTACTCCTGCAGGGATGTGCGCAGATAAGTGGGGACAGGGGCGGGGTGAATTGTGAGAAATGGCCCAGAGCAATGGCTGTGACCACCAGCACAACCAGTCCTGCTTCCACAACTCCTTCCCCTTTTCCGGAACTAGTTGGGCTGCGAATCTGTATCTGTGGTCCACAGTACTCAGAACAGCAAATATTCTATTATTTTGATCTGACACTGCTACTGTTCCCCTTCTAGCACCGGGCAGGTGTGGGTGAGGCGAGCTCTGGATGGGTAGGGAGTGGACGGCTAGTCTCAGTGCCTAAGGCTTCCGTTCTCTGCTTGGCAGTGAGGGCTTAAACCACCGTTTTCGGCCTTCTTCCCTCAGTCTTTTCTCCGAGGTCTCTGCCGTGAGAGCTTTGTTCAGCCATGTTATATGCTGTCCCTTCAGCCCTGTGGGCCATAAATGGATCCCTAGCCATCCGAGTTCTTACCTCTCCCACAGCTGTGTTTGTTCCGGGATGCATCGAACTCAGATTACTGAGCTAGTTATGCGTAAGTGGGAAATTTGTATCATTACAGGCCTATCTCAAGAAACCTGAAAAACCAAGACAAATAACCTGGCATTACACCTTAATGAACTAGGAAAAGGAGAACAAATGAAACCCAAGATTAGTAGAAGGAAGGAAATAATAAAAACCAGAGCAGAACTAAATGAAATAGAGAACAAAAAGACAATAGAAAAAATTAATGTGACAAAGAGCTGGTTCTTTGAAAAGATTAATAAAATTGACAAACACTTGCTTAGACTCACTAAGACAAAAACAGAAAACACACTAATAAACAAAATCAGAACTGAAAGAGGGGAAGTTATCACAGATGCCACAGAAATACAAAGGATCATCTGAGAATACTATGAAGGACTATATGCCACCAAATTCAATAACCTAGAAGAAATGGACAAGTTCTTAGAAACACATAGCCTTCCTAGGCTGAATAATGAAGAATTGGAAAATCTAAATAGACGGATAGCCAGTAAGGAAATTGAATCAGTCATCTGAAACCTTCCCAAAAGCAAAACTCTGGGACCAGATGGCATCTCTAGTGAATTCTACCAAACATAAAAAGAGGATCCAATACCTTTCCTACTCAAACTCTTCCTAAAAGTTAAAGAAGAGACAATACTCCTTAACTCACTTTATGAGGCCAACATTACCCTGATACCAAAATCTGGTAAGGATAACACAAAAAAAGAAAATTACAGACCAATATCTCTGATGACTACAGATAGAAAATCCTAAGCAAAATTCTAGCAAATCGAAAGCATCGATGTGTTAAAAAGATTATGCATCACGACCAAGTGGGACTATCCCAGTGGCATAAGGATGGTTGAACATATGCAAATCAATCAATGTGACACACCATGTAAACAAATAAATGACGAAAATAATATGATTATATCAACAGATGCTGGAAAAGAGTTTGACAAAATACAACATCAATTTATGATTGAAACACTTAATAAAATAGGTATAGAGGGTAAATACCTTAACATAATAAAGGCCATACATATCAAACCCTCAGCTAATATCGTAATTAGCAGTGAAAAACTGAAGTCCTTTGCTCTACGTTCAGAACATGACAGGGCTCTCCCCTATCACCTCTGCTTTTCATCACAGTATTGGAAGTGTTAGCCAGAGCAACACTTGTTGCGGGCAAGTGAAAGAAACAAAAGAGATCCACATTGGGAATGAAGATGTTGAAGTGTCACCTTTTGCAGAAGACATGTACTATATATAGAAAACCATAAGGATTCCACCAAAAAGCTATTTGATACAATAAACGAATACAGTCAATTGCCAGCTATAAAATCAACGTACAAAAGTCCATTGCATTCCTATATACTAACAATGAAATATCAGAAAAAAGAAATTAAAAAATCAATTCCTTTTGCAATTGCAACAGAAAAAATAAAATACCTAGGAATAAACTTAACCAAGGATGTGAAAGACCTATAGATTGAAAACGATAAGCAATTTTTGATAGAAATTGAAGAAGACACATAGAAATGGAAAGACATCCATGTTCATGGATTGCAAGAATCAACATAGTTAAAATGGCCATATTACCCAAAGCAATATACAGATTTAATGCAATCCCCATCAAAACCCCAATGGCAGTTTTTCAAAGAAATAAAACACAAAATCATCAGATTTGTATGGAACCCAAATTGCTATAGGAATCCTAAGAAAAATGAACAATGCTGGAGGTATCACACTCCCTGACTACAGGTTGTACTACAGGGTAACAATAATCAAAACAGCATGGTATTGACAGAAAAACAGACACATAGAGCAATGGAATAGAACTGAGAACCCAGAAATAAAACCACATAAATACGGACACATAATTTTCGACAAAGAAGCCAAAAACATACAATGGAGAATAGACAGTCTCTTCAATAAATGGTGCTGGGAGAAATGGAAAACTACATGCAAAAGAATGAAACTAGACTATCGGTCACCATGCACCAAAATTAACTCATAATGGATCAAAGACCTAATCATAAGACATGAGAAAATAAACGGCACAGAAAAGAAACATAGGTACTAAACTTACGGACTTTAGGTCAAAGAGCATTTTATTACTTTGACTCCAAAGGCAAGCGAAGTAAAAGCTAAAATAAATGAATGGGACTATATCAGACTCAACAGCTTCTGCACAGCAAAAGAAA
This sequence comes from Rhinolophus ferrumequinum, assembly GCF_004115265.2. Lineage (NCBI taxonomy): Eukaryota > Metazoa > Chordata > Mammalia > Chiroptera > Rhinolophidae > Rhinolophus > Rhinolophus ferrumequinum. Next base: position 25,170,467 of record NC_046284.1, on the reverse strand, counting down.
TCATCGACAAAATAAAGAGGGAACCAAAAGAATGGGAGATTGTTGCAAACAACGCCTCCAATAAGGGGCTAATATCCAACATATATGAGGAACTCACAGAACGCAATAAAAAACAAACAAACAACCCAATTAAAAAATGGTCAGAGGACCTGAATACACATTTCTCCAAAGAGGACATATAAGTGGCCAATAGAATGTGAAAAAATGCTCAACATCACTAATCATCACAGAAATGGAAATAAAAACCACAATGAGATATCTCCTCACCCCAGTTAGAATGGCTGTCATGAAAAAGACAAATAGTAGCAAATATTGGAGAGGCTGTGGAGAAAAAGGAACTCTCATACACCGTTGGTGGGAATGCAGATTGGTGCAGCCACTATGGAAAGCAGTGTGGAGGTTCCTCAGAAAATGAAGAATAGAATTACCACATGACCCAGCAATCCAATCCCTCTCCTGGGTATCCACCCAACAATCTGAAAACATTTATGTATGAAGACATATGTGCTCCAATGTTCGTTTTACCTTTATTTACGGTGGCCAAGACATGGAAACAACCAATGAGTGCTTCGACAGATGACTGGATAAAGAAGTTGTGGTACATATAAACCATGGAATACTATTCGGCCATAAGAAAAGATGAAATAGTACCATTTGTGACAACATGGATGGATCTTGGGATTATAATGCTAAGTGAAATAATTCAGACAGAAAAAGTAGAGAACCATATGATTTCACTGATATGTGGTATATAAAACTGAAAACAACAAAAAAACAAGACAAACAAATGAAGAAACAAAAACTCATAGACACAGACAATAGTTTATTGGTTACCAGAGAGTAAGGGGGGTGGGCGGTGGTAGATGAGGGTAAAAAGGATCAGATATATGGTGATGGAAAGAGAAGTGACTCTGGGTGGTGGACACACAGTGTGATGTATAGATGATGTATTACAGAATTGTACACCTGAAATCTATGTAATTTTATTAACAATTGTCACCCCAATAAATTAAAATAATAAATTAAAAAAAAAAGTCAAAAAGTAGGCCATAATAAAATTTTGAGATTGAGAACTTGACTTTTAGGAATTAAAAAAAGTACTCAGACTCTCTCGATGGACGTCATAAAAATGGCAGCACGAAGTGAGCCTCTTGAAATCTCCCCTATAATTTACAACAAATTGAACAACTATAACTCCACAAAGGACTCACTGGGCAGCAGACAGGCAAGAATAAGATGCACACTACTGAAATCATCTAAAGGTGGGCAAATTGCACGAGCAGGGTAGGAGGGAAGGGAGAAGTGTGGGGACGGGGATGCAAAGGCACAGGACGCAGACCTAGCTGGGTGCTCGAAGTTCCATGCATTCCAAAACTACCAAAGCTTTGGGAGAAGGAAGAACTCAGAATGCTAGACCTCCACTTATGGCCCACAGGGCTCAGGGGGCAGCATATAACACGGCTGAACCCAATATTCGCAGCAGAGACCTCGGAGCAAAGGCAGAGGGAAGAAGGCTGAAAACGGTGGTTTAAGCCCTCACTATCAAGCAGAGAAAGGAAGCCTTAGGAACTGAGGGTAGCATCCCCGTTCTTAACCTCCCAGAGCTCATCCCACCTGCCCCGTGCTAGAAGCGGAACAGTAGCAGTGTCAGATCAAAAGAACAGAATATTTTCAGTTCTGAAAACTTTGCTCCGCAGACATGGACTCGTAGCCGAACTAGTTCTGGCAAAGGGGAAGGCCCATGGAAGGAGGACTGGCTTTGGTGGTGGTCGCGCCATTGCCCTAGGCCACCTCTCACAACACACCTTGCCCCTGTCCCCACCTATCTGGGTGGATCCCTGCAGGAGTAAACAGAGCTGCTGAAAATTACGGGCTCTAAATCTGGTGCAGAAAGAGCTTTGGAACATCAGAAACTCTCCACATCCCCCCACAGAGGTGATGCCATATGACCCAGGCAAGCTGTTCACAGAGGAGAAGCTCGCCTTTCAGGTAATCCCCCATTGTGTGAGAAGCCAAAATAGTACAGAGTAAATATAACATTACAGTGTGAGACAGAATAAAAGGCTGCAGTTGGAGAGAAAATAAAATGTTCTACCAACACCTACTGGAAAACAAAAGAAAGACCTCTTTCTATCAACTTCTTGCAGAACCCACTCCAGTATATATCTAGCAAGAGAAATAATAAATCATTAATTGCCATGAATAAACAATGCACCAAGGCAGCTCAGAAAAAAATGAAAAGTCTCCAGAAAATGAACTTAAAGATATGAAAATATGTGACTTAAATGACAGAGAAGTCAAGATTGCAGTTCTTAAAAAAATCATCGAGATGCAAGGAAACACAGATAGGCAATTTAATGAACTAAGAAACACAATCAAAGAACAAAATGAACATTTAACTAAAGAGATTGAAATTCTTAAAAAGAACCAACTAGAACTGTTGGAGATTAAGAACTCAATAAAATAATGAAGCATTAAATAGCCAGCTGAGGCACTACAGTTGACCAGATAAAGGAAAGAATCAGTGACATAGAAGATAGAAATCTGGAAATGACATGGATGGGGAAAATAAAAAGAAAGAGAGAGACTTAAGAGTTAAAATAAATGAAAGAACTCTACAAGAAATTTCTGACTCCATCAGAAAGAGCAGTATAAGAATAATGGGCATACTACAAGGAGAAGAAAGAAAGAAGGGAACAGAGAGTATATTCAAACAAATAGTGGATGAGAACTTCCTAAACTTGTGGAAAGAATTGGATACTCAAATACAAGAAGCAAATAGAACACCTAATTACCTCAACCCCAACAGGCCTTCTCCAAGGCGCACTGTATTGAAGCTGTCAAAAATTAATAACAAAGAGAGAATCCTCAAGGCAGCCAGGGAAAAGAAGATGGTAACCTACAAAGGGAAGCCCATGAGACTATCATCAGATTTTCAGGAGAAACTACAAGCCAGGAGGGAATGGACTCAAATATTTAAACTATTGAAAGAGAGAAATATGAGCCAAGAATAATAATTCTCCCTCATTCCTCCCCTAGCCCAGATATCCAGCAAAGATATCCTTTAGATGTGAAGGAGGATTACAGGCCTATCCAGACATACAGAAGCTGAGGGAATTTTCTAACACACGATCTGCACTACAACAAATACTGACAGAGGTTATTTGACCACCATAAATAAGGATATTGTGCAACAATAAAAACATAAAAGGGGGGAAAGTAAAGACCTGAACCAGAATATGGGAATGGAGAAAGTAAGCATGGTGAAGAAAATGGAATACTCTAAAAATGAAACTTCCTTTTACATAAACTTAATGGTAACCATTCAAAAAAAAAAAAATCCAGAACTGAATATATAATGTAACAAAAGAAGAAACAGGGGAAAATCATAGAATACCACCACACAGAAATAATGGACAAAAACAAAAAGGCAAAGAAACAATGGAGACACAGCCTTACCAGAAAACCAAAGATAGAATGATAGGAAATCCTCATATATCAATAATCATCCTAAATCTAAATGGACTGAAATCACCAATAAAAAGGCACAGAGTAGCAGATCGGATCAAAAAACTAAACCCAACCATATGCTGCCTCCAAGAGACACATCTCATCTACAAGGCCAAACATGGACTCAAAATGAAGAGTGGAAATTGACAGTCCAAGCAAATGGTATCCAGAGAAAATCAGGTGTATCCATACTGATATCAGATGAAACAGTTGTCAGGATAAAAAGGGTAAAAAGAGACAAAGATGGACATTTCATAATGATAAAGGGGACTATACAAAAAGACGACATAACAGTCATCAATATTTATGTCCCCGGTCAGCAAGCACCGAATATACGAAGCAACTACTAACAAAATTAAATGGAGTAATGGAACAAAACACAATTATAGTAGGGGACCTGAATACATCATTGAGAGCTAAGGTTTGATCATCCAAAGAGAAAATAAATAAAGAAATAGCAGTCCTAAATGACACATCAGATGAAATGAACATGACTGACATTTAAACAGCACTTCATCCTAAAACATCAGACTATACATTTTTTTTCTAGTGTACATGGAATATTCTCAACACCATATACTGGGACATAAAACTAGCCTCAGCAAATTTAAGAAGACTGAAATTACACCAAGCATATTCTCTGATCACAAGGCTTTGAAATTGGATATCGACTGTAAAAAAAAATAGCAGGAAAAACCACATTATGTGGAGATTAAACAACATTCTTTTAAAGAATGACTGAATCCAAGAAGAAATAAGAGGAAACATAAAACAACAACAACAACATAGGAACAAATGAGAAAAGAAAATACAACCCACCAAAATTTTTGGAATGCAGCAAAAGCAGTTTTAAGAGGGAAATTTATATCATTACAGGCCTATCTCAAGAAACAAGAAAAATCCAAGATAAAAAAACCTTGTATTACAACTTAAAGAACTAGAAAAAGAAGAACAAATGAAACCCGAGGTCAGTAGAAGGAAGGAAATAACAACAATCAGAGGCAGAGCTAAATGAAATAGAGAAAAAACAGACAATGGAAAAGATTAAAGCAACACAGAGCTGGTTCTTTGAAAAGATTAAGAAAATTGACAAACCTTTGGCTAGACTCACTAAAACAAAAACAGATAACACACTAATAAAATCAGAAATAAAAGAGGGGAAGTTTTCACAGATGCCACAGAAATACAAAGGATCATCCGATAATACTATGAAGGACTATATGCCACCAAATTCAATAACCTAGAAGAAATGCACAAATTCTTAGAAACACATAGCCTTCCTAGGCTGAATCATGAAGAATTGGAAAATCTAAATAGACGGATAGCCAGTAAGGAAATTGAATCAGTCATCTGAAACCTTCCAAAAAGCAAAACTCTGGGACCAGATGGCTTCACTAGTGAATTCTACCAAACACTCAAAGAGGATCTAATACCTGTCCTACTCAAACTCTTCCTAAAACTGAAGAAGAGACAATACTCCCTAATTCATTTTATGAGGCCAACATTACCGGATACCAAAACCTGGTAAGGACAACACAAAAAAAGAAAATTACAGACCAATATATCTGATGAATAAAGATGCAAAAATCCTAAAGAAAATTCTAGCAAATCAAAAGCATCGATGTGTTAAAAAGATTATACATCATGACCAAGTGGGGTTCATCCCCGGGGCACAAGGATGGTTCAACATACGCAAATCCATCAATGTGATACATCACATAAACAAAATAAAGGACAAAAATCATATGATTTTACCAATTGATGCAGAAAAGCATTTGACAAGATACAACATCCATTTATAAATAAAACACTTAATAACATAGGCATAGAAGGAAAATAGCTTAACGTAATAAAGACCATATATGACAAACCCTCAGCTAATATAATAATTAACAGTGAAAAACGGAAGACCTTTCCTCTACATTCAGGAACACGACAGGGCTGTCCCCAATCACGTCTGCTTTTCAACATAGTGTTGGAAGTCCTCGCCAGAGCAATCAGGCAAGAGAAAGAAACAAAAGTCATGCAAATTGGGAATGAAGAAGTTATATTGTCGCTTTTTGCAGATGACATGATGCTATATATAGAAAACCCTGAAGACTCTACCAAAAAGCTATTAGAAACAATAAACGAATACAGTAAAGTTGCCGGCTACAAAATCAATGTACAAAAGTCCATTGCATTACAATATACCAACAAGGAAAGCTCAGCAAAAGAAATAAAAAAATCAATCCCTTTTGCAATTGCAACCAAAAGAATAAAATACCTACGAATAAACTTAACCAAGGATGTGAAAGACCTATATGCAGAAAACTGTAAGACATTTTTAAAATAAATTGAAGAAGACACAAAGAAATGGAAAGACATTCTGTGCTCATGGATTGGAAGAATCAACATAGTTAAAATGGCCATATTACCCAAAGCAATATACAGATTTAATGCAATCCCCATCAAAATCCCAATGGCGTTTTTTAAAGAAATAGAACAAAAAATCATCAGATTTGTATGGAAGTACAAAAGACCCTGTATAGCCATGGCAATCATAAGAAAAAAAGAACAATGCAGGAGGTATCGCACTCCCTGACTTTAGTTTCTACTACAGGGCAACAATAGTCAAAACAGCATGGTATTGGCACAAAAACAGACAAACACACCAATGGAATAGAATTGAGAACCCAGAAATAAACCTACATAAATATGGACAGATAATTTTTGTGAAAGAAGCCAAAAACATACAATGGAGAAAAGACAGCTTCTGCAATAAATGGTGCTGGGAGAATTGGAAAGCCATGCAAAAGAGTGAAACTGGACTGCTGTCTGTCACGATGTACCAAAATTAATTCAAAATGGATCAAAGACGTAAACATAAGACCTGAAATAATAAACTGCATAGAAGAAAATGTAGGTACTAAACTTATGGACCTTGGGTTCGAAGAGTATTTTATGAATTTGACTGCAAAGGCAAGAGAAGTAAAAGCTAAAATAAGTGAATTGGGGCTATATCAAACTTAAAAGCTTCTGCACAGCAAAAGATACCATTGGCAAAATAAAGAGGGAACCAACAGAATGGGAGAAGAGTTTTTCAAACAGCCCCTACAATAAGGGGCTAATTTCCAAGGAACTCATACTACTCAAGAACAAAAAAGCAAACAACCCAATTGAAAAATTAGGAGAGGACCTGAAGTGATATTTCTCCAAAGGGGACATACAAATGGCAATAGACGTATAAAAAATGCTCAACATCACTAATCATCAGAAAAACACAAATAAAAACCACAATGAGATATCACCTCACCCCAGTCAGAATGGCTATCATCAACAAGACAAATAATAACAAGTGTAGTCGAGGCTGTTGAGAAAAAGGAACCCTCATACACTGTTGGTAGGAATGCAGATTGTTGCAGCCACTATGGAAGGCAGTGTGGAGGTACCTCAAAAAATTACGAACAGAATTACCATATGACCCAGCAATCCCTCTCCTGGGTATCTTACCAAAAAATTGAAAATATTTATCCATAAAGACATGTGTGCTCTAATGTTCATTGCAGCTTTATTTATGGTGGCCAAGACATGGAAACAACCAAAATGTCCTTCGTTAGATGAATGGATAAAGAAGTTGTGGTATATATACACAATGGAATACTATTCGGCAGTAAGAAAAGATGAAATAGTACCATTTGTGACAACATGGATGGATCTTGAGATTGCAATGCTAAGCGAAATAAGTCAGACAGAAAAAGTAGAGAACCATATGATTTCACTGATATGTGGTGTATAAAATTGAAAACAATGAAAGAACAAGACAAACAAATGAAGGAACCAAAACTCATAGACATAGACAATAGTTTAGGGGTTACCAGAGTCTAAAGGGGAAGGGAGGCTCTAGAAGAGGGTAAATGGGTTCTAATATATGGTGATGGAAAGAGAATTGACTCTGGGTGGTGAATACACAGATACAGAGAATGAGATATAGAGAATGTATTACAGAATTGTACACCTGAAATCTGTGTAACTTTACTAACATATGTCACCCCAATAAACTTAAATTTTAAAAAATTATATTAAAAAAAAAGTACTCAAAGAGCAAAACCAGTTTATGCTAGGGGAGGGTTTCATTCATGCAGCGCATCCAGGAACAGAGCAAATAATCCACAAGATTTGAAAAGCTTTGAAATTTCAGATAAATATTTTTAGATTTTTCGTAGCTACCCAGGAGAGGGATTCCTGAGTAATATGGCAACTCTATTCTTAATTTTTGAGGAACCTCCATACTGTTTTCCACAGCGGCTGTACAAATTTACGAGGTCTGACAATTATGTTTGTGAACTCATCCTAGAAAAAGTGCTATATACTTCATTGCTGAATATCACTATGGTCACCTTCAAAGTACTCCCCTTGGGAAGCTAAGCACCAACGCCAGAGCCTAGTCTACCCTTCAAAGCAATTTTGGAACTCTTTTTCTGGAATGGCCATCAGAGCTCTCATCTTATTACCCTTGATGTCCTGACTGTCATCAAAATGTCTTCCTTTCAATATTTCCTTTATCTTCAGGTAAAGAAAGAAGCCATTGGGGGCCAGATCAGGTGAGTAGGGAGGGTGTTCCAATACAGTTATTTGTTTACTGGCTAAAATCTCCCTCACAGGCAGTGTCGTGTGAGCTGGTGCGTTGTTTTGATGCAAGAGCCATGAATTGTTGGTGAAAAGTTCAGGTCGTCTTAACTTTTTCATGCAGCCTTTTCAGCACTTCCAAATAGTAAACTTGGTTAGCTCTTTGTCCAGTTGGTACAAATTCATAATGAATAACTCCTCTGATATAAAAAAAGGTTAGCAACATTGTTGCAACAAGTTCACGAACCAAATTGTCAAACCTCATATACGTATATGTAGGTATTTGAGCAATTGTCTGCCTCAAAACTCAATGAAGGTAAGGACCTTTTAATATCTTTTTTTCACTGCTGTATTTACATTAGCTAGTAGAGTATTTGACATTAAATAGGTACTCAAATAAATTTTTCCTGAATTATGAAATGAATTAATTCCTAGATCATGCCATCCAAAATATTCACCTGGAGAGCTCTTCTTCAGGTCCTCTATAATCACGTATCAACACATTACTATCAAACAAAGATACTCTAAACAGGGGAAAATAATTCTGACTTCGTTAAAAAAAGAATCTGGCCAGTTTCATAATCCCAAACCTTTTGCCAAAATGTAATCAGCAGATTCTGATCTCTCTGCGGTGATCTCTTTCTGAACACAAAAGAACAAAAGAATATCTGCAAAGTTAACTCACATGAGGGACAGGACCTTGAGAACGATAACTGTTTAAGGCTCTCTTTATCAAATATGGTCTCTACCCATGCTTGAACAGAAAGTGAGAGTTACATTTTACTTGGTCATTTTTACCTCAAGTCATTTATTTCTCTGCTAAGTAGCTTATTGATTTTTCAGCATCAATTTAGATGATAGCTGGAATTTACAGCACTCCCATTAGAAATTTTATAGTGCTCAAAATCAATGTTTTGCCCAAATAATACCCTGTCAGTTGTTGAAGATGTAACTCAGGAAAACAAATGTCCTAAAGGTAGAAACTAAATATAGATATCCCCTTATACACACACACTTGGGGTGTGATCTAAGAGCAAAAAGTAAAAGAGAAAAAACTATAACATATGAAAAAATTCAGTAGTATAAGGCGTCTAACGAGGAAAATGTTAGAATTCATTATAGCCTACTACCTCCCACTAATGTTCCATAACAGTTAATTTAGACAGGATGCACAAGGTTGCCAAATGTTCTTGTTCTACGTTTTCTGCACTAGTTTCACATCCTACACATCTACCCTAGTACCAGAAATATTGTCCACGATATTTTACTTCCTGGCTGTAGAGCAGGAGACTTCAAGGTCTTCCTATAAACCTCCAAGACTCAAATTCCAACTTTCATCCTGTAAAACGCACACCTGCCTACGTACACTACACCCTTGTAGCAAAATCTTGGTTATGCTCAAATACTTTCGGATTAGGAATGAGGAAGTCTTGAATTACATATCTAAGTATAATCTAGTAACTGATTGGCCAGACATACACAAGAAAGACCCAAATATTTTAACACTATCACCCCAAGTGTAAGTATTCATGTATAATGACACATATATACAACACTAAATTTCTCTTCACGCTAGAAGGAAAACAGGTACTAAACTTTCCTGAGTCTTAGCCTTGAACATTTAAAAATAACTGCTTTACATGTTCATTTGGAGTTGCAACTCATCTGACTAAGGCACTTAGGGGATTCCCCAAAGTGCACCAGAATTTGGGGATATATGCAATTATAACTATTTTCCATTCCTTTTCTCCAATTTCCTCATAATTGCTCTTCCTAATATAGCCCTATGTTCTTTACAGAACCTTACAAGGAGGCCCAACACACTGGATAGTCTTTCAAAACTGCATGGCCAGGCAGGATCATTCATTCAATAAATATTGCATTGAGTGCCTGTTAGGTGCCAGGTACTATTCTAGAAACTGGCATAACAAGCCCAGGGAAGGGTTGTACAGGTTCAAATGAGCTTAATAAAGTAATGAGAAAGACTTCTGATTTCTGAGGCTGTTTTTCTTTTGTTTTTAATTAGGCAATGGAACAGCAACTGCCATAGGTTCTCTGTAGTCCGTGAGATATCAAATAGGGGTTATCATTCTCCCCAAGGCAACCTGACTTTGGCTTCCCTCCTTTCTAATTATAGCATAGCACATGATCCAGGGAAAGGAGATCTGAAAAATCAAGGCAATTTTGTGCTGAGTTACTGAGACAAATGGAATACTCTCTAAAGGCAGCTCTCCAAACCATCCCTGCCCTGAGCTCAGTTCTCCAATGTCTCTTGCTTTATATCTTGGGTTCAATGTCCTTCACTTTTTTCTCCCCATCAGTCCAATGAAGCACATGGAGGCAGTTCAAGTACACAATTATCTTTACTCAGGTGGGAGGAAACCTCAAAGTAAGTTTCTACACAGATCACTCATTCATTCAACAAATATTTAGTGAGTACCTACTTTAAGTCAGGACGGCTCTCGATGCTTGTGATGTATCAGTGAACAAACGGATAATAAGCCCTACTCTTATGGAGTTTACATTTTAAATGGGGGTTACTGAGATAAGTTACAGTCAATGTTGCAATAATCACATTACTTTATACTAGTTCAGGTCATTACATAGTCCCTTCCTGTTCCTCCTTTCTTTAGCTCCTACTCTAGAGCCCAACCTTTGGGTATATATCTTTTTGCTACTTTTGATGTTTCTGTACTCCACTTCCACTCCAAGGTCTAGCCTTCAGCTACTTCCATTCCCCTCGCAGATCCTCAGGCACACCCTCTTTATTTGTGATTATCCCTAATGAATGGAATTCCCCATACAATGGTAACCCCATCTTTCTTAGATCCCAGTGACAGCAATTTGACTAAAATCACCAGGGCGCTAGATTCTAGTCTCCAAAATCTCTGATTAGCCTTTTCTTAGCCTCTTAGGTGAGCCACAAACTCCATTTATAAATCATTGTTTTCCTTAACTTCTCTCTTATCTTTTCTTTTTGTGTATTTTTTTCCTAACAAACATTTCTCAACCAAGTTGAGAAAGAAAGATAGTTGGAAATAAAGAGCAGGGCTCAATTTATATTTTAAAAAATTCTGGATTGCCAAAGATGATTTGAAAAAGAAAGTTTCTGGGGCCATGTCTTCGTAAGACTCTGATCTCTTATATACACTGTTGCTTCCCGTGCAATTTCTGCAAGCTGTTCTTTAAAATAATTGTGTTGTGTGTTTCTGGGTTCTTATGGGGTTTTAACATTTTGAAACCACTGGGGCAAACATGAAAATTTTAAAAGGTGTTTACTAAGTAGTCAAATAAAATGTTATAAGAAATTTCTCTATCCCCCCCCTCCAATTATTTCCATCCCATCTGAAATAGAAAACAAGTTGAAAATATTTCAGTCCAAAGGGTAATTTTATGAAAAAGATAAGCACCTAGGAACAGGAGCTTTTAATGAAAGTGTCTCCTGCATCACAGAACAACACTAATATAATTCAATAAAGTTTACAAAACCATTCCTGCCAATCAAACTCTAGAAAAGACAATTTCTTGTTTGTGGAAATAGATGTGATACTGAACAGAACCAAATCAGGCTGCAATTAACTCAGTAAAAAAACCTGATATACTAGGCTCAGTTTAGCTAGAGAATCTTGCTGCATTCTAACACATTTGCATACTAGTTTAATAAAACGAACACTTTCAAGAGAATTCTCATTCTAGGGAGTGGGGAAAGGGAACTTACTGAGTTATACAGAAAAAAAGCAACCTAGTAAAAATAGTTACCATTCATTGAGAGTTTACTATGTGGAAGGTACTTTGTTAAGTGCTTTATATACATTTTCTCATTTAATTATCACCATAATTTTAAAAGATGAGTGTTCTTAATATCTCAGTTTTACAGATGAGGTAACTAAGCTCAGAGATGTTAGATGGGTAAATTCACACATGTAATAAGGGGTAAAATTCAGACCCAGGTCTGCTCGTAATTGCTAGGCTGTGTTGCCACTTAGAATATATAACAGATATATCTATATAATAATTATATACAGTCATATGACACTTAATGATGGGGATACATTATGAGAAATGCATCATTAGGCAATTTCATCATTTTGCAAATATGATAGAGTATGCTTACACAAACCTAGTAGGTATAGCCTACTTACATACTTAGGCTACATAGTATAGCCTATTGCTCCTAGGCTACAAGTCTGTACAGCATATTACTGTACTGAATACTGTAGGCAATTGTAACACAATTGCAAATATTTGTGTATCTAAACACATCTAATCATAGAAAAGATACAGTAAAAATATGGAATAAAAGATATGCCTGTAGGAGGTGTGATCAAATAATATGGTGAATATTTAAATTAAAAAAAAACTGTTACAGTAAAAGACACGTTGTCATTAATCCCCCTCAAAATAGTCCTTCATGCTGCGCCCACACATATCTCATAGTTCTTGCCACTTTCTAAAGCAGTTTTGGAAGTCCTCTTTCATGAGTGTCTGTAGTTGTGCTATCATGGCTGCCTCGATATCCTGAATCATTTTGACTTTGGGGAAGAGCCAGAAGACGCACGGTGCCAGATCTGGTGAATAAGGTAGATGAGGACACACCATAATGTTTTTATTTGACAGAACTGTCGTACCAGAAACGATGTGTGACACAGAGCGCTGTCATGATGAAGGATGATTAATGACACACTTTAAAAGACACCTTCTCTCAACCATAGCTCACACCTGACTGACTGCACCGAACAAGTTGAAACTTGTCACACACTGTTACTAAGGTTCAATGCGCCGCTTCCTGTATTGAAAATCCCTGCCTTTCTGTTGGATGGCACTTGGCAGCAGCATTCACTGTATTTTGTGACCACAATGGAAAGCCTCTGTATCTGGCACTGTGCAACTTCTGGTTCTTCTCAAAAGTCAAACTGATTCAGGACATCGAGGCAACCACGACAGCACAACTAAAGACACTCACGAAAGAGGATTTCCAGAACTGCTTCAGAAAGTGGCAAGAATGATGGGATAAGTGTGTTCGAAGTGACGGAGTAATTTAAGGGGAGGGGGAGTTAATGGCAATGTGTCTTTTACTGTAATATTTTTTAAAATTTAAACATTCACCATATTTTTTGATCACACCACATATAGAGCACTTACCATAAATGGAGCTTGCAGGACCAGAAGCTGCTCTGGATGAGTCAGTGAATGAGTGGTAAGTGACAGTGAAGGCTTAGGACATTACTGTACACTACTGTAGACTTTATAAACACTGTACACTTATGCTATACTAAATGTATTTTAAAAATATTTTTCTTCAATAAATTAACCTTAGCTTATTGTACCTTTTTAACTTCATAAGCTTTTTAATTTTTTAACTTTTTGATTCTATTGTAATAACATTAGCTTAAAACACAAACACATTGTATAGCCGCACAAACAATGTTCTTTCTTTATATCTATGTTCTATAAGCTTTTGTCTATTTTTAAAACTTACTTTTTTATTTTACTTTTTAAACTTTTTTGTTAAAAACTAAGACACCAACACACACGTTAACCTAGGCCTACACAGAGTCAAGACCATCAGTATCACTGTCATCTACCTCCATATCTTGTCTCACTGGAAGGTCTTCAGGGAAGTAACACCCATGGAGCTGACTCCTATGAAAATAATGCCTTCTTTTGGAATACCTTCTAGATACCTCCTGAAGGATCTACCTAAGGCTCTTCTTGAGGTGGTATCAGTCTTTTCACAAATATGTATATGGTTGTTTTCTTGGTTTATTATTATTTATCATATGAGATCGGACAATTAAGTTCACGAACTCGTCCTAGAAAAAGTGCTACATACCTCATTGCTGAATATCACTATGGTCGGAGTGACGTCATAGGAATGGCGGCAGCAGGGCGCACTATCTGAGTTCTCCTCCAGATCTTGTTGCAAACGGGAACTATAACCCATCGAGGAAATTTTCGCTCACCACACAATATTGTGGAGAGATTCGTGGATTGCTTGAAGCTAAGAAATTCTTGGGGGTAAGCTAACTGGACGGAGCAAGGAGAGGAGGAGGAGAAGCGGCGTGGGAGCGCCCGGCCGGCAGCGGCGGGAGAGCCCAGCCCCCAGCGGAGCCTCAGCTGGCGGGGGCGAAAACCGAAAACCACGGAGCCGGGCAGGCGCGGGATCCCAGGCAGAGCGGAGAGCGCAGAGACCGGGGGTAGGCCCTTTCCCTGCGTCCCGCGGCTGATTTCTCCCGCCGGGAAGGCGGCGCGCCCTGCGGCGGACGGGGGGCGCAGTCTCCATACCTGGGCCCCTCCCCCCCGCCCTGCTCTCCCAATCCTACCCCGCCCTTCCAGAGACTGGGACTGGAAACCGCGGTGCAGCCCCGCTGTGCCGGGCGCGCAGAGCGCAGAGACCGGGAGGCGGGCGCTTTCCCTGCGTCCCGCGGCTGATTTCTCCCGCCGGGAAGGCGGCGCGCCCTGCGGCGGACGGGGGGCGCAGTCTCCATACCTGGGCCCCTCCCCCCGCCCTGCCCTCCCAATCCTACCCCGCCCTTCCAGAGACTGGGACTGGAAACCGCGGTGCAGCCCCGCTGTGCCGGGCGCGCAGAGCGCAGAGACCGGGAGGCGGGCGCTTTCCCTGCGTCCCGCGGCTGATTTCTCCCGCCGGGAAGGCGGCGCGCCCTGCGGCGGACGGGGGCGCAGTCTCCATACCTGGGCCCCTCCCCCCCGCCCTGCCCTCCCAATCTTACCCCGCCCTTCCAGAGACTTAAACCGGCCCCTGAACTGAGAAGTGGTATCTAACGCTCACGCTTTGGGAAGCCTGACGGGCAGCCCTGACCCAGGCAGACTGGGCAGTGTGCGTGATTTTGGCTGCGCTAGGAGAGAAGAGACGCCTCCACCCCCAGCCACCACCTTTTCTGGCCTGCGGGAAGAGGGCGACGCACGGCTGGGCTGGGAGAGTGAAGACCCCTCCATCTCCAGCCCCCACCCTTCCTGGCTTGCCTAGGGTGGGGTGGGTGCAGCGGCCGAGACACACCCGGAGATCAGCAGTGAGGCAGGCGCAGCTCTGGGCTTTCAGCAGATCAGAAATCTTCTGCCCGCACTCACACACACACACTGAAGAGGTGCCTTAAGACTCAAGAGTTTTGGTCACATATCTGGTGGTGCCACTCTCAGTGTGCATTTGTGCAGGCAAGGGCAGAAACTGCACTGATATTGTAAAAACTATCATCCAGACCCCTCAGGCCCACGCTTTTAAGTCTGCAGTCCCAAAGTCTCTCTGGGCACCAGGTGACCGGCTCTGCCTGCGCAATAAGCAGGGGGCTCCTTGGTACAGCAGAGAACAACCTGGACATTGCTTGGTGGGCTTAGGCCGAGACTGTCGCTGCTTTTTGTATTGCTTTGTTTTGTCTTGTTTTGCTTTGTCTTTATATCTTTGATATCTTTGCCTCTGTCGAGTGGGGTTATCAGGTGGTTTTTGCATGTGAACGTATTTGATATTTTTCTTTGTTGTTGTTGTTGTTGTTGTGCTTGGTGATTTGCTTTGTTCTGAAACTGCCCTGCCAGGGCCCAGCTTGTGAGGCACGGTCAGCAGATCAGAAATCTCCCGCCCGCACCCATACACACACACTGAAGGAGTGCCCTAGGACTCACGAGCTCTGGACAAAGGACTGGTGGTGCTCCTCTCGGTGTGCATACGTGCGGACAAGGGCAGAAGCTGCACTGACTTTGTGGAGACTATCATCCAGACCCCTCAGGCCCACGCTTTTAAGTCTGCAGTCCCAAAGTCTCTCTGAGCACCAGGTGACCGGCTCTGACTGCGCAATAAGCAGGGGGCTCTTTGGTACAGCAGAGGACAACCTGGTCATTGCTTGATGGGCTCAGGCCGAGACGGTCGCTGCTTTTTGTTTTGCTTTGTTTTGCTTTGCTTGGTTTTGTTTTGCTTTATCTTGTATCTTTGATATCTTTGCCTGTGTTGAGCGGGGGTTATCGGCTGTTTTTTTTTTTTTTTTTTTTTTTTTTTTTTTTTTTTTTTTTTTTCTTTGCTGTTGTCGTTGCTGCTGTGCTTGGTGATTTGCCTTGTTCTGGGACTTCCCTGCCGGGGCCCAGCTTGGGTGGCACGGGACTCGGCATATCTGGGGGCCAACTCCAGACCAAATCGGAGTGCAGCCGGGGTTGACCTACAGGTCACATACCTAGAGGGGGTTCTCGGCAGGCTCTGGAGCCCATAGAGGCCAAATCACATTGGGGTGGTCAACCCTCACGCAGCAGAGTGCCCTGCGGGGGGCAGAGCCAAGTCTCACGGCAGGTCAGCCCAGGAGTTGACCCCACCTGCTCATTAGCGGGAAGCAATTAAAGATCTTCTTGAACGGGACAGTGTACACAACACAAGACTCACCTTTGGAGCACACGCAGAGGAGGACGACGTGGTGCGAGTCAAATATAAAGGACACATACTACACAAGATAACCTAGCAAGAACTAAGAACTCTAGGGGATCTACCTAATATATCAAAATAAACACAGTCAGCCAGAATGGGGAAACAAAGATACACGTCCCAAATAAAAGAACAGAAGAAGCTTCCACAACTGGAACCAAATGAAGCAGACGTAACCAACCTCTCAGAGACTGAGTTCAGAACACTGGTGATAAGAATGTTTAAGGAGCTTAGAGAAGACATAAAGAAGGATGTAGAAATCATAACAAACGAGCTTAGAGAAAACATAAAGAAGGATGTAGAAATCATAACGAAAAACCAGTTGGAACTAAAGAACACAATTACCGAAATTAAGAACTCACTTGAAGGAATTACCAGCAGGCTAGATGAAGCAGAGGATCGAATCAGCGACTTAGAAGACAAGGTAGCAGAGATCACCCAAACGGAACAACAAAAAGAAAAAAGAATAAAAAACAATGAAGATGGCCTAAGAGACCTCTGGGATAACATCAAGCGCAACAACATGCGCATCATAGGAATACCAGAAGGTGAAGAGAGCAAGCAAGGGATTGAGAACATATTTGAAGTAATAATGTCTGAAAACTTCCCCAACCTGATGAAGGAAACCAACATACAAGTCCAGGAAGTGCAGAGAGTTCCAACCAGGATTAACCCAAACAGGTCCACACCAAGACACATTATAGTTAAAATGGCAAAGCTTAAAGACAAAGAGAGAATCCTAAAAGCAGCAAGAGAAAGACGGAGGGTTACATACAAGGGAACTCCCATAAGACTATCAAATGATTTTTCTACAGAAACATTGAAGGCCAGGAGGGAGTGGCAGGAGATACTTAAAGTGATGGAAAACAAAGGCCTACAACCTAGATTGCTTTATCCAGCAAGGCTATCATTTAAAGTTGATGGAGAGATAAAGAGCTTTCCAGAAAAAAATAAGCTAAAGGAATTTATTACCACCAAGCCAGCATTGCAAGAAATACTAAAAGGTCTTCTGTAAATAGGAGAAAGATCAAAACAACCTAACTACAAATTTAAAAATGGCAATATCTATGTACCTATCAATAATCACTTTAAATGTAAATGGATTAAATGCTCCAATCAAAAGACATAGGGTGGCTGACTGGATAAGACAGCAAGACCCTTGTATATGCTGTATACAAGAGACTCACCTCAGAACAAAAGACACACACAGGCTGAAAGTGAAGGGTTGGAGTAAGATATTTCATGCAAATGGAAACGAGAAAAAAGCTGGAGTTGCAATACTTATTTCTGACAAAATAGACTTTAAAATGAAGAACATACTAAAAGACAAAGATGGGCACTATATAATAATAAAGGGATCGATCCGACAAGAGGACATAACCCTAGTAAACATCTATGCACCCAACATAGGAGCACCTAAATATATAAAACAGGTACTGACTGACATAAAGGCAGAGATCAACAGTAACACTATTATAGTCGGGGACTTCAACACACCTCTGACCACAAGGGACAGGTCTTCCAGACAGAAAATCAATATGGAAACAACAGCCTTAAATGATACATTGGACCACTTGGATTTAATCGATATTTTCAGAACATTTCACCCCAATGCTGCAAAATACACCTTCTTCTCAAGCGCACATGGAACATTTTCCAAGATAGATCATATGTTAGGCCACAAAACAAGTCTTGATAAATTTAAGAAAATTGAAATCATACCAATTGTCTTCTCTGATCACAATGCTATGAAATTAGAAATGAACTACAGGAAAAAAACGGGAAGACACACCAATTCATGGAGGCTGAATAACTTATTACTAAATAATGAATGGGTCAAGCAGGAGATCAAGGAAGAAATCAAAAGATATTTCGAGATAAATGAAAATGAAAACACGACGACCCAAAATCTTTGGGATGCCGCGAAAGCAGTCCTAAGAGGGAAATTCATAGCTTTGCAGGCCTACCTAAAGAAACAAGAAACATCACTAATCAACAGTTTATCTTCACATTTAAGGGATCTGGAAAAAGAACAGCAAAATAAGCCCAAAGGGAACACAAGGAAGGAGATAATAAAGATCAGAGCAGAATTAAATGAAATAGAAACCAGAAAAACAATACAAAAGATCAATGAATCCAAGAGTTGGTTCTTAGAGAAGATAAACAAAATCGACAAACCATTAGCCAGACTCATTAAAAAAAAGAGAGAGAGGACCCAAATTAATAAAATCAGAAACGAAAGAGGAGAAGTGACAACGGACACTGCAGAAATACAAAGAGTTTTAAGAAGTTACTATGAGCAACTATATGCCAACAAATTTGACAATTTGGAAGAAATGGACAATTTTCTAGAGGCGTACAACCTTCCAAGGCTAACTCAAGAAGAAACAGAAAACCTGAATAGACTGATTACCACCACGGAAATTGAATCAGTAATCAACAGTCTCCCAACAAACAAAAGCCCTGGACCAGATGGCTTTACAGGTGAATTTTACAAAGCGTTCAAAAAAGAATTATCACCAATTCTCCTCAAGCTCTTCCAAAAAATCCAGAAGGAGGGAAGACTCCCAAACACTTTTTACGAAGCCACTATCACCCTGATCCCAAAATTAGACAAAGACACCACAAAAAAAGAAAACTACAGGCCGATATCTTTAATGAACATAGATGCAAAAATCCTCAACAAAATATTAGCAAACAGAATTCAGCAATACATTAAAAAGATCATTCACCACGATCAAGTGGGATTCATTCCTGGTATGCAGGGGTGGTTCAACATCCGCAAATCTATTAATGTGATACACCACATTAACAAAATGAAAAATAAAAATCACATGATCATATCAATAGATGCAGAAAAAGCATTTGATAAAATTCAACAGCCATTTATGATAAAAACCCTTAAGAAAGTGGGAATAGAGGGATCTTATCTCAACATAATAAAGGCCATATATGACAAACCCACAGCTAACATCATACTCAATGGGGAAAAGCTAAAACCATTCCCCCTAAGATCAGGAACAAGGCAAGGATGCCCATTATCTCCGCTTCTATTCAACATAGTTCTGGAAGTTCTTGCCACAGCAATCAGACAAGAAAAAGAAATAAAAGGCATCCAGATTGGTAAGGAGGAAGTAAAGTTATCATTGTATGCAGATGATATGATACTATATATAGAGAACCCTAAAGACTCCACCAAGAAGCTATTAGAGCTGATAGATGAATTTAGTAAAGTGGCAGGATACAAAATTAATATTCAGAAATCAGTTGCATTTGTATATACCAATAATAAAACATCAGAAGGAGAAATTAAAAAAACAATCCCATTTACAATCGCTCCAAAGACTATAAAATACCTGGGAATAAATTTAACCAAAGAAGTAAAAGATCTATACTCAGAAAATTATAAGACACTGATGAAAGGAATGAAGGAAGATATAAATAGATGGAAACACATATCATGTTCATGGATAGGAAGAATTAATATAATTAAAATGTCCATACTGCCTAAGGCAATATACATATTCAATGCAATTCCTATCAAACTGCCAACGTCGTTTTTCACAGAAATAGAACATATAATCCTAAAATTTATATGGGACCATAAAAGACCCCGAATAGCAAAGGCAATCTTGAGAAATAAGAACAAAGTGGGAGGTATAACAATACCTGACTTCAAATTATACTACAAGGCTACAGTAATCAAAACAGCATGGTACTGGCATAAAAACAGACACATAGATCAATGGAACAGAATAGAGAGTCCAGAAATAAATCCACGCCTATATGGCCATTTAATCTACGACAATGGAAGCAAGAATGTACGATGGAGTAATGACAGTCTATTCAATAAATGGTGCTGGGAAACCTGGACAGACACATGCAAAAAAATGAAGTTGGACCACCTCCTTACACCATATACAAAAATAAATTCAAAATGGCTTAAAGACTTAAATGTAAGGTCTGAAACCATAAAATACCTAGAAGAAAATATAGGAAGAAACTTCTCAGACATTACCCGGAGTAAGATTTTTACTGATATACACCCTCGCGCGAGGGAACTAAGAGAAAGAATAAACATGTGGGATTATATCAAACTAAAAAGTTTTTTCACAGCAAAGGAAACCATCAATAAAACAAGAAGGGATCCTACTGAATGGGAAAAGATATTTGCCAGTGATATATCTGATAAGGGATTAATATCACAAATCTATGGAAAACTTACTCAACCCAACTCCAAAAAAACAAACGACCCAATTAAAAAATGGGCAGAGGACTTGAAGAGACATTTTTCTGAAAAGGACATTCAGATGGCAAACAGACATATGAAGAAATGCTCAACCTCACTAACCATCAGAGAAATGCAAATAAAAACCACAATGAGATACCACCTCACCCCAGTCAAAATGGCTATCATCAATAAATCAACAAACAACAAGTGCTGGCGCGGATGTGGAGAAAAGGGAACGCTTGTGCACTGTTGGTGGGATTGCAGACTGGTGCAGCCGCTATGGAAAACAGTATGGAGGTATCTCAAAATTCTGAAAATGGAACTACCTTATGATCCAGTAATTCCACTCCTAGGTATCTATCCGGAGAAATCCAGAACTTCAATTCAAAAATCTCTATGCACTCCTATGTTTATTGCAGCACTATACACAATAGCTAAGACATGGAAACAACCAAAATGCCCATCGGTAGATGATTGGATTAAGAAACTGTGGTACATTTATACAATGGAGTATTATGCAGCCATAAGGAAGAAAGAAATCTTACCATTTGCAACAACATGGATGGATCTAGAGAACATTATGTTAAGTGAAATAAGTCAGACAGAGAAAGATAAGTTCCATATGATCTCACTTATTTGCGGATTCTAAAGAAAAGAATAAGTGAATGAACTAATCAGAAACTGGGAGACAATGAGGAAAAACTGAGGGTTGCTAGATGGGCGGGGGGAGTGGGGGGTGGGGGGGAGGGTGAGGGGATTGGAGGGCAGTCGGTGACCACAGGATGGCCACGGGGTTTGAAAATTAATCTGGGGAACGTAATTTGGTGGTTACCAGAGCGTAAGGGGGTTGGGGGGGGGGGGATGAGGGTGAGGGGGATCAAATGTACGGTGATGGAAGGGGAGCTGTCTCTGGGTGGTGAACACACAGTGTGATTTATGGATGATGTGATTCAGAATTGCACAACTGAAATCTATGTAATTCTACTAACAATTGTCACCCCAATAAATTAAAAAAATAAAAAAAATATTAAAAAAAAAAAAAAAAAAAAAAAAAAAAAAAATATCACTATGGTCACCTTCGAAGTACTCCCCTTAGAAAGCTATGCACCAACGCCAGCACCTAGTCCACACTTCAAAGCAATTTTGGAACTCTTTTGCTGGAATGGTTATCAGAGCTGTCATCGTATTAACCTTGATGTCCTGAATGTCATCAAAATGTCTTCCTTTCAATATTTCCTTTATCTTCGGGTAAAGAAGTCATTGGGGGTCAGATCAGGTGAGTAGGAAGGGTGTTCCGATACAGTTATTTGTTTACTGGCTAAACACTCCCTCACAGACAGTGCCATGTGAGTTGGTACATTGTCGTGATGCAAGAGCCATGAATTGCTGGTGAAAAGTTCAGGTCGTCTAACTTTTATACGCAGACTTTTCAGCACTTCCAAATAGCAAACTTGGTTAACTGTTTGTCCAGTTGGAAAAAATTCATAATGAATAATCCCTCTGATATCAGAAAAAGTTAGCAAAATCGTTGCAACAAGTTCTCAAACATAATTATCAGACTTCGTTGATTTACTTGTAAGAAGATAGTGCACCATGAACATGACTTTGTATTAATGAAAACTTTTTGGTGTTGGGGTCCATGTTTTACAACTTTTTAAGGAGTTTGCTGAGGTCTGTAAAAGCTTCTACCAAACACATCACTGTGAAATTTCTTGAGGGTTCTTCTCTTGCAGTTTCCTTTTTCCTTGCCTCTTCTTCAACTACGCATTCCTGTTGCAGTTTCAACAACTCCTCATTAGTCAATGAACATGAAATTGAG
Source organism: Rhinolophus ferrumequinum (assembly GCF_004115265.2). NCBI lineage: Eukaryota > Metazoa > Chordata > Mammalia > Chiroptera > Rhinolophidae > Rhinolophus > Rhinolophus ferrumequinum. Next base: position 25,147,880 of record NC_046284.1, on the reverse strand, counting down.
CCCCTCAATGTCATACTTATCCACACCCAGGTTAAAATTGTTTGCCATCTCAACCACAGCTCTGTTGATTTTTGCAACCCTTGCACTACGACATTACAATGGCTATGATGTCACTAGACAGTAAGAATTTTTTCAGCTACATTATAATCTTTTTTTCCCCATTATTTTGGCTCTTTATTTATTTATTTATTTATTTATTTTTTAAAAATATTATTGGGGTGACAATTGTTAGTAAAATTACATAGATTTCAGGTGTACAATTCTGCATTACATCATCTATAAATCCCATTGTGTGTTCACCACCCGGAGTCAGTTCTCCATCCATCACCATATATTTGATCCCCCTTACCCTCATCTCCCACCCCCCAAACCCTTATCCTCTGGTAACCACTAAAATATTGTGTGTGTCTATGAGTTCTTGTTTCTCATTGGTTTGTCTTGTTCTTTTCTTGTTTTTGGTTTATATACCACATCTCAGTGAAATCATATGGTTCTCTGCTTTTTCTGTCTGACTTATTTCACATAGCATTATACTATCAAGATCCATCCATGTTGTCACAAATGTTCCAATATCATCTTTTCTTACCGCCGTGCAATATTCCATTGCGTATATATACCACAACTTCTTTATCCAGTCATCTATCGAAGGACATTTTGGTTGTTTTCACGTCTTGGCCACCATAAACAAAGCTGCAATGAACATTGGAGCACACGTGTCTTTATGTGTAGATGTTTTCAGATTTTTTGGGTAGATACCCAGGAGAGGGATTGCTGGGTCATATGGTAATTCTATTCGTAATTTTTTGAGGAACGTCCACACTGCCTTCCATAATGGCTGCACCATTCTGCATTCCCAACAACAGTGTATGAGGGTTCCTTTTTCTCCACAGCCTCTCCAACACTTGTTACTATTTGTCTTGTTGATGATAGTCATTCTGACTGGGGTGAGGTGATATCTCATTGTGGTTTTTATTTGCATTTCTCTGATGATTAGTGATTTTGAGCATTTTTTCATATGTCTCTTTGACATTTGTATGTCCTCTTTGGAGAAATGTCTCTTCAGGTCCTCTGCCTATTTTTCAATTGGGTTGTTTGTTTTTTTGTTGTTGAGTTTCATGAGTTCCTTGTATATTTTGGATATTAGCCACTTATCGGACGCACTGTTTGCAAAAATCTTCTCCCATTCAGTTGGTTGTCTCTTTATTTTGTCAATGGTTTCTTTCGTTGTGTAGAAGCTTTTAAGTTTCATATAGTCCCATTGATTTATTTTAGCTTTTACTTCCATTGCCTTTGAGTCAAATTCATAAAATGCTCTTTGAACCCAAGGTGCATAAGTTTAGTACCTATGTTTTTTTCTATGCAGTTTATTGTGTCAGGTCTTATGCTTAAGTCTTTGATCCACTTTGAATTAATTTTGGTACATGGTGACAGACAGCAGTCCAGTTTCATTCTTTTTCACGTGGCTTCCCAATTCTCCCAGCACCATTTATTGAAGAGGCTGTCCTTCCTCCATTGTATGTTTTTAGCTTCTTTGTTAAAAATTATCTGTCCATATTTATGTGGTTTTATTTCTGGGTTCTCAATTCTGTTCCATTGGTCTATGTGTCTGTTTTTCTGCCAATACCATGCTGTTTTGATTATGGTTGCCCTGTAGTACAAGCTAAAGTCAGGGAGTGTGATACCTCCAGTATTGTTCTTTTTTCTTAAAATTGCTTTGGCTAGTCGAGGTCTTTTGTGGTTCCAAACAAATCTGATGATTTTTTTTTGTTCTATTTCTTTAAAAAATGCCATTGGGATTTTGATGGGGATTGCATTAAATCTGTATATTGCTTTGGGTAATATAGCCATTCTAACTATGTTGATTCTTCCAATCCATGAGCACGGAATGGCTTTCCATTTCTTTGTGTGTTCTTCAATTTCTTTCAAAAATGTCTTATATTTCTCAGCATATAGTTCCTTCACATCCTTGGTTAAGTTTATTCTTAGGTATTTTATTCTTTTTGCTGCAATTGCAAATGGAATTGTTTTTTGTATTTCTTTTTCTGAGATTTCATTGTTAGTATATAGGAATGCAATGGACTTTTCTACGTTGATTTTGCAGCCAGCAATTTTACTGTATTCGTTGATTGTTTCTAATAGCTTTTTGATGCAGTCTTTAGGGTTTTCTATATATAGCATCATGTCATCTGCAAAGAGTGATGGTTTAAGTTCTTCATTCCCAATGTGGAAGCCTATTATTTCTTTCTCTTGCCTGATTGCTCTGGCAAGGACTTCCAACACCATGTTGAAAAGCAGAGGTGATAGGGGACAGCACTGTCTTGTTCCTGAACATAGAGCAAAGGGCTTCAGTTTATACCATTAATTATGAGATTAGCTGCGGCCTTGTCATATATGGTCTTTATTATGTTAAGGCATTTTGCTTCTATACCTATTTTATTAAGTGTTTTAATCATAAATGGATGTTGTATCTTGTAAAATGCTTTTTCTGCATCAATTCATATAATCATATGATTTTTGTCCTTTATTTTGTTTATGTGATGTATCACATTGATGGATTTGCGAACATTGAACCATCCTTGTGCCCCGGGGATGAACCCCACTTCGTCGTGATGAATGATCTTTCTAATGCATTGCTGTATTCGATTTGCTATAATCTTTTTTTTAGGATTTTTGCATCTGTATTCATCAGAGATATTGGTGTGTAGTTTTCTTTTTTTGTGTTGCCCTTACCAGGTTTGGGTATCAGGGTAATGTTGGCCTCATAAAATGAGTTAGGGAGTACTATCTATTCTTCAATTTTTTGGAAGAGTTTGAGCACGACTGGCATTAGATCCTCTTTGAAGGTTTGGAAGAATTCACTAGAGAAGCCATCTGGTCCCGGGCTTTTGCTTTTGGTAAGGCTTTGGATGACTGATTCAATTTCATTACTGGTGAACGGTCTGTTTAGATTTTCCAGTTTTTCATGATTCAGCCTTGGAAGACTGTATGTTTCGAAGAACTTGTCCATTTCTTCTAGGTTATTGAATTTGATGGCATATAGTCCTTCATAGTATTCCTGGATGATCCTTTGTATATCTGTGGTGTCCGTGATAACTTCCCCTTTTTCATTTCTGATTTTGTTAATTACTTTCTTCTCTTTTTATCTTACTGACTCTAGCCAAGGCTTTGTCAATTTTGTTAATCTTTTCAAAGAACCAGCTCTGTGTCGCATTAATTTTTTCTATTCTCTTTTTGTTCTCTATTTCATTTAGTTCTGCTCTGATTTTTGTTATTTCCTTTCTTCTGCTGACCTTGGGTTTCACTTGTTCTTCTTTTTCTAGTTCTTTAAGGTGTAACATGAGGTTATTTATTTGGGATTTTTCTTGTTTCTTGAGATAGGCTTGTAATGATATAAATTTCCCTCTTAAAACTGCTTTTGTTGCATCCCAAAAATTTTGGTAGGATGTATTTTCATTGTCATTTGTTTCTATGTATCTTTTGATCTCTCCTCTAATTTCTTATTTGACCCAGTCGTTCTTTAAAAATATGTGGTTTAATCTCCATGTATTTGTGTTTTTTTCCTGCTTTATTTTTGCAGTTGATATCCAATTTCAAAGCCTTGTGATCAGAGTATATGCTTGGTATGATTTCAATGTTCTTAAATTTGCTGAGGCTGATTTTATATCCCAATATATGGTTTATCCTTGATAATGTTCCATGTACACTAGAAAAGAATGTATAGTCTGATGTTTTATGATTAAGTGCTCTATATATGCCAATTATGTCCATTTCATCTAATGTGTCATTTAAGGCTGCTATTTCGTTATTTATTTTTTGTTTGGATGATTTATCCATAGCTGTCAGTGATGTATTTAGGTACCCTAGTATAATTGTGTTTTGGTCAATTTCTCCCTTTAGTTCTGTTAGTAGTTGCTTGGTATATTTCGGTGCTACCTGATTGGGGGCATAAATATTGATGACTGTTATGTCTTCTTGTTGTATAGTCCCCTTTACCGTTATGAAATGTCCATCTTTATCTCTTGTTATCTTTTTCACCCTGAAGTCTGTTTCATCTGATATCATTATGGTTACACCTGATTTTCTCTGGGTATCATTTGCTTGGAGTGTCAATTTCCACCCTTTCACTTTGAGTCTATGCTTGTCCTTGTAGCTGAGATGTGTCTCTTGGAGAAAGCATATTGTTGGGTTTAGTTTTTTTATCCCATCTGCTACTCCGTGCCTTTTTATTGGTGAGTTCAGTCCATTTACATTTAAGGTGATTATTGATATGTGAGGATTTCCTGTCATTCTATCTTTAGTTTTCTGGTAAGGCTGTGTCTCCATTGTTTCTTTGCCTTTTTGTTGTTGTCTATTGTTTCTGTGTGGTGGTATTCTCTGATGTTTCCCTCTGTTTCTTGTTTTATTACAGTATGTATTTCAGTTGTGGGATTTTCTTGAGTGGTCACCCTGAAGTTTAAGTAAAAGAAAGTTGGATATTTAGAGTATTCCATTTTCTTTACCACGCTTACTTTCTCCATTGCCATATTCCGGTTCAGGCCTTTACTCTCCCCCTTTTTATGTTTTGGTTGCCATAAATTGTCCCTGTTGTTGGTGGTCGAATAGCCTCCTTTAGTATTTCTTGTAGTGCAGGTCGTGTATTAGAAAATTCCCTCAGCTTCTGTATGTCTGGAAAGGTCTTTATTCCTCCTTCATATCTAAAGCATATCTTTGCTGGATACACTATTCTTGGCTTATAATTTCTCTCTTTCAATAGTTTGAATATTTGGTTCGACTCCCTCGTGGCTTGTAGAGTTTCTGCTGAAAAATCTGATGATAATCTAATGGGTTTCCTTTGTAGGTTACCCTCTTCTTTTCCCTGGCTGCCTTGAGGATTCTTTCTTTGTCGTTGATTTTAGACAGCTTCAATACAATGTTCTTTGGAGAAGGCCTGTTGGGATTGAGGCAATTAGGTGTTCTATTTGCTTCTTGGATTCGAGGATCAAATCCTGTCCACAAGTTTGGGAAGTTCTCGTCAACAATTTGTTTGAATATATTCTTTGTTTCCTTCTCTCTTTCTTGTCCTTCTGGTATGCCCATTATTCTTATATTGCTCTTTCTGATGGAGTCACAAAGTTCTTGTAGATTTCTTTCATTTCTTTGAAGTCTCAAGTCTCTTTCTTCTTCCATCTGTGTAATTTCCAGGTTTCTATCTTCGATGTCACTGATTCTTTCCTCCATCTGATCAAATCTAATACCTAAGCTGATTATTTCATTCTTTATTTCTTGTATTGAGTTCTTAATCTCCAGAAATTCTGTCTGGTTCTTTTTTAAATTTTCAATCGCTTTTGTAACATGCTCATGTTGTTCTTTGATTGTGTTTCTGAGTTCATTAAACTGCCTTTCTGTGTTTTCTTGCATCTTGTTGAGTTTTTTCAGAACTGCAATCTTGAATTCTCTGTCGTTTAAGTCACATATTTCCATATCTTTAAGTTCCTTTTCTGGAGACTTTTCACGTTCTTTCTGAGCTGTCTTGTTGCCTTGGTTATTCATGGCAATTACTGATTTATTATTTCTCTTCCTAGACATCTACAGGAGTGGCCTCTGCAACAGGTTGATAGGAAGAGGTCTTTCTTTTGTTTTCCAGTACTTGTTGGTAGAATGTTTTATTTTCTCTCCGACTGCAGCCTTTTATTTCTCTCACACGGTAGTGCTATGTTTTCTCTGCACTATTCCAGCTTTTCTCACAATGGGGGGATTCCCTGGGCGATGGTCTTCGCCTCTGTTAATAGTTCACCTGGGTCACAGGGCGCAGTGTCCGTGTGGGTATTCGGAGATCTTTTGAATTCCTGAAGCTCTTCCTGCACCAGATTCAGAGCCCGTATGTTTCAGCAGTTCTGTTTACTCCTGCAGGGATCCGCCCAGATAGGTGGGGCCAGGGGTGGGGTGAGTTGTGAGAGGTGACCCAGAGCAATGGTGGCAACCACCACCACAGCCGGTCCTGCTTCCACAGTTCCCTCCCCTCTGCCGGAACTAGTTGGGCTGCGAATCTGTGTCTAAGGTCCAGTTCTCAGAAAAGCAAATATTCTGTTCTTTTGGTTCTTTTGATCTGACACTGCTACTGTTCCGCTTCTAGCACAGGTCAGGTGTGGGCGGGGCGAGCTCTGGGAGGGTAGGGAGGGGGTGGCTAGTCTCAGTACCTAAGGCTTCCATTCTCTGCTCGGCAGTGAGGGCTTAAACCACCGTTTTCAGCCTTCTTCCCTCAGTGTTTGCTCCGAGGTCTCTGGCGTGAGCATTGGGTTCAGCCGTGTTATATGCTGCACCCTCAGCCCTGTGGGCCATAAGCGGAGCCCTAGCAGTGCGAGTTCTTCTCTCTCTCTGGCAGCTGCGGTAGTTCCAGGATGCAGTGTGCTCGGAGCACTGAGCTAGGTCTGCGTCCTTCGCCCACGGGGCTCCGTCTCCGCACTTCTCCCTTCCCTCCTCCCCCACTTGCGGGATTCGCCCACCTTTAGGTGAATTCAGTAGTGGGCCTCTTCGTGTTGCCTGTCTGCTGTGCAGGGAGTCCTTTGTGGAGTTATTTTTGTTCGATTAGTTGTAAATTCCAGGGGAGCTTTACAGAGGCTCACCTCCTGCTGCCATTTTGATCTATTTTATAATCTTTTTTTTTTTTTTTTACATCTTATGGGACCACCATCACATATGCAATCCATCGTTGACCAAAACAGCATTATGCAGTGCATGAGTGTATAATACAAGTATACTTGTGTATGTATATTTGTAATAGATAAATTTTAAATGAATTAGCTAGGCATAAAGCAGCATAACATTGTAGTAAAAACACTTAATTCTGAATCCTGGGTTTTACCTAGGGTCTTATGCTAATTAGCTTCATGGCTCCAGATGAGCCATTTAACATCTGCAGGTCTCAGTTTTCTCAATCAATAAAACAAGGCTATCAAGTTAAACATTCTATGGCATTCCATTTAGCTCTGCCATTCTATTATTCTACTGAGATAAGTTAGGTCATATGTATTACCATGAATGTTTTGCCTTTGGGGATAACATACACTAAAAGAAATTTGAGGAATAAATTCTGCTAAAAAGTGTGTAACCTTGACACAAGCAGATCTGCTAGAAAGAGGGAGATGATTTTTAAAAGAAGAATCTTTTTATGCAGCAAATGGAGCTGCCAACATAGTCTTTGAACTCTCCTTCACTATGAGCTAAAGAGAGACTTCAGTTAATCTTCAGTAAAAATGACAGTCTGCGAGTATTTTAAATCTCCAGGTCGAGGGTAAGTTGGCAAGAACTAAATGGAGAAGAAAAAAAACATTTTATAGGGTCACTTCTAAGCCCAGAATCATGGGATTTCTGAAGAAAGTTTTTATGGGTGACTAAATCAAAGAGCTCCGTTAGGTCAATAAAAACGGTTCTAATAATATAAGAACTGAATACTGAATAGTATTCAGTATTTCTGAAATACTATTGGTGCTTTAAGTAAAGTTGAAATGAGAGAAAGGCTAGCTGTGAAACAGCTAGATCATAGAGAATTCTATTCTCTAGGGGATTGCACTTCTGGGAATTTTATAAAAACTTCACATAACTTTTGCAAGACACATGGACTCACAATCAGTGTAGGTTGACTTTGATTTTTGATTCTTTGTACAATGTAGAATGCCACATTTATCAATGAGTCTCCAGAAAGAATGGACACATTCAAGGACTCAACTGGCCTACTACAGGGATTCCAGCCACTTTGAGGAACAACTGATTGAAGTCTTGAGCTTTTATGTTTGTATTTCTCCAGAGCAGTTCTTGACTAACTTGTCTCTGCTCCATTGCCTTCCCAGGTGACCCACCCATTGTCATGTTTGCCATACAAAGTTGTAATAAGCCACACTCCTACCTGCCTTTCCAATTCTCTCAAGAGCCACTAAGCAAAGGAGGTTAACAATAGTGTCTTCTCATTTCTATCACTGACAGTGACGGGATTACTTAAAGAGCTCATTTTTCTCCTGCAATACTTTATTTTATTTTAGAAAAGTAGCCAAAGAAAGGTAAAGAGAGGCTGAGGGCGAGTGAGAAAGGGTTAGTTATTTAGCCATATGGGTGGGCTATTTTCCTCATGGCAGGTACATTTGTATTTTTAAATTAAATGAAACCCTTTGTGCTCTAGGTGAGAATGCTATATGAATCACAGATGGCTTTTATAATAGGCCAGTATTAGAAATACAAAGGTGTCTGAATGAATAGATAAGTAACATTATCACAAGATTGGAAAGGGAAGAACCATATGGCAGGTTAATGCAAGGAATTATTATAATAAAATGAAGGAGTTGGAATTTGAAAATGGGTATTAAATTCATTTGGATTATAAACTATTGCAATTAGAAAAAAGAACCCTGGAGGCTAATCAGTTTTCATTAATAGATTTCTTTCGAACTTGCCCAGTGATTCCTAAATTTGTTCTTGCAACAGACCCCTGTAATAGCTTCTCTCCATTTGATGGACCAGAGCATTAACTCATCCTTCAGTGTCAAGAGCTCATAAGTAACAGAAGTGAAGCCTGTCCACTCAATGAGCTTTGAGTACCCAACTAATTCCCCCAAAAGAACAGAAAGAGCATGGCTGCTCACTAACCAGTAGATGCGCCAACTTAGACTCATATAATTTTAGAACTGAAATGGGCTTGAGTTTAACTTACTCTTAATCTTGCTCACAGTGAAGGAATCTCATGCACAGCATGCCTGACAGTAGCGTCTAGATTTTGCTTAAATACTTAAGCAGGTCCCTGCTTCACCAGAAACCCATTCCACTACCAGACAATTTGAACAGAAAGGTTTTCCCCTTGTGCTGGCTAAAATTTGCCGTCCTATGGCTATCTGGGTTTACATTCAGGCTCATTGAATTGTATGATTTTGGGTACATTACTTAATCTGTGCTTCAGTTTCCTTATATGTAAAATGGGGGAAAAAAACAGTATCTGTATCATAAGATTATTGAAGGGATTAAACATGTTTAGTATAAGTCAAGTATTTAGCACAGTTCCTGGCACAAAATAAGCGCTCAATAAACGTCAGCTATTATCTTTATTGCTAATACTATTGCTACTTTTACAACTATTACTGTCACAACCACATCAATCCACTTCTTTATATCAGCTCCTCAAATATTTGTAGACTCCTATTTAAAGCATGAGATTTAGAACTGTGTATCAATCTCTGTTTCTTATTAACTCTATATTAGGCAAGTTATCTGACACCTTCAAACCAGGTATCTCCAAGAAATATAATACTTCCTGCATAGGGTGATATGAAGATGGAAGGAAATAATATACGCAGTGCCCACCACACAGTAGGTAGTTAAAAACAGTCAGTTCCCGTCCCCTTCTCCACGTCTTAAGTTTTCTCTTTCCCAGGTACTAAAAGCCCCAATCTCTAACCTTTCTTTATATGACAGGGTCTTTCTTCAGATATGGTGCCTCGGATGGAAAGCCTTATTCCAGAGGTGTGACCCAAATATGCCATGCAGAGTAGAGTGGGACTTCAATATTAAGACTCTTTAATCTTGGGGAGATACAGCTCAGCTAAAGGCATATGTGGGCAAGGCAGGGGTTAGATGTATTCTCTTATCACCATGATTCTTTTTGCTCATTGATTTCATTTTTCTTGACTCACAGGCTAATGAGTGATTGATCTCATCAAAACTTCAAGTTACTTATTGAATCAGAGCAATTGTACTGGCCCAATCCAGTAACTCTTTTTTAGGACTGCTTTCTTAACAGGTTGTGATGCATACATAATGCAGAGAATCCAATTCCTGCCACATATATTGAAGGGCATTACTGTCAAAATGTCTCTTCCAAACCATTTTATATGGTTGCTTTCCACAGCAAATTATTGAATTAAAAGTATAATAATTTTAATCTTGTTGGTTAGTACTGATTAAGTATCTCTAGGCATGTAGAGATGTAGAATGCATGCTTTGAAGTATAAGGCTGGAGTCCACCTTTCCAATTTTCTAGAGGCAGTATAGAATACTGAGAAGATCACTAAGAGTCATGGAACTTGAGATAGAGCCCTGTCTATGCCATTAACTTAGTATATGATCTGGAATAAAGCATTTGATTTATTTTTTTAAAGCTTTGATAATATTTTAAGGAGAAAAATTAGGAAAAATGCAAAATGAACAATCATGCAACAATGTTGATATGAAGTACTCAGTTGTCATTAAAAACTCACAGCAATAAAGACAATATATTTTGTTACAAATGGTAAGATTTCATTCTTTTTAATGGCAGAGTAATATTCCATTGTATATGTGTACAACAATTTCTTTATCCAATCATCTATTGATGGGCATCAGATGGGTAATAGAATTATTGGGGTTATCACTTTTTGTGGTATATAAATGTCTAATCACTATGTTGTTTTGTACACCTGAAATTAATTTTTTTAATTAAATAAATAAATTCCCAAAAAGAAGACAATATAGCAGCCTAAGAATGTTTATGATGCAGTAAGAAAACACAGAATACAAAATTATTTATGATAGCTATTATCATAACTCTGTGATATTTTACGTGCATAAAACAAAGAGGTAAACACTGGCCAGACAATAAAGTCAGTTGAATAGTAGGGAAAATAGACTGTAACTACTGAATTGAAAATAAATTTATGTGAACTTAAGGACACCCGTTTGCAAGAGCAACATATATTAAAACTTTCATTTGAGCTATTTTGATCATAGTTTCCCCATTCGCAAAATGAGAGTGTTAGATTAAATTTTAATGTCACTTCTGGGTCCAATAATGTATATTTCTATTCTGTAGCCTTATGGCTAATTAAATAATTATATTTTCACACACTACAATTACCTTTTTAATCAGTTATTCCTGAGGTATAATGCAGACAAAATGGGATTTTAAAACAACTTTTGTAATTTTAATAGAGAACTGAAACAGTTGAACATTTCTTCTCCCAACGTTTTGCTTATATAATTTTAAAGTAGTTAATTAAATTGTGTTTTACAAAGATTATCATCATATATCCAAGATGAAGGGGAGAGTTCAACATTTACAACTGAGGTACAACAGAGAAAGCTGCATTGAGCAAGACTGTTTATAATGTATTAACCATAGGAAATGGATTGGAACCTGATCTTGAGTAGACAGTATATTTCTCACAGCTCAACTTAGTAATATGCTATGAGAATTCTGAGAACGTATATCGTCCATGACCTTGCATCAGCAATTATATAAGCATGTTTAAAATTTTTGTTATTAATTTAACTCTTCAGGTAGTAGTCAAAAGTACTGTAAAGAAATGCCTTTTTGCCCCCTGGTGCATATAAAATTATTGGTTTATCAGAGGTTTCCAATGTGCAGGTGATCTTTTGGATCTGATATACTCTTTTTTACAGTCCCTAAGAAAACGGTCTATTAAAGCTTTTACTCTACTTATACAAAACCTACAGTTACATTACCCAGCAGAAGTCTTAAGAATCAATATTACTGGTTATATTTATTAATAAAAATGTCCCATAAAACACTGATTTTTTTTTTTGGCTTCTAATTCAAGAAACACCATTTTGAGTGATGAGCTATGAATTCTGGTATTTAGTCTCTGACTGTAGCATCATAGGACTGTTTTAGAGGAGAACATAGCTCTTCCCCTCTATGAGTATGCTCCTGAATGTTAGGAATGTTTATTAAATCACACACACACACACACACACACACACACACACACACACACACACACTGGTGCGGTGGGAGTTCCTACAGTATTTTGCAGGGTATATTCCATTTGCTATCACCTATTTCTCCATCAGACAAAAAGGCAGCATATAGGAAAACAAAGTAAAACAAAACAAAAAAACCATGAAGAATCTCCATTTTCTATATTTTGACATTCTTCGGTTAGATTCATGCATTGGCTGAAAGATAAACCCAAATAAGTGGTGGATGGGGAAACTTTGGCTCACCATAACATCACTTATGCTGATATTTCTAAAGGTCAGAAGAAATTAGGTCCAGACTCAATTCCAATCATTAATTCACTCCAACATGACAACATGTTTCCATGATGATGCGGTCTCTAAATAATCTTCTCTGTGACTACAGCATTAGGAATAGCAGAATTTCCAAAGGCCTATGACATTAGTCTGCTTTTCCCAGGTGGTATCCTTGCTGTTATCCTTGAACTGTGACGAAGAGGCCACTACATAGCAGATGGTAAGAAAAGAGAACCAAAGTTTAAATAACAACCATCACCATCAACATTAAGCCTCCCTTTGAAACAACAGGAACTGTGAAATCTGACTCTCCATCTCTGTTGGACGTGAACAAAGCAGGGTCTTCTTACAGGAGACAGGGTTTACTGCTTTTCTTAGCATAAATGCACCAAGAAAAAAATACATCAAGTATAAGATAATAGTGCATCCCTAATTCAGTAATTGTCATAGGACTCTTTCCTTCTCCTCAATTAAACACTTAACAGGAAGCTGGGATTCACACAAAGAAATTCGCTCCTCCTCCCCTCTTTCCCCAGTTTGATTTATGCATAGCCCTTGGAGACACAAATTAATGTCTTCATCGACCAAAAGCCCCAGCTGTTTTGGAAAACCTATGACAAAGCTTAACTAAGGTTCACACATGCAAACATAAAGCCTCCATAATTACTAAGCTGGGTATTAAAAAGCTGGCTCCTCAATCATGGGCCTAAAGACAGCCTTTTTTGCCTCTCTCATCCCTAATCAGGCTAGTACTGCCTGAGGTATTGTGGATTCTGGGTAGATAGCCACTTAAAGCAAAGTTGAAGAGATATAGAACTGCAGGGATTTAAAACCACAATTCATTGTTTGTTAATATCAGACAGGAGTACTGGGAATCTGTGAAACTCCATTTCTTATGGATCTGATTTATTTGGTTTGATTGTTCTCTTTATAATGGTAAGAAATCAGAAAATGACATGACAAATTTAAAGAAAATACTAAAAGACACTCAACATCCTCATTTTGGTCTTAAGTGAACAAAATACAAGCCTCCTCCCTACCTGCCCCCATACCCTCTTGGACACATGGCCAACATTTGCTGTCCTCATTTCCTCTCCTCGCATCCGCTTCTTAATCACTGCATTCTGGGTTGTGTCTACAGCATTTTAAAGAAACAACCCTTGCAAAAGTAACTGATACTTTTTTGTTGCTAAAGCCAATAATCACTGTTTTAAGTCCTTATCTTACTCTTCTTTCTCTCTGCAGCACTTCCCTCTGCTGACCATTCCTGCTCTTTTGAAACTCTTCCCTTGCCTTTTGCGACACCCCCTCTGACTCTCTATTTTCTCTTTTCCAGTTTCCTTCATGGACTTGTCTTCCTCTATCCATTTCGTAAATGCCAGTGTTTCATCTTTATGCCTCTTTTCTTCTTATTCCACAACCAGGGGTTCTTAATCTAAACATCGTAACGGTTCATGGATGTGCTTCAAGAGGTCTATGAACCTCCTAAAATTGCATGCAGAATTGCATGTGTAAATTTTATGGGGTCTATAGTTGTCAGATACTTAAAGGAGTCTAAGGCCAAATAAAGCCTAAGGGAAACTTCCTCAGTGGGCTCTGGGTGATCCAGTGACTTCAAATCAAATCTTTCTATATCACTGATATCTATATCTTCAGTCCAGATTGTTCTCAGTGTTGGCATCCCATGGGTACCTCGAACTTAATCCATTATCTTTACTCAATAATCCTCCTTTTTCTCTCATGTTATCCACATCAGTAAATAGCACACAACCCACCTAGCTGCTCGGTCCAAAATCCGTATTTTTCCCCTCTCTCATTCTCCACATCCAGTATCCAAGACCTATGGAATCTACTTCCTATCTCAAATGGGAACCCTTCTCTTCATCCCAAACACCATTATCTCAGTCCAAGTAGATAACTGCAACAGGCTCCTCACATGTTTTTCTGCCTTCAACCAACTCTCCAGCTACAGATAGAGTAATCCTTCTAAAAGGTAAATAAGATCATGTCACTCCCTGACTTAAAAATTCTTCAGTGGCTTGTTTATTGCTCTTAGACCACAGAACTTCAAATTCCCTGACATGGTAAGTAAGGTCCTTTATGACCTAGCTCCTGCTTATCTATACAGCCCATATACTACAGTCCCCTTAACCACCACCCCCCCCTGAACCCCTAATTACGCTTTATTCTCTGGCCACACTGAACTTTTTTCAATTCTTGCCTCAGGGATTTGCATATACTTTAACATTAGCCTGGAACACTCTGTCCTACCTCAAACTGGATAACTTTTGCCAGGATGCTGTCCCTAGCCACCTAAAGCTGGGTTGGGCGTGCCTCTTATATGCTCTGCCAGACTTCTACATGTGCTATGGAAACATATTCTGTACTATGATTGCCTATTTCTCTGCTTCTCTATTTCCCACTAGAGTTTAGTGAACAAACTACATATAAGCTCCTTGAGGTAACGTGTCCTTAGCACCTAGCACAGTATCTGGCACATCACAGTTGGTCAATAAATATACGTTAATTAACTGAATGAATTAATGGACAGATGGCAAATCCAGGACTTTGATGTTGTAATCTTAATCTCCACAATCTTTGCCTTCAGCTTGGTATAGGAAACAAAACAATGGACCCCAGAGAAGTCAGCCAATTTAGGCATTCACTGCCTGGGTTTCACTTTCCTCATTTGTGTAACTAAGGAAATATTCCCTGTGGTCCCTTATGGCTTAAAAATTCTCTAATTCACTGCTTCCTTATTATAGCTGATTCTCATGCCCCAAACCCCACTTCAGACCGTCCACCCCCTTCCCTACATGACCCACCCCCATCCAAATGGCACTGTGATAATCTGGTTTGACACAGGCCAGTGTGTGTGTGTGTGTGTGTGTGTGTGTGTGTGTGTGTGTGTAAAGATAAAGGGAGGGAGGGAGGAAGGAAGGAAGGAGAAGAAGAAGGAAAGGAGATACATTGAGGAAATTCCCGGACATCCTTCCCTTCCCATTTATATCCTTTGTAAGGAATGATAGTTGGTCTCAGTGGTCTAATTTTAAGATGCAAATTACAAAAACAAAAAAAAATACTATATGACAAAAATTCCTAAAATTGTTTAAGAACACTCAAACAGGAAAAACAAAACAAAGCAACACAAAACAAAAAAGGTAAGGAAAAAGTTAGAGAGGGCCAAGTACACATAGTTATCTTAAAAAGGCTGAACCCCAGTAACTTGACATACTTTGGTAGAATAAGGCTTTCCAAAAGTTGACAAGGGAACATCTCCTCTAAAATGAGATACAACCTGAACTTTTCTGGTCAAGAGAGGTGGAGGAACTATGGTTACAGAAGCATTTGAAGGTACTACAAAGCTATGGGAATATGTAACAAAAATAACCAGCACTAAGAATATAATAATGTAAGGACTGATCTTCTGCTGGTTCCTGGGGCAGGAACCAGATAGCCTAAAAGACCCATTCTAATCTCTTAATGTATTTGATTGATAAGGAAGGATATGCTTCTACTTAGTTCTCATAAACAACAACCCCTTTTCTCCTCTGTGGACAAAGTTGATGTACTAGCACTTTTGCTTCCAGATATTAAACTCATATTTAATGATATGTGTGCTTGATAATGTATGCATCCAAAAACTTTTGCTGACAAAAATGACCCTGCATTCATCTACTTGTCTTTCAGTTGCTACACACAAATGCAGCAGGAAGTGGAGAATTTCAATGCACAGCAGGCATCTCATGTATTTCTCCATAAACAAGTCTACATATCATGGCAAGAGAAGAAGCAGAGAAAATCTGAGGTGCATTCTTCCCCACAAAGAGACAAATAAAGCTGAAGGGTAGAGTAGTAAGGAGGAAAATGAAAGGATGAAATGAGATTACTAATGTATATCCTTTTAAAAACGAATCAAAAGAACCATTATCCTAGCCAATATTGGGGATGGGTTAAACTCTTTCAGTGCAAAGAAGAAAGAAGAGTGTCCACTTTCCATTATAAACAAAACCAACAGTGTTTTAAGTATCATCAGATAGGTACATTTTTCACTTCAGAAGTGATTATACTTCCAAAGCAAATGGAGTTAGTGTGTCATGTAAAAGGTTAACAAGCAAAATAAGAATATTTGGAATAAATAGCAGCATACAGAAAAAAAAATTAGAAAGCCCTAGCAATGTGGACTGTGCCTGCTGATCTTAGAGACCATGGAACTTGGATAAATAGATAAATACATAATTTGTGGGGCTTCTATACAAATTCCTGCAACATCTCACATATAAACATACAAATGAATAATTATTTTTGATATATTCATCTATGATAGCCAAGCAGAGATCAAGGGGCAGGGAAATACACCCGACTCACTGGGCTAATGAAGTAGGAAGAAACCATGGGAGACCAGGTTGAGAAATCAGGGTCTAACATTGGGGTCATTCTTTGAAAACCTCTATATGAGGATACAGAGTAGAGGTATGTCCTATTTTAAGAAAACCTATTATTATTATTCCTACCCATATCCAATCTACAAATTAGAAAATTTAGGAATGGTTAGAGAAGTTAGGAGAGGTTATTTGTATTAGGAGCAATATTTTAAAATGCCAAGATAACATTGCACATTTAAGTAAGATTTATTTTTTAAATATGGAATTCATATATTTAGTTTCTTACAAACATATTTTTATTAAATTTACTGCGGTGGTGGAGTGACATCAAAACGACGGCGTGAGGTGAGCCTCTGTAAAGCTCCCCTGGAATTTACAACTAATTGAACAACAATAACTCCACAAAGGACTCCCTCCACAGCAGACAGGCAAGACGAAGACGCCCACTACTGAATTCACCAAAAGGTGGGCGAATCGCGCGAGCAGGGGAGGAGGGAAGGGAGAAGTGCGGAGACGGAGCCCTGTGGGCGGGAGCAGGACGCAGACCTAGCTCAGTGCTCCGGGCTCGCTGCATCCCAGAATGACCGCAGCTGCGGGAGAGGGAAGAACTCGGACTGCTAGGGCTCCTATTATGGTCCACAGGGCTGAGGGGACAGCATAACACGGATGAACCCAATGCTCACGGCAGAGACCTCGGAGCAAAGACTGAGGGAAGAAGGCTGAAAATGGTGGTTTAAGCCCTTACTGCCAAGCAGAGAACAGAAGCCTTAGGCACTGAGACTAGTCGCCCCCTACATACCCTCCCAGACCTCACCTCACCCCCACCTGCCTGGTGCTAGAAACAGAACAGTAGCAGTGTCAGATCAAAAGAACAGAATATTTGCTGTTCTGAGAACTGTGGAACACAGACACAGATTTGCAGACCAACTAGTTCTGGCAAAGGGGAGGGAGCTGTGGAAGCAGGACCTGCTGTAGTGTTGGTCGCCGCCATTGCTCTGCACCACCTCTCACAACTCACCAAGCCCCTGGCCCCACCTATCTGGGAGGATCCCTGCAGGAGTAAACAAAACTGCTGAAAAATACAGGCTCCGAATCTGGTGCAGGAAGAGCTATGGAAATTCAAAAGCTCTCTGCATACCCACACAGACTCTGCACCCTGTGACCCAAGTTAACTATTAATAGAGGAGAAGCCTGTCTCTCAGGGAATGCCCCCATTGTGTGAGAAGCTGGAATAGTGCAGAGAAAACATAGCACTACCGAGTGTGAGAGAAAAAAAAGGCTGCAGTCGGAGAGAAAATAAAACATTCTACCAACAAGTACTGGAAAACAAACGAAAGACCTCTTCCTATCAACCTGTTGCAGAAGCCACTCCTGTAGATGTCTAGGAAGAGAAATAATAAATCAGTAATTGCCATGAATAACCAAGGCAACAAGACAGCTCAGAAAGAAAGTGAAAAGTCTCCAGAAAAGGAACTTAAAAATATGGAAATATGTGACTTAAATGACAGAGAATTCAAGATTGCAGTTCTGAAGAAACTCAACAAGATGCAAGAAAATACAGAAAGGCAGTTTAATGAACTCAGAAACACAATCAAAGAACAACATGAGCATTTTACGAACAAGACTGAAATTTTAAAAAAGAACCAAATAGAATTTCTGGAGATTAAGAACTCAATACAAGAAATAAAGAATGAAATAACCAGCTTAGGTAGTAGAGTTGACCAGATGGAGGAAAGAATCAGTGACATCAAAGACAGAAACCTGGAAATTACACAGATGGAAGAAGAAAGAGACTTGAGACTTCAAAGAAATGAAAGAAATCTACAAGAACATTGTGACTCCATCAGAAAGAGCAATATAAGAATAATGGGCATACCAGAAGGACAAGAAAGAGAGAAGGGAACAGAGAATATATTCAAACAAATTGTTGATGAGAACTTCCCAAACTTGTGGACAGGATTTGATCCTCGAATCAAAGAAGCAAATAGAACACCTAATTACCTCAATCCCAACAGGCCTTCTTCAAGGCATATTGTATTGAAGCTGTCTAAAATCAACGACAAAGAAAGAATCCTCAAGGCAGCCAGGGAAAAGAAGAGGGTAACCTACAAAGGAAACCCATTAGATTATCATCAGATTTTTCAGCAGAAACTCTACAAGCCAGGAGGGAGTCAAACCAAATATTCAAACTATTGAAAGAGAGAAATTATGAGCCAAGAATAATGTATCCAGCAAAGATATCCTTTAGATATGAAGGAGGAATAAAGACCTTTCCAGACATACAGAAGCTGAGGGAATTTTCTAATACATGACCTGCACTACAAGAAATACTAAAGGAGGCTATTCAACCACCATCAGCAGGGACAATTTGTGGCAACCAAAACATAAAAAAGGGGAGAGTAAAGGCCTGAAATGGAATATAGGAATGGAGAAAGTAAGCGTGCTGAAGAAAATGGAATACTCTAAATATCAAACTTTCTTTTACTTAAACTTAAGAGTAACCACTCAAGAAAAATCCAGAACTGAAATACATACTGTAATAAAACAAGAAACAGAGGGAAACATCAGAGAATACCACCACACAGAAATAATAGACAACAACAAAAAGGCAAAGAAACAATGGAGACACAGCCTTACCAGAAAACTAAAGATAGAATGACAGGAAATCCTCACATATCAATAATCACCTTAAATGTAAATGGACTGAACTCACCAATAAAAAGGCACGGAGTAGCAGATGGGATAAGAAAACTAAACCCAACCATATGCTTTCTCCAAGAGACACATCTCAGCTACAAGGAGAAGCATAGACTCAAAGTGAAAGGGTGGAAATTGACACTCCAAGCAAATGGTACCCAGAGAAAATCAGGTGTAGCCATAATGACATCAGATGAAACAGACTTCAAGGTGAAAAAGATAACAAGAGACAAAGATTAACATTTCATAATGGTAAAGGGGACTATACAACAAGAAGACATAAGAGTCATCAACATTTATGCCCCCAATCAGGGAGCACCGAAATATACCAAGCAACTACTAACAGAACTAAAGGGAGAAATTGACCAAAACACAATTATACTAGGGGACCTAATACATCACTGACAGCTATGGATAGATCATCCAAACAGAAAATAAATAACAGAATAGCAGCCCTAAATGACACATTAGATGAAATGGACATAATTGACATATATAGAGCACTTCATCCTAAAACATCAGACTATACATTCTTTTCGAGTGTACATGGAACATTCTCAAGGATAGACCATATACTGGGACATAAAATCAGCCTCAGCTAATTTATGAAGATTGAAATCATACCAAGCATATTCTCTGATCACAAGGCTTTGAAAGTGGTTATCAACTGCAAAAAGAAAGCAGGATAAAACACAAATACATGGAGATTAAGCAACATACTTTTAAAAAACGACTGGGTCAAAAAGAAATAAGGGGAGCGATCAAAACATACACAGAAACAAATGACAATGAAAATACATCGTACCAAA
The DNA here is from genome assembly GCF_004115265.2 of Rhinolophus ferrumequinum. Classification (NCBI taxonomy): domain Eukaryota; kingdom Metazoa; phylum Chordata; class Mammalia; order Chiroptera; family Rhinolophidae; genus Rhinolophus; species Rhinolophus ferrumequinum. The sequence continues at coordinate 25,127,998 of NC_046284.1, read as the reverse complement.
ACTTTTGGGATACAGCGAAATAAGTTTTAAGAGGGAAATTTATATCATTACAGGGCTATCTCAAGAAACAAGAAAAATCCCAAATAAATAACCTCATGATACACCTCCAAGAACTAGAAAAAGAAGAACAAGTGAAACCCAAGGTCAGCAGAAGAAAGGAAATAACAAAAATCAGAGCAGAACTAAATGAAATAGAGAACAAAAAGAGAATAGAAAATATTAATGTGACACAGAGCTGGTTCTTTGTAAAGATTAACAAAATTGACAAAGCCTTGGCTAGACTCACTAAGATAAAAAGAGAGAAGACACTAATTAACAAAATCAGAAATGAAAAAGGGGAAGTTATCACGGGCACCTCATCCAAGAATACTATGAAGGACTATATGTCACCAAATTCAATAACCTAGAAGAAATGGACAAGTTCTTAGAAACATATAGCCTTCCAAGGCTGAACCATGAAGAACCGGAAAACCTAAACAGACCCATCACCAGTAACGATATTGAATCAGTCATCCAAAACCTTCCCAAAAGGAAAAGTCCGGGACCAGATGGCTTCACTAGTGAATTCTCCCAAACATTCAAAGAGGATCTAATACCAATCCTGTTCAAACTCTTCCAAAAAATTGAATACGAGACAGTACTCCCTAACTTATTTTACGAGGCCAACATTACCCTGATACTAAAACCTGGTAAGGACAACACAAAAGAAAACTACAGACCAATATCTTTGATGAATACAGATGCAAAAATCCTAAACAAAATTCTAGCAAATCGAATACAACAATACATTAAAAAGATCATTCATCACGACGAAGTGGGGTTCATACGCGGGGCACAAGGATGGTTCAACGTCTGCAAATCCATCAATGTGATACATCACATAAACAAAATAATGGACAAAAATCATATGATTATATCAACGATGCAGAAAAAGCATTTGACAAGACACAACATCCATTTATGATTAAAACACTTAATAAAATAGGTACAGAAGGAAAATACCTTAACATAATAAAGGCCATATATGACAAGCCCTCAGCTAATATCATAATTAATGGTGAAAAACTGAAGCCCTTTGCTCTACGTTCAGGAACACGACAGGGCTGTCCCCTATCACCTCTGCTTTTCAACATAGTGTTGGAAGTCCTTGCCAGAGCAATCAGGCAAGAGAAAGAAATAAAAGGCATCCACATTGGAATGCAGAAGTTAAATTATCACTCTTTGGAGATGACATGATGCTATATATAGAAAACCATAAAGGCTCCACCAGAAAGCTATCAGAAACAATCAACGAATACAATAAAGTTGCTGGCTACAAAATCAACGTACAAAAGTCCATTGCATTCCTATATACAAACAATGAAATCTCAGAAAAAGAAACACAAAAAACAATTCCTTTTGCAATTGCACCAAAAAGAATAAAATACCTAGGAATAAAGTTAACCAAGGATGTGAAGGACCTATATGCTGAAAACTATGAGACATTTTTGAAAGAAATTGAAGAACACACAAAGAAATGGAAAGCCACTCCGTGCTCATGGATTGGAAGAATCAACATAGTTAAAATGGCTATATTACCCAAAGCAATATACAGATTTCATGCAATCCCCATCAAAATCCCAATGGCATTTTTTAAAGAAATAGAACAAAAGCAATTTTAAGAAAAAAGAACAATACTGGAGGTATCACACTCCGTGACTTTAGCTTGTACTACAGGGCTACAATAATCAAAACAGCACGGTATTGGCAGAAAAACAGACACATAAATCAATGGAATAGAATTGAGAACCCAGAAATAAAACCACATAAATATGGACAGATAGTTTTTGACAAGGAAGCTAAAAACATACAATGGAGGAAAGACAACCTCTTCAATAAATGGTGCTGGGAGAATTGGAAAGCCAAGTGGAAAAGAATGAAACTGGACTGCTATCTGTCACCATGTACCAAAATTAATTCAAAGTGGATCAAAGACTTAAGCATAAGACCTGACACAATAAACTGCATAGAAGAAAACATAGGTACTAAACTTATGGACCTTGGGTTCAAAGAGCATTTTATGAATTTGACTCCAAAGGCAATGGAAGTAAAAGCTAAAAGAAATGAATGGGACTATATGAAACTTAAAAGCTTCTACACAGCAAAAGAAACCATCGACAAAATAAAGAGGCAACCAACTGAATGGGAGAAGATTTTTGCAAACAGTGCCTCCAATAAGGGGCTAATATCAAAAATATACAAGAACTCAGGAAACTCAACAACAAAAAAACAAACAACCCAATTGAAAAACGGGCAGAGGACCTGAAGAGACATTTCTCCAAGGAGGACATACAAATGGCAAATAGACATATGAAAAAATGCTCAACATCACTAATCATCAGAGAAATGCAAATAAAAACCACAATGAGATATCAACTCACCCCAGTCAGAATGGCTATCATCAACAAGACAAATAGTAACAAGTGTTGGAGAGGCTGTGGAGAAAATGGAACCCTCATATACTGTTGGTGAAAATGCAGACTGGTGCAGCCGTAATGGAAGGCAGTGTGGAGGTTCCTCAAAAAATTACGAATAGAATTACCATATGACCCAGCAATCCCTCTCCTGGGTATCTACCCAAAATATCTGAAAACATCTACACATAAAGACACATGTGCTCCAATGTTCATTGCAGCTTGTTTACGGTGGCCAAGACGTGGAAACAACCAAAATGTCCTTCGATAGATGAATGGATAAAGAAGTTGTGGTATATATACACAATGGAATATTATTCGACGGTAAGAAAAGATGATATAGGACCATTTGTGACAACATGGACGGATCTTGAGAGTATAATGCTAAGTGAAATAAGTCAGACAGAAAAAGCAGAGAACCGTATGATTTCACTGATATGTGGTATATAAACCAAAAACAACAAAAGAACAAGACAAACAAATGTGAAAGAAGAACTCATAGACACAGACAATAGTTTAGTGGTTACCAGAGGGTAAGGGGGGTGGGGGGTGCGAGATGAGGGTAAGGGGTATCAAATATATATGGTGATGGAAGGAGAACTGACTCCGGGTGGTGAACACACAATGGGATTTATAGATGATGTAATACAGAATTGTACACCTGAAATCTATGCAACTTTACTAACAATTGTCACACCAATAAACTTTTTAATAAAAATCACCAAATAAAAATGAACACCTGAAAAGACTGAATTATAAACTCTCAATAGATAATACAAAAAAACTGCACCATGATAGATACACTGCTCTATGAAAATTCACCCATTTAAAAATGATGGGCAACGATAGGATGTCCTTGTCACTCACTATAACAAAGTCAACCCTAAGGAGAAATAAAGTGGAGAACAAAAGAAAAGTGTGAAAGTAGCTTTAAATTAAACATAGCAAACCTAGCATGAACTTTTAAGTGGGGTTCCTATTTATTTATTTATTTCCAGATGGAGACCAAAGTTCTACCTTCGATTTCTATACTTTGGTTAAATGTCTTTCTTTATTATTAGGGTGCTAATAAAAAAGAGGTAACAGCATCCAAAAGCAAAAATATACTGGAATAACAAACAAAACCTAATTCTGTCTCGTCACAAAGCCAATCTGCTCTTTCCCATTGTACTGGCAATAGCAGTAGTAGCAGTGGCTGATGGCAGCAGACTTTCCCTAAAGCAGTCTTAATATCTGTGTCAGAGAGGGAACATTCTGGCCAAACTTGTCCTAGAGGAACTATCTGCAAAATGTGAAATCTAATCCTAAATAACCTCCCCTTGAGGAAACCTCAATATCCTTATCAGTGATATTGGTAATCTGGGCTGGAGAAGGCAACCGACTAAAAAAACAGAGTGAGCAGGCAACAGAGGAGACAATGCAAGAGGGAAAGAACTAACCCCACAAAACTAGGGAAGGTAGTGCTGAAAGCACTAATTGAAACTTGCTAAATGGAAAGAGTGTTGGGGGCTGGGTGAGAAAGGTGAAGGGATTAAGATTACAGATTGGTTGTTACAAAATAGTCACAGGGAAGTGAAGTACAGCATGGGGATTGTAGTAAAAAATATTGTAAAAACTATGCATAGTGTCGGATGGGGTGATCACTTCATAAATTATACAAATGTCTAACCAATACACTCATGTTATTTTATGCTCCTGAAACTAATAAAAAATTAAAAATATATAAAAATAAAATAATAAATAGTATTATTATAAAAACTATTATAATATTTTCAAAAACCCTTGCATCTGTAGAGATGTAGTGAAAAGGGTACAATAAAATGATGATGCAACATAAGTTTTAAAACAAACAAAAAACCCAACCTCACTCTCAAAAGCATTTTTAGTCCAACTTGTGTTTTATATTCACTTATTTATTTTCTTAATTTTGACAATAGACAACTGTTAAGTGTTGTATAATTAAACATGAAAGCTAAAAGCATTCAAGTGATAGCTATGGTTAGATCCAGTTTCCACATCCAGTCCACCTCAAGGACTGAAGTCAGAGAACAAGAGCAGGAAAGTTCTCCAAACAGATGGTGGTGGGGTCAGGGAGGGGGTACTATTAGAACAGAATAGAAGGATTAGAGTGCATTAATCTGGAAAGATGAAACAATTAATCATGGGTAACCACTACCAGTACAACTATTAAGCACTTACTGTGTGACAGTCATTTTGCTAAGTGCAGAGATATTGAGTTACGTCCAAGGAGAGATGAAGTGCTGTCAAAATATATTTTAACATTCTTTATTTCAGTTATGTCATCTATGTATCAAGCATTGTATTGGTCATACACCAGCTGTGAACTAGGAAACAGTAGAATGTCACAGAAAGAACCTCAGATTGGAAATTAGAAGGTCTAGGTTTTAGTTCTGAGAGTATTCATAACTATCTGTGTGACCTTGAACAAATCACCTAACCTTGTTAGGCCTATCTAAAAGATCTATAAGATAGAGATGTTGGACCAATCAGTGGTTTTCAGGGTTTTTGTTTTGTTTGTTTGTTTAAAACAGTCAACACTTTCTTCAAACAAAATCTTACAGCGATGCCTTACATAAAAAAGGGTTGGTGCAAATCTTATACTTGAAGCACAGTGGAGGTCACAACACTCCTTTAGTTCATCTGCTGGGCCTCCCCCATTCCCTGGAAGCAGCCCTAAAGGAATCTATAGATACACTTTGAAAATCTATGAACTAGATGATTTTTTTTTAGTTTGAGGTGTACAAAACAATGTAATTGTTAGACATTTATCATTTATATCCCTCACACAATGATAACCCCCTCCCCCCATCTACAACCCCTCTGACATTGCATACAGCCATTACATTTCCACAGTCTCTATTCCTAATGCTATATTCCACTTCTTGTAAAAAAAAATAAAATTATAGTTGACATTCATTATTGTTCAGTTTCAGCTTCAGGTAAATGATCTTTAAGATCCCTTCTAGAGAGTGGCCTGATGGCTCAGTTGGTTAGAGCGCAGTGCTCTTAACAACAAGGTTGCCAATTTGATCCCCACATCTGCCACTGTTAGCTGTGCCCTCCACAACTAGACTGAAGCAACTACTTGACTTGGAATTGATGGGTCCTGGAAAAACACACTTAAATAAACAAAAAGAGGTTTTAAAAAATCCCTTCTAGATCTAACATCCTGTGACTAACTCTGAAACTTCCCTCACCTATATCTTCAAAAAACATTTATTCAATTCAGCCCCACAAGCATGTGTTGAATGTATAGCATCATAGAAAACACAAGATAGGATTTCCACCCTGGAACTCACCATCTTGTTGGGGAAAACTAAATGAATAAAATGGTGATGCACTTCAAAGGAAAGAGAGTTTTAAGGAGCAGGACACCACCAAGGGCCCATTGGAACAGAAGATCCATTTCTCTATCTTTTTTCGTAGCTGTATAATCAGTACCAGTATAGCAGCTGTTTAATGAATATGAATGAATGTATGAATGTGTGGATGGATAGATGGATGGATGCATGGATGGATGGATAAGGCTATTATCACTCATGTTCACTGATATCCAGCCAAAAGGTGTAGAGTTAAACCTACTTTCCATATTTTAGGAACTTTTTCCTTATAAGCATAGTGCTACAAGAAAAGCAACGAAATGTCATTATTCACTCTACTATACACTTACATGTACTTATCAATGGTGATATTTTATTAGAATAAAAACAAAGCAAAAAAGTATACACCATTATGTTAGCCCCCCAATTTGAATCAGCACAGCACACAAAGGCAACATTCTACCCAGCTATTTGAAATATAATTTTGTGGGACCAAATCATTAGACTAAATTTTGGCAGGAAATCATTTTATCAACAAACCTGTTTATATGAAGGTCAGTAATAAGCAAATCTCCAACGTAGGTAAATCAAGTCAGAAATGAGGGCCATTTTCTTTCTCCCCGCCTTCTCATCTCCATTAGTAGTGGGAAGAAGACAGGGAGGTCAAGAAGGGAGCTGTTTCTCTTTTTTCCTCCCAAGTTTAAATTCTATCCTGTAAGATTTGCTATGTCTTTTTAGACTCAAAGTCAGCCAGCAGGCACTTAAGTAAAATTAAGACAACTGCACCAGTGGCAGAGAATTTGAAGGAAAGCTTGTTGACAGCTCATTTGTGTAAAAGCTTTGCCTGTTCAAGGAACAATACAATTTCTGTAGGAAATCTTTCTGGAAAAGGCCAGTTGGCTTTAGTTTTATTAGCTAAGGTAATATCAGTTATCCAGGACAACTGTTTTATATAACTAATGTTCTAAAACCTGAATTATATTTTCCTAGATGGTTATTACATTTAAAACGACCTTAAGGTAAATTTAAATTCCATTTTTTCTTAGCATAGTCTTGATATTTTATTATGGTATACTATATACTTTTCCTATTCTGAATATGCCTTATGAATGGACATACCTTTATAAACTTCCTGGGAAGATATAAAACAGGTGTTTTGTTTTTGGTTTATTTTTTCCAATCTGTGGTGCCTGAGTTGCTTAGGGAGATATCAAACTAATATATGAAGTGAAAAATATATCACCCACTTCTTGAAAGTCTTCTTCCAAGATGCAATGATATCTTAGGGGAAAAGCTGCATTCCTTCTTCTGCTGTGACAAGTGAAAAGATCCCAGTCTATGTGGGGCTTCATTGGTAACTGCAACAAAAGTCATATTGAGGGGAGAAATATGGCAGGGTTCCGACTGCACAAAATAGATGACATCACTACTTTCAACTATTTGTATGAATCACTCCTCTGTAAAAATTGAATTCAATTCAAGGTCTTGAACTTCATTTGGAAGACCTGCATTTGGAATGAATCCAGTTACTCCAAGGATCACATGAGTTTTAATGTACCTGAGGCAGCTGGCCAAACTGTCACTTGCTTCCATCATCTAAGCAAAATGGAAAAATCTCTAGTCAGGAGTCTTCAACTTTTGAAATTGTGATTTCCCATCAGAGGGCTACAACTGTCTCCTTTAGAAAGACTTTGCTCCTATGCTAAAGTATTTCCATAAAACAAGAAATGTGACATAGATGACAGAAAAAAAAAGAGAGAGAAAAGTTCTTTTATTCCTCTTAAACATTTTGATCTAAGTTTGGTCTGTATATGTCTAAATGAAGGTTACTGTCTAATACCATAATGTTAGTTGGAATTCTTTAGACTAAGTGCCCAGAATTTTCTATTCTCTCCTCTCTCTTCCACCCAAATCTCTTAAGTATTTACTCATTCAATCACTTAAAATTTATTTAGAGCCCACTATATACCAGGGACTTCTCCAAGCACTGGAAATACAACAGTGAACAAAACACAACCCTTGCCTTTATAAAGCTTTTATATTTGGGGGGAGAGAGACAATGAGCAAACACATAAAGTATCAGATAGTGATAAGTACTATGAAGAAAATAAAGCAGAGTAAGTGTACCTAGAATGGTTATGAAAGGCCACATTGAAGAGGTGACATTTGACCATAGTTTTGAATGAAGTAAAAACTCATCTTGGTTTTCCTCCTCATTCAAAAAATCCAGGAGGCCGCTAAAATTACAGAGTTGGAAGTAAGAATAGACATGGTGTTGAGAAATTTGGGAAATACCATGAGGATATTCAGAGAAATCATACTGGAGCTTAATATCATCCACTGAAGGACAACTAAATGATTCAAGGGATAAAAGAAGGCTGAGAGAGGACATGATTGAAATATATCATTTTAATGACCATTATGAATGGAAATCTGTAGGCTGATACACCCAATTCTAAAAAAACACCTTACAAATGGGAAAGTAGAATAATAAAAAGTATATCTGAGTTTTGGTTCCAGGACAAGTTAGAGATGTATTTCTCCCTATTTCTCCCACTATATATATTGAAAAACCTGGGCATTATACATAAAATAAACATAAGACTCTGAAAGGTGGAGAAAAGAATGCAGACTAGAGGCTGCCAGTCAAGATGGCAGAGTAGGTAAACACTACTCTCACCTCCTCCCATGACCACCTTAAAATTACAGCTATAGAACAACCATCCTTGAGAATCACCTAAAATCTTGCCGAACAGAAGTCCTATTACTAAGGATATAAAGAAGAAGCCACCCTGAGACTGGTAGGAGGGGTGGAGATGCAGAACAGAATACTCCCTCACCCACGTGTGGTGGTTAAAAATCAGGAGGACTATCTTGGCTGTGAAGGTCCCCTCTGAGAAGTGAGGGGTCCCAGCCCCGCACCAGTCTCCTCATCCCAGGCTTCCAGTTTAGGGAAGAGAAGTCCCCATACTTTCTGACTGAAAATCAGCTGAAATTTTGGCTAAGTGAGACAAGGGCTGCTGCAGTCCCAGACATTCCTCTTAAAGGGACCCTGCACGGACTTACTTGCTGACTGGACTCATTCACTCTGAGCTCCAATGCTGGGGCAGCAGCTCAAAAGGTGCCAGGGACATACGGAGACAACTAAATTGTCTGGCTTCAGAAAGAGGACTGGAGGGTGGCTTTCTCTGAGACTGAAGTGTTGCCAGAAACCATTGTTCCTTTGTTGAGCCCTACTACCACCCAGCTTGCATGTGCAGGCGGGTGCCATATCTGAGTCTCCATCAAACAGCCCTAGTGATTTCCCATCCAACTTACCAGCCCACCCAAGCCACTTCCAGTGGCTTTTCCATACAAACGGTCTGTCTGGACTCATGCCGTGGACTTTCTTAAAATTCCTCAAAAGATCACAAACCCCAAACATGCATCATCTGGCCGTGGTGTGACAGGTGCCTCTTGCTAAGTAGCACCAAGCCTGTTACCAGTGGCGGCAAGCCTCAGTTCACAACTTAGCCTTTCCCAAGCATCTCCAATACCAGCACAAGTGGCAACCATCTACAGATCACTTTGTGGCTCGTACAAAGTAGCCACGGACAGAGCACAAGCAGCAGCTCACCTTGGTCTGCACCATAGCCTCAACCAAGAGGCTCCAAAACCAACACACCCAGTGGCCAGCTTCAGACCACACCAGAACACCACTCAATCATTTCAACAAACAACATACCCAAAGGACAGACTGGGCAGGTACCAGAGCCCTGCTAAAGTAAAACCTGCTCCTTAGGGTCAACCCCTGCACAGCAGCCCCTCTACTGTAGTCACAGCCAGTCCTCACAACAAATCAGGCTGAGGGGCAATCCCTCCCATTGACATGGCAACAGAAATTAAGGCTGTACTACAACAGGAGGGCACTCACACCACACACAAAGGACACACATAGAGCACCTGGCTGAGGTGAACAGGGAGACTATGCCACAGGACACCTACGACATAAGGCCACCTGGCCAGTACTAGGAGACATAGTCAAAATGAGGAAAATAAACATGCCCCAAATGAAAGAACAGGAGAAAACTCCAGAAAAATAAATAAATGAAATGGAGGCAAACAACCTACTAAATACAGAGTTCAAAACACTAGTTATAAGGATGCTCAATGATCTCAGTAACAACATCAACATAGAGATAGGAAACATAAAAATGAAAATACAAAAAATAAAAAAAGAACCAGTCAAAAATGAAGAAAACAAGAACTGAAATGAAGACTACATTAGAGGAAATCAACAGTAGCTTAGATTAAGCAGAGGATCAAATCAGCGATTTGAAAGATAAAGTAGCAGAAAACACCCAATCACAATAGCAAAAAGGAAAAAGGTATCCAAAGAAATGCAGATAGTTTAACTGGCTTCTGGGACAACATTAAGTGCAACAACATTGACATTATAGGAGTACCACAAAGAGAAGAGAGGGAGCAAGGGATTGAGAACCTATTTGAAGAAATAATGGCTAAAAACTTCCCTGATTTGGTGAAGGAATTTGATATACAAGACCAGGAGGCAGAGAGTCCAAAAGAAGATGAACCCAAACAAGCCTAAACGAAGCTACATCACAGTTAAAATGGTAAAGGTTAAAGACAAAGAGAATCCTAAAGCAGCAAGAGAAAAAACAGCCAGTTACTTACAAGGGAGCTCCCATAAGACTATAAGCTGATTTTTCTATAGAAACTTTGCAGGCTAGAAGAGATTGGCAGGAAATAATCAAAGTGATGAAAAACAGGGGCCAACAACCAAGACTGCTCTACCCAGCAAGGCTATAATTTAAAATCAAACGATTGATAAGGAGCTGCCCAGAAAAGCAAAAGCTAAAGGAATTTATTATCACCAAGCCAGTATTACAGAAAATGTTAAAAGGACTTCTTTAAGCAGAGGAAAGGAGAAAACAAATTAACAAAGACCAGAAATATGAATAATAAAATGGCAATAATTATGTACCTGTAAATAATCACTTTAAATGTAAATGGATTAAATGTTCCAATCAAAAGACACAGGGTAGCTGAGTGGATAAGAAAACAAGACCCACCCATATGTTGTCTATAAGAGACCCAAAACAGATCAAAAGACACACAGAGACTGAAAATAAAGTGACGGAATAAGATATTTCATGCAAATGGAAATGAGAAAAAAATCTGAAGTAGCAATACTTATATTGGACAAAATGACTTTAAAACGAAGATTATAATAAAAGACAAAGAAGGGCATAACATAATAATAAAGGGATCAAGCCAAAAGAGGACATAACCCTCATAAACATCTCTGCACCCAACATTGGAGCACCTAAATATGTAAAACATATATTAACTGACATAAAGACACAGATCAAGAGTAACATAATCATAGTAGGGCACCTCAACACCCCACTGACACCAATGGACAGATCCTCCAGACAGAAAATCACTACAGAAACAGTGGTCTTAAGTGACACATTAGACCACATGGACTTAATCGATATTTTTAGAGCATTTCACCCCCACAGCAGCAGAATATACATTTTTTTCAAGTACAAATGGAACATTTTCCAAGATAGACCACATGTGAGTCCACAAAACTAGTCTCAATAAATTTAAGAAGACTGAAATCATATCAAGCATCTTCTGTGACCACAGTGGTATAAAACTAGAAATCAATTACAAAAAAAAAAAAAGAAAAATACACAAACACATGGAGACTGAATAATGTGCTACTAAATAATGAATGGGTCAACAATGAGATCAAAGAAGAAATAAAAAAAAAGATCTTGAGACAAACGAAAATGAAAACACAATGATGCAAAATCTATGGAGCACAGCAAAAATGGTCCTAAGAGAGAAAGGCATAGCAATACAGGCCTACCTACGAAACAACAAAAATCTCAAATCAACAGTCTATCTTTCCACCTAAGGGAACAGGCAAAAGAACAGCAAAACATGCCCAAAGGGAGTACATGGAAGGAAATAATAAAGATCAGAGAGGAAACAGAGACACACACAAAAAAAAAATTAAAAAGATCAATGAAACCAAAAGATGGTTTTTGAAAAGATAAAAAAAAAAATTGACAAACCTTTAACCATAGTCATTAAGGAGAAAAAAAAAAAAAGAGGACCCAAATAAATAAAATTACAAATGGAAAAGAAGTGACAACAGATACCACATAAATACAAAAAACAAACAAAAAAAATTGTTTTAAAACACTACGAGCAACTATACACCAACAAATTAGACAATCTGGAAGACATGGATAAATTCCTAGAAGCATACAATCTTCCAAGGCTGAATGAAAAAGAAACAGAAAATCTGAACAGACTGATTACTACCAACGAAATTGAATCAGTAATCAACAAGCTCCCAGCAAACAAAAATCCCAGTTCAGATGGCTTCACAGATGAATGTTACCAAACATTCAAAAAAGAATTAATACCACATTGTGTGTTCCCCACCCAGAGTCAGTTCTCTTTCCATCACCATGTATTTGATCTCCTTTACACTCATCTACCACTCCACTCCCCCTTTACACAATGGGATATATAGATGATGTACTACTGAATTGTACACGTGAAATCTATGTAACTTTACTAACAATTGTCACCCCAATAAACTTTAATTTAAAAAATGAATTTTGGTTCAAATACCACATATCAGTGAAATCACATGGTTCTCTGCTTTTTCTGTCTGACTTATTTCGCTTAGCATTATAATCTCAAGATCCATCCATGTTGTCACAAATGGTCCTATTTCATCTTTTCTTACTGCTGAGTAGTATTCTATTGTGTATATATACCACAACTTCTTTATCCATTCATCTAACGAAGGACATTTTGGTAGTTTCCATGTCTTGGCCACCGTAAATAAAGCTGCAATGAACATTGGAGCACACTTGTCTTTATGTATAAATGTTTTCAGATTTTTTGAGTAGATATCCAGGAGAGGGATTGCTGGGTCATATGGTAATTCTATTCGTAATTTTTTGAGGAACCTCCACACTGCCTTCCATAACAGCTGCACCAATCTGCATTCCCACCAACAGTGTATGAGGGTTCCTTTCACACAATGTGATTTATAGATGATGTAATACAGAATTTACACCTGAAATCTATGTAACTTTACTAACAATTGTCACCCCAGTATACTTTATTTCAAAAAAAAAAAAAGAATTAATACCTATTTTCCTCAAACTATTACAAAAAATCCAAGAGGAGGGAAGGCTACCAAGCCTATTTTACGAGGCCACCATTAACCTGATACCAAAACCAAACAAAGACATTACAAAAAAAGAAAACTCTAGGCCAATATCCCTGATGAATATAGGCACAAAAATCCTCAACAAACTATTAGCAAACTGAATTCAGTAATACATTAAAAAGGTCATACACCACGATCTAATAGGATCCATTCCTGGTATGCAAGGTTGGTTCAATATCTGCAAATCAATTAACGTGATACATGACATTAACAAAATGAAAAATAAAAATCATGTGGTCATATCAATAGATGCAGACAAAGCATTTGAAAAAATCTAGCATCCATTTATGATAAAAACTCCCAACAATGTGGGAATAGAGGGAACATATCTCAACAAATAAAGGGCATATATCAGAAACCCACAGCTAACAGCATACTCAATGGGGAAAAGCTAAAAGCATTCCCCCATAAGATCAGGAACAAGACAAGTATGCCCACTTTCACCACTTTTATTCAACATCGTACTGGAAGTTCTAGCCACAGCAATCAGAAATGAAAAAAGAAATAAAAGGCATCCAAATTGGAAATGATGAAGTAAAATTGTCATTATTTGCAGAAGCATGATACTATATAGAGAGAGCCCCAAAGATTCCACCAAAAAACTATTAGAACTGGTAAATGAATTTAGTTAAGTAGCAGTATACAAGATTAATCAGAAATTAGTTGCATTTGTATACACCAATAACAAACTATCAGAAGGAGAAATTAAGAAAACAATCCCATTTACTATTGCTTTAAAAACAGTAAAATACTTAGGAATAAATTTAACCAAGGAAGTAAAAGTCCTGTACTGAAAAAATTATGAGACATTGAAGAGAGAAATTAAAGAAGATACAAATGAATAAATGGAAACATATACCATGTTCATGGATAGGAAGAATTAATATCATTAAAATGTCCATACTACCTAAAGCAATATATAGATTCAATGCAATCCCTATCAAGTTACCAATGACATTTTTCACAGAACTAGAACATATAATCCTAAAATTTATATGGAACCATAAAAGACCCCAAATAGCCACGGCAATCTTGAGAAATAAGAACAAAGTGGGAGGTATCATGTTAACTGACATCAAATCATACTACAAGGCTACAGTAATCAAAACAGAATGGTATTGGCATAAAACAGACATATAGATCAATGGAACAAAACAGAGAGCCCAGAAACAAATCCATGTCTATAACATCATTTCACCTATGACAAAGGAAAGAAGAATTTACATGGGGGTAAACACAGTCTATTTAATAAATGGTGCTGGGAAAACTGGACAGATACATTGAAAAAAATGAAACTGGACTACCTCTTATGCATTATACAAGAATAAAGTCAAAATGGATTAAAGTCTTAAATGTAAGATCCAAAACCATAAAATTCCTACAAGAAATGTAGGAAGTAAACTGTCAGATGTTACCCTTAGTAATACTTTACTGATATATCTACTAGGGCAAGGGAAATTAAAGAAAGAATACAATGTCAGAGGGATAGTAGACTTGGGGGGGTTATCATTATGTGAGGGGTGTAAATGTCTAATCATTATGTTGTTTTGTACACCTGAAACTAATTTAAAAAAATAAAATTAAAAAGTCATCCTATTGTACACTTGAGATCTGTACATATCACCATGTGAAATTTATCTCAATGTTTAAAAACTTTTAATAGCAAAAAGTAACTAGAGACTCTTTTGTCTCAACTATAGAAATTACTAAAAATTACAAATGAAAAAAATTCAAATAATTTTAGATAAATTCACAGACAACAGATTCATAATGGACTACTGAAATAGTTTTTTCCTCCCAAGCACACCTTTACCTATTTTGAGATTGGTATCAGAAAGACATATGATGATTTCCTAATAAAGCCCTCTCAGAAATAGAATACTGGATGACAGATATGCCTCATCATGAACATTTTTTACATTTATACCTATGAATCAAAGGCCACCAGTGGAAACAAATCTAGCTTTATCCTTTTAGCTTATGATAAATGAGTATTAAGTACCCTTTAGAGAGTCCAAGATGACAATACCTTCTTCTTTCTCCCCAGAGGCACAAAGAACTTTGATTCTTCCCATAATACCTTATTTTATATGGTAAAGGTATCCCAGAGAGGCAAATGCAGTAACCCAACAGATTCAAATCTGAGGATTGGCTGTATTACAGTAAAACAGATGTATATTGATTACACTGGGGGAGATGATATCCCAGTGCTATCAAACCCATAGCATATTGTTATTCAGCATGTTGCTCCTGCGTCTGAGATGCAAATCAATTATTCTGTTCCATAACTAATTATATTAGAATTTTAAATTGAAGAATTGGAAACAATTCAAAGTTGTAGAGAAAAATTTATAATCCTCTAAACTGAAACTGACATATCCAGAGGAAGGAGAAAAAGTGACCACTCATTCATTCATTAAGCAGTTATTAAGTGTCTACTATGTGTCAGACCCTGTGCTAGGTGTAAAGCACTGAAAGATGGGTAAAATATCCTCACTGCCACCCAAGAAATAACAGCTTGCATGAGAGAAACAGATAAATAATTATAAAATAGTATGGCCTGGGCAACAATAAAAATATGCACAAGGCATAACTAAAGTACAGAGTTTCCAAAGAAGGTTTTCTGAATGAGACAGTACCTGAACTGAGTCTTGAAGGTTGATGTGATAAGAAGCTAGGGTGACGAGAAATGTGGAGAGGGCATTTCAGGCACAGTGGACTACATAAGCAAAGGCAGAGGCATGGAGGAGAGAAGCAGCTGAGTGTGCATAGGCTACAAGCAGATTATGCATTTTAAGCAAAGGTGTGACAGGATCCAATTTGTGTTTTAAATAGAAAAGTCCGGCAGTGTGGTGGATGCATCAGAAGGCAGGCAAGAAGACCAATTAAGAGACTGTTGTGGTTTACACAAGTAATAATGTAGTGCTAAACTAGGGAGGACAACAGAAATATAGAGGATAAAACAGATTATGGTCAATGGTCAATTTACTTCATTTGGCTTTCAAGATGCCACACTCTATTTTCCTCCTGCCTCTCACTGGCCATTCCTTTTCAGTTTCCTTTGCTGGTTCCACCTCTTTTCCCCAACTTTTTAACAGTGGATTAACTCAGGGCTCAGTCCTTGGATCTATTCTCTGTCTTCACTAACTTGGCTTTAAATACTATGTATGTACTAAAGACTTCAAAATGTGTTGCTCATGCCCAGACCTTTCCAACGGATTCCAGACTCATATATCCACGTACATGTTTGACATTTCCACTTATATGTCTCATAAAAATCTCAAACTAACATGTCCAAAACTGAACTCCTGCACATCATGCTTACTCCGCCTATATTTTTTTCCATCTGAGTAACTGTTACTCCTCAGGCCAAATAACCTTGAATTCATCCATAACTTCTCCCTAGCATATCCAATGTATAAGCACATGCTGTTTATTGTACCCTCATAAGATATGCAGAATCTATCCAATTCTCACCAGATAACACTGTTTCCACTCTGCCTCCAGCCACCATTGCCTCTTACTTGGATTATTGCAGCAGCTTCCTATGTGGTCTCCCTGCTTCCACCTTGCCAGTACTCTCTTCTCAAATAATCTCTTCTCAAGACAGCAGCCAGCATGACCCTTTTAAGAGCCAGATTGCATCATTTTTGCGCTCAAAACCCTCCAAAATTTTCTCATTTTACTCAGGGTAAAAGCCAAAGGCCTTACAATGGTCTCAAGGCCCTATAATATCTGTCCTCTCCCCCAATTATACTCTTCTAAATTAATCTTCTATCATTCCCCTTGCTCACTTCACTCTTCTCTAACCACACTAGTTCCATAAACACTAGTTCCATGAACAATCCAGACACTCTCTTGGTCTTTCTTCTGGTGTTTCCTCTGCTTGAATGTCCTTCTTCCAGATAGTCACTCCCCTTCAAGTAATTGTTTAAATGTCCCTTGTCAATGTGGTTAACCTAAACATCTATTTAAAAATGGAAACTGCATCCACCAATGCTCTCAATCCCCCCAATCATGTTCTATTTCTTCCTTACCACTGACTATACATATATACATATAATCACTTCTCTCCATATATATGCACATATCACCCTGTGTGTGTGTGTGTGTGTGTGTGTGTGTGTGTGAGAGAGAGAGAGAGAGAGAGAGAGAGAGAGAGAGAGAGAGAAAGAGAGAGGGAGAGAGAGAGAGAGACTTGCCTATCTCCTCCTAGAACCTAAGCAATAGGACATATATATATATATATATGTGTATATATATACATATATATACACATATACATACATATATACAAATATACACACACACATATATGTGTGTGTATATATATATATATACATATATATGTGTGTGTGTGCGTGTGTGTGTATGTATGTATATATATATATATATATATATATATATATATATATATATATATATAGTACTTAGATGTTTTCCAGCACCTATAACAGTGTGGGGAACATAGTAGGCACTCAATAAATATTTGATGAATAAATGAATGAGTATGAAACAGAACCTATGTGTGACGAGAAAATGTGGAGCAACCACCTTAGTTAAACCTGAGAAAAGGGAAATTTTAGAAGAAAAGCCTATTTAAAGAGAATCTCCAAGGGGCCTGTAGTGAAGGCTATAGTCACAGCTTCCTTATTATTCTAATGGATTCCAGAACTACAGAAAATCTAAAGGTGGTTTATGTCTGTAAAGCCATTATCTACATTTTTAGTAGGACACAGAAAGACTGTGCATCCTATCGCAAGGTACACAGCACTGCCCCACTTCCATAATTTCCAAAGCCGAGATGTGAACACACACGCATGTGCACATAGATACACACACAGACATATATACATTTGGTAGTGACTCTAATAAATTTTAGGCTAAAATAAGGTTATGGAGATCTCCAGATTTTAATTATGCATGTTATCCCATTCTCCTTACACAAATAACCAACACAAATAACCAAGACTTATACCTCAAATGTACGAATATAATCTGAACATGAACTCAGAATATTAAAGCTTGGAGGGACCCTAGAAATCATCTAATCAAAACTCTTCCTCATTCACATATTATCTTCATTTCTTAGAACACAGATGTCTATTGTCTTTCCAAATAAGAAATGACTACTTCAGAAATGTATCCCTTTTGAAACACATGTACACAAACACACCTCTTTTAAATATTATACATATTTTCTCCTTCCTCAGTTTCACTAGGCATCTGATTTTGTTATGATTAATGAAATATTTTTCTCTCTTACCTTATTCCTTTCTTTGTCTCTGTAGACAAGGACAGAATTACATCTTTTATTTGAATTAAACAGGACATAGTTTATGTATCTAAACGCATACCTATAATTTCTGGATTTAGATAGAACAACCCAGACCTCATGAACTTCATTTAATTAAAAACTGAATTTAAAGATCTGCTGCAAAACAATATTCTTCTTCTTCCTGCTAAATTACCATTTTATCATCAAAATGTATATTTTCATAATTTCAGTTATTAAACTAAATTGTAACAGAAGTAAAGGTAAGAGGAAAAGATGGACAGTTATGACATATGAACTATGAGAGAATCTATAATATGTTTTTAGAATTCAATTTCTCACTTCTTCCGTCTACATTTTCTATCTCTGCCTTGAAATATGCACTAAAAACAATATATGGGGGCTACATTTAACTGTGATTTATATCTTATTTCATAGTAACTTACATTAATTTATTAACAGAAGTTATTAAAATGGAGTTACTGTTAATGTCAAACAACTTCTGCTATATTTCTGGGTGGTTTTGTAATTGTAGGAATCACAGATAAATTTTATCTCTTCAAGTTAACTTTTTTCTCACTTGTCTTTCCAGTTTCTTCTCACAATGTGTTTCATAAGCAGAATGTCTTTAAAAATAATATGTGTGTGTATAAAATTATAATTTAATACACATGTACTTAAGCTTTTGATATTTTTTCTAAAATCCTTTACTTATTATAAAGGAAGATATAAATTTTCATATTTCAGGAGACAGGATGTATTCTTGGTTTCATCACTGAAAGTTGAATTTAGTTCTATATCTTCCGTCTTTCTACAACTTCAGTTGTGTGTTTTGAAGGTAAAACTGGTATCAACAAATCTGTGGTAGGAAACTTCTAAGATAGTCCCCAATAATTCTTGCCTCCTGGTATTCACAAACCCTTCCGCAATTTCCTCCCCTTGAAGGTAGTCTGGATGTATTGATTTATTTCTAACAATTACAGTATGGCTGAAGTGATAGGATGTCACTTCTGAGATTAGGTTATAAAATGACTGGCTTCTGCCTTGGGCATTCTTTCTCACTCTCTTGGATCACTCTATCTGGGGTAGCCAGCTGCCATGTCATGGGTGCAGCCACATGGCTAGGGACCTAGGTTGGCTAATAACCACACAAATGAGCTTGAAAGTGGACCTTCCTGTCCTCAGGCCTTCAGAGGAGACCACATCCTCAGCCAACAGCTTACCTGCAGACTCATGAGAAATTCTGAGCCAGAGGCATCCAGCTAAATGATGTCTAGATCCCCGACCCACAGAAACTGTGAGACGATGTTTCATGTTTAACATGCTAAGTTTGGGGGTAATTTGTTACACTGCAGTTGATCACTAATACAAAAATCCAAGCTCAAAACAGTTGTTGTATAATTGCTTTATGAGGAAATCCATGAATAGCAAATAACTGTTTCCTCCATTAAAATCACCTGTATTCCTCCATTATGGCAACTAATGTCAAAACCGAAATAAACAAACTACTTTAATCACCAAATTGGATGTAGTCTTTTCAAGCTAACCAATGCACTAGTCTTCTAAATGACTTGCAACCAAAATTTATGAACCAAAGCCAAATAAACTAAAAACAAATTTCTTAATGGCTATGATTATGACTGTTTAAATTCCAAAGTAGTTATTCATTTCAATACAACATTATTGCTCCGAACACCAGCAGCAAAAGAATATATCCTATATAGGTTGACAGGACTTCCTAACAGGACTAGAAGGTAAAGCTACCACTTGGGTTTTGGTCTACAGAGTTGTGCAAATACACATACATCATCTACCTCCTTCTGGCTGCCTCACATGAAAGTCAGCAAGGCTACACAATCTACCTACGTTTTCAACGTGCATTTCAGCAACACTGTACTCGCTTCCAATAATAGCGCCTGAGAAGCAAACATAGAGAATCTACAGAGGTTTGTATCTGAAGATGCTGATCATTAGTTATTTCCTTTCAATGTGCTTATATTTGTAAGGTTTGCAAAACTTTTAGCAGCAGTACCCAAGTATATTCATTTATTTATCGATCACCTACTATGTACCAAGAACAATTCTAGGCACTTAGGAAACATTGAGTAAAACATACATTACAAAGATCCCTGCTTTCACAAAGCTTATATTACATATTAAATCTTCTACTTTCTGTAAAATCTGACATGCCTGATTTCCATTTCACTGACACTCTGTCCTCCCTTGGCTTCTGCAATCTATGTTATTCTGTTCCCTTAATAGTCTTCAATTGTTTCTTCAGTCTTATTCACTTGCTCCTCCTATCAAACCTAATACCTTTAGATAATAAGGCTTAGTTCCTGAGTTCCTGATGTATATAATTTGTTCCTCAGAAAACACATTCATGTCCTTAAGCCCAGAGATCATTTCTCTAAGGTAGCCTCTCAATTTTATACTTCTCATCCAACTTCCTATCTAGTGACTCTCTATCCATACATATTTCTATTTGGGTAATCCCACACCTACAACAAAGAAGTTAATAACCTAATAATCATAAACTACCCAAAATGGGTTTCCCTATGCTCTTTTATATTGCATCAATGACACTAGTATTCTCTCAATCATCCACTCTTTTTTTTTTCTTTTTTAATTAAAGTTTATTGGGGTGACAATTGTTAGTAAAGTTACATAGGTTTCAGGTGAACAATTCTGTGATACGTCATTTATATGTCACATTGTGTGTTTACCACCGAGAGTCACTGAACCCTCTATCACCATATATTGGGATCCCTTTTACCCTCATCTAGCACCCCCTCCACCCTACCCTCTGGTCACCACTAAACTATTGTCTGTGTCTGTGAGTTTTTGTTTCTTCATTTGTTTGTCTTGTTCTTTGTTCTTTTCAGTTTTATATAACACATATCAGTAAAATCACATGGTTCTCGACTTTTTCTGTCTGAGTTATTTCACTTAGCATTACAGTCTCAAGATCCATTCACATTGTCGCAATGGTACTATTTCATCATTTCTTATGGCAGAGTAGTATTCATTGTGTATATATAGCACATCTTCTTTATTCAACCATCTATCAAAGGACACTTTGGTTGTTTCCATGTCTTGGCCACCGTAAACAAAGCTGCAATCAACACTGGAGCACATATATCTTTACAGATAAATGTTTTCAGTTTTTTGGGTAGATACCCAAGAGAGGGAATGCTGGCTCATATGCTAATTCTATTCTTAATTTTTTGAGGAATCTCCACACTGCCTTCCATTGCGGCTGCACCAATCTGCATTTCCACGAACAGTATATGAGGATTCCTTTTTCTCCACAGCCTCTCCAACACTTGTTACTATTTGTCTTGTTGATGATAGCCATTCTAACTGGTGAGAGGTGATATCTCATTGTGGTTTTGATTTGCATTTCTCTGATGCTTAGTAATGTGGAACATCTTTTTGTATATCTCCAGGACATCTGTATATCCTCTTTGGAGAAATGTCTATTCAGGTCCTCTGTCCATTTTTTAATTGGATTATCTTTTTTGTTGTTGAGTTGTATTAGTTCCTTATATATTTTGGATATTATTAGCCCCTATCGGAGGCACTGGTTGCAAAAATCTTCTGTCATTCCGTTAGTTGTCTCTTTAGTTTGTCAGTGATTTCTTTTGCTGTGCAGAAGCTTTTAAGTTTGATATAGTCCCATTTATTTATTTTAGCTTTTACTTCCCTTGCCTTTGAAGTCAAATTCATAAAATCCTCTTGGAACCCAAGGTCCATAAGTTTAGTACCTATGTTTTCTTCTATGCAGTTTATTCTTTCTGGTCTTATGCTTAGGTCTTTGATCCATTTTGAGTTAATTTTGTTACATGGTTACAGATAGGAGTCTAGTGTCATACTTTTGCATGTGGCTTTCCAATTCTCCCAGCATGATTTACTGAAGAGGCTGTCTCTTCTCCATTGTATGTTTTTGGTTCCTTTGTCGAAAATTATCTGTCCATAATTATGTGGGTTTATTTCTGGGTTCTCGATTCTATTCCATTGGTCTGTGTGTCTGTTTTTCTTCCAATACCGTGCTGTTTTGATTATTTTTGCCCTGTAGTACAAGTTGAAGTCAGGAAGTGTGATACCTCCAGCATTGCTCTTTTTTCTTAAGATTGCCTTGGCTATTCGGGGTCTTTTGTAGTTCCAAAAAAATCTGATGATTATTTTTCTATTTCTTTAAAAAATGCCATTGAGATTTTGATGGGGATTGCATTAAATCTGTATATTGTTTTGGGTAATACAGCCATTTTAACTATGTTGATTATTCCAATCCATAAACATGGAATGTCTTTCCATTTCTTTGTGTTTTCTTCAATTTCTTTTTAAAACGTCTTATAGTTTTCATTGTATAGGTTTTTCACATCCTTGGTTCAGTTCATTCCTAGATATTTTATTCTATTTGTTGCAATTACAAAATGAATTATTTTTACTTCTTTTCCAAGGTTTCATTGTTAGTATAAAAATGCAATGGACATTTGAACGTTGATTTTGTAGCTGGCAACTTTACTGTATTCGTTTATTTTTTCTAATAGCTTTTTGGTAGAGTCTTTAGAGTTTTCTATATATAGCATCAGGTTTTATGCAAAAAGTTACAATTTCACTTATTCACTCCATATTTGGATACCTTTTATTTCTTTCTCTTGCCTGGTTGCTCTGTCTAGGACTTCCAATAGTACGTTCAAAAGCAGATGTGATGGGGATACCCCTGTGGTGTTGGGGGAACAGAAGAGCAAAGGGCTTCAATGTTTCACTTTTAATGATGTTATTAGATGTGGGGGGGTGGGTTGCCATACATGGCCTTTATTATGTTAAGGTATTTTCCTTCTATACCCATTTTATTAAGTATTTTAATCATAAATGGATGTTGTAGCTTGTCAAATGCTTTTTCTCATCTATTGATATAATCATATGATTTTTGTCCTTTATTTTGTTTATGTGATGTATCACATTGATGGATTTGTGTATGTTGAATCATCCTTGCGCCCCTGAGATGAGCCCCACTTGGTCGTGATGTATAATCTTTTTAATGGATTGTTGCATTTGATTCGCTAGAATTTTGTTTAGGATTTTTGCATCTGTATTCATCAGAGATATTGGTCTGTATTTTCTTTTTTTGTGTTATCCTTAATAGGTTTTTGGTATCAGGGTAATGTTGGCCTCATAAAATGGGTTAGGGAGTACTGTCTCTTCTTCAATTTTTTAGAAGAGTTTGAGTAGGATAGGTATTAGATCCTCTTTGAAGGTTTGGTAGAATTCACTTAAGCCATCTGTTCCTGGACTTTTCTTTTCAAAAGGTTTCGGATAATTGATTTAATTTCCTTACTGTTTATCAGTCTATTTAGATTTTTCAGTGCTTATTCAGCCAAGGAAGGTTATATGTTTCTAAGAACATGTCCATTTCTTCTACGTTATTGAATTTGGTGGCATGCAGTCAGTCCTTCACAGGATTCTTGGATGATCCTTTGTATTTCTGTGGCACCTGTGGGAACTTCCCCTTTCATTTCTGATTTTATTAGTGCCTTTTCTCTTTTTATGTTAGTGAGTCTAGCCAAGCTTTTGTCAATTTTATTAATCTTTTCAAAGAACCAGCTCTTTGTTGTATTAATTTTTTCTAGTATCGTTTTGTTCTCTACTTCATTTAGTTCTGCTCTGATTTTTGTTATTTCCTTTCTTCTGCTGACCTTGGGTTTCACTTGTTCTTCTTTTTGTTGTTCTTCAAAGTGTAATATAAGGTTACTTATCTAGGATTTTTTTCTTTCTTGAGATAGGCCTCTAATGATATATATTTCCCTCTTAAAACTGCTTTCGCTACATCCCAAAAATTTTGGTAGGATGTTCTTTCATTCTCATTTGTTTCTATGTATCTTTTGAAACTCTCCTCTTATTGCTTCATTGACCCAGTCTTCCTTTGTGGTTTTTCCCGCCGTCTTTTTGCATTTGATATCCAATTTCAAAGCCTTGTAATCAGAGAATATGCTTGGTATGATTTCAATCTTCTTAAATTTGCTGAGGCTGATTTTATGTCCCAATACATGGTCTATCCTTGAGAATGTTCCATGCACACTAGAAAAGAATGTATAGACTGATGTTTTAGGATGAAGTGCTCTATATATGCCAATTATGTCCATTTCATCTAATGTGTCATTTAGGGCTGCTGTTTCGTTATTTATTTTCTGTTTGGATGATCTATCCATAGCTGTCAGTGATTTATTTAGGTCCCCTATTATAATTGTGTTTTGGTCAATTTCTCCCTTTAGTTCTGTTAGTAGTTGCTTGGTATATTTCGGTGCTCCCTGATTGGGGGCATAAATATCGATCACTATTATGTCTTCTTGTTGTATAGTCCCCTTTACGATTATGAAATGTCCATCTTTGTCTCTTGTTATCTTTTTCACCCTGAAGTCTGTTT
Source organism: Rhinolophus ferrumequinum (assembly GCF_004115265.2). Taxonomy (NCBI): domain Eukaryota; kingdom Metazoa; phylum Chordata; class Mammalia; order Chiroptera; family Rhinolophidae; genus Rhinolophus; species Rhinolophus ferrumequinum. The sequence continues at coordinate 25,103,232 of NC_046284.1, read as the reverse complement.
CATCTGATATCATTATGGCTACACCTGATTTTCTCTGGGTACCATTTCCTTGGAGCGTCAATTTCCACCCTTTCACTTTGAGTCTATATTTGTCCCTGTAGCTGAGATGTGTCTGTTGGAGGCAGCATATGGTGGGTTTAGTTTTCTTATCCAATCTGCTACTCTGTGCCTTTTTATTGGTGAGTTCAGTCCATTTACATTTAGGGTGATTATTAACATGTGAGGAATTCCTATCATTCTATCTCTGGGTTTCTGGTAGAAAAGTGTCTCCATTATTTCTTTCCCTTTTCGTTGCTGCCTATTATTTCAGTGTGGTTGTATTCTATTTTTATTTATTTATTTATTTATTTTTTGCCTCTGTTTCTTCTTTTCTTATGTTACATATTTCAGGTCTGGATTTTTTTTAGTGGTTACCATTTCCTTCAGCAGGCTTACTTTCTCCATTCCACTGTACCGGTTCAGGACTTTACTCTCTCCCTTTTTATGCTTTTGTTGTCACAAATTATCCCTATTTATGCTGTGAGTTGATTTCTGTGCTGCGGTAGCAAGTTTTTTTCCTTTTTTTTTTCTTCTTCTTTACCCTGTATGTTATGTTTAAGCATAGAGTGTCATATTTGGTGTAGGGGTTGCCTTTTCCTGCTTCTGTCTGTCTGTTGTAATACTACTCATGGTTTTGTGTTCTGTTGGGTTTTTTTCCAGGTCCAATAACCTCCTTTAGTGTTTCTTGCAGTGCAGGTCATGTGGTAGAAAATGCCCTCAGTTTCTGTATGTCTGGAAAGGTCTTTATTCCTCCTTCATATCTAAAGGATATCTTTGCTATGTATATAATTCTTCGCTGAAAACTGCTCTCTTTCGTTAGTTTTAATATTTGATGCCACTGCTTCCTGGCTTCTAGAATTTCTACTGAAAAATCTGATGATAATCTAATTGGCTTTCCTTTGTAGGTTACCGTCTTCTCTTCACTGGCTGCCCTGAAGATCCTTCTTTGTTGCTACTTTTTGACAGCTTCAATACAATGTGCCTTGGAAAACGCCTGCTTGGATTGAGGTAATTAGGTGTTCTATTTGCTTGGATTCAAGGATCTAGTTGTTTCCACAAGTTTGGGAAGTTCTCGTCAACTATTTGTTTGAATATATTCTCTGTTCCCTTCTCTCTTTCTTTTCCTTCTGGTATGCCCATTATTCTTATATTGCTCTTTCTCATGGAGTTAGAAAGTTCTTGTAGAGTCCTTTCATTTCTTTTAACTCTCAAGTCTCTCTCTTCTGCCATCTGTGTCATTTCTAGATTTCTATCTTCGATGTCACTGATTCTTTCCTCCACATAGTCACCTCTATTTACCTAAGCTGGCTATTTCATTCTTCATTTCTTTTATTGAGTTCTTCAGCTCCAGAAATTCTATTTGGTTGTGTTTTAAAATTTCAATCTCTTTGGGAAAATGTTCATTTTGTACTTTGATTGTGTTTCTGAGTTCATTAAAATACCTGTCTGTGTTTTCCTGCATCTCGTTGAGTTTTTTCAGAACTGCAGTCTTGAATTCTCTGTCATTTAAGTCATATATTCCCATGTCTTTAAGTTCATTTTCTGGAGACTTTTCATGTTCTTTCTGAGTTGCCTTGTTACCTTGGTTATTCACGGCAGTTAATGAATTATTATTTCTCTTCCTAGGCATCTACAGGAGTGGGTTCTCCAACAGGTTGGTAGAAAGAGGTCCTTCTTTTGCTTTCCCGTAGGTGTTGGTAAAATGCTTCATTTTCTCTCCATCTGCAGCCTTTATTCTCTCTTCCGCTGTAGTGCTGTATTTTCTCTGCACTGTTCTGGTTTCTCATTCAATGCAGGGGTGGGAGATGGGTTCCCTGGAAGGTGGGCTTCTCCTCTGTGAGCAGTTCACCTGGGTTTCAGGGCACTGCCTGGATGTGGAGAGCTTCTGAGGTTCCAAAACTCTTCCTGCACCAGATTCAGATCCTGTGTGTTTCAGTGGCTCTGTTTACCCCTGCTGGGATTCACCCAGATAGGTGGGGGCATGGGTTGGGTGGGTTGTGAGACATGGTTCTGAACAATGGTGGCAAACACCAGCACAGCCAGTACTGCACCCAAGGCTCTCTCCCCTTTGCCAGAACTAGATGGGCTGTGAGTCCATGGCTGCAGGCCACAGTTCTCAGAACTGCAAACATTCTGTTCTTTTGATCAGACACTGCTACTATTACATTTCTAGTCCGGGAAGGTGGGGATGGGGTGAGCTCTGGGATGGTAGGGAAGGGTCGGTTATGCTCCATGCCTATGCTTTCCATCCTCTGCTTGGCACTGAGGGCTTAAACCACGGCTTTCACCCTTCTTCCCTCAGTGTTTGCTCTGAGGTCTCTACCGTGAGCATTGGGTTCAGCCTTGTTATATGCTTATCCCTCAGGCAGGACTGTGGGCTATAAGGGAATTGATAGCAGCCTCTCCAGTGACTGCGGGAGCTCCAGAATGCAGGGATCTCACAGATCCAAGCTGGGTCTGCATTCTGTGGTCCGTATGGCCCACGTCTCCGCACTTCCCCCATCCTACCTCCCTTTCTTGCCCAATTTGCCCACCTTTAGGTGATTTCAGTTGTGCGTCTCTTAGTCTTGCCTGTCTGCTGAGCAGGGAGTCCTTTGTGGAATTATAGCTGTTCAATTTGTTGCAATTTTCAGGGGAAATTTCAAGAGACTCACCTCAGGCCACCATTTCTATGACATCATTAGTCATGCAGCCTTAAAATCAATCACTTCTTTTTAATCAATCAAGTCCTGGTTATTTGCCTTTACAATATCTATTCTTTACTTTCCATTCCCATGACTAGGTCCTCATCACTTCATGCATAAATGACCATAATACTGTCTTGATTGATTTCTAATATTTCCGTTTCCAATTTCTCCTTTACACTACTTCCAGATTAATTTTCATGAAATATCACTTTCATCATGTCATCATCCTGAATCACGAATGTTTAATTCCTTACCATTGTCCATCAAAATCTAAATTCCTCATCCTGACATTTAAAGTTCTCCACAATCTCGCTCTAGCCTATTTATTCAACTAATCTCTTCCTATTCACAATGTAAACTATTTATTCCAGTTAGGTTGATCTCTTCACTGTCCTAGAGCATATTATGCTTTTCTTGGACTCTAGTACTTTGCTCATGGCAGTCATCAAACTTGGAAAGAGTCTTCCCCACTCTCTGTACCACAGAATCCTATCTATGCTCAAATCTTTCATTCGAACAAATCCCTTACCACTTTAGTCCACTCTCTTATTTTTCCTGTTTGGGGCCTACTGTCTATGACATTTGTTTTGGCACTTAGTCATGTTTCCATATTATGTTTTTCATTGTCACAAGTTTCCCTTGTAGGAGACCTGGCTACTTTACAGTAACACAAGTGTCATCATTTGTTCCCCTTATCAGTTTTTTTTTCCAGTGGTCCACAATAGCAGTTCCAGAACATTTTGGTATAAGACCCCTTTGTAATTGTTAAAAAATCAAGGATCTCAAAGGTTCTTTGATTTTTGTTGGATATATCTATCAATGTCTTACATTAAAAATTATACCTGTGGATCAAAAAACTACACCCAACCATATGCTGTCTCCAAGAGACACATCTCAGCTACAAGGAGAAGCATAGACTCAAAGTGAAAGTGTGGAAATTGACACTTCAAGCAAATGGTACCCAGAGAAAATCAGGTGTAGCCATAATGATATCAGATGAAACAGACTTCAGGGTGAAAAAGATAACAAGAGACAAAGATGGACATTTCATAATGGTAAAGGGGACTATACAACAGGAAGACATAAGAGTCATCAATATTTATGCCCTCAATCAGAGAGCACCGAAATATACCAAGCAACTACTAAGAGAACTAAAGGGAGAAACTGACCAAAACACAATTATACAGGGGACCTAAATACATCACTGACAGCTATGCATAGATCATCCAAACAGAAAATAAATAATGAAATAGCAGCCCTAAATGACACATTAGATGAAATGGACATAATTGACATATATAGAGCAATTCATCCTAAAATATCAGGCTATACATTCTTTTCTAGTGTACATGGAACATTATCAAGGATAGACCATATATTGGGACATAAAATCAGCCTCAGCAAATTTAACAAGATTGAAATCATACCAAGCATATTCTCTGATCACAAGGCTTTGAAATTGGATATCAACTGCAAAAAGAAAGCAGGAAAAAACACAAATCCATGGAGATTACACAACATACTTTTAAAGAACGACTCGGTCAAAGAAGGAATTAGAGGAGAGATCAAAAGATACATAGAAACAAATGACAATGAAAATAAATCCTACCAAAATTTTTGGGATGCAGCAAAAGGAGTTTTAAGAGGGAAATTTATATCATTACAAGCCTATCTCAAGAAACAAGAAAAATCCCAAATAAATAACCTCACATGTTACACCTCAAAGAACTAGAAAAAGAACAACAAGTGAAACCCAAGGTCAGCAGAAGAAAGGAAATAACAAAAATCAGAGCAGAACTAAACGAAATAGAGAACAAACAGACAATAGAAAAAATAATGTGACAAAGACCTGGTTCTTTGAGAAGATTAACAAAACAGACAAAACCTTGGCTAGACTCACTAAAAGATAAATAAAAAGAGAGAAGACCCTAATTAACCAAATCAGAAATGAAAAAGGGGAAGTTATCACGGACACCACAGAAATACAAAGGATCATCCAAGAATACTATGAAGGACTATATGCCACCAAATTCAATAACCTAGAAGAAATGGGCAAGTTCTTCGAAACATATAGCCTTCCTAGGCTGAACCATGAAGAACTGGAAAATATCTAAACAGACCGATCACCAGTAATGAAATTGAATCAGTCATCCAAAACCTTCCCAAAAGCAAAAGTCAGGGACCAGATGGCTTCACTAGTGAATTCTACCAAACCTTCAAAGAGTATCTAATACCAATCCTGCTCAAACTCTTCCAAGAAACTGAAGAAGAGACAGTACTCCCTAACTCATTTTATGAGGCCAACATTACCCTGATACCAAACCCTGGTAAGGACAACACAAAAAAAGAAAACTACAGACCAATATCTCTGATGAGTACAGATGCAAAAATCCTAAACAAAATTATAGCAAATCGAATACAACAATGCATTAAAAGATCATTTATGACGACCAAGTGGAGTTCATCACCGGGGCACAAGGATGGTTCAACATCCGCAAATCCATCAATGTAATACATCACATAAACAAAATAAAGGAAAAAATCATATGATTATATCAATTGATGCAAAAAAGGCATGTGACAAGATACAACATCCATTTACGATTAAGACACTTAATAAAATAGGTATAGAAGGAAAATACCTTAACATAATAAAGGCCATATATCACAAGCCCTCAGCTAATCTCATAATTAATTGTGAAAAACTGAAGCCCTTTGCTCTATGTTCAGGAACACAACAGGGCGTCCCCTATCACCTCTGCTTTTCAACATAGTGTTGGAAGTCCTTGCCAGAGCAATCAGGCAAGAGAAAGAAATAAAAGGCATCCACATTGGAAATGAAGAAGTTGAATTATCAGTCTTTGCAGATGACATGATGCTATATATAGAAAACCCTAAAGACTCCACCAAAAAGCTATTAGAAACAATCAACAAATACAGTAAAGTTGCTGGCTACAAAATCAACGTACTAAAGTCCATTGCATTCCTATACACTAACAATGAAATCTCAGAGAAAGAAATACAAAAACCAATTCCTTTGCAATTGCAGCAAAAAGAATAAAATACCTAGGAATAAACATAACCAAGGATGTGAAGGACCTATATGCTGAAAAGTGTAAGACATTTTTGAAAGAAATTGAAGAAGACACAAAGAAATGGAAAGACATCCTGTGCTCATGGATTGGAAGAATCAACATAGTTAAAATGGCCATATTACCCAAAGCAATATACAGATTTAATGCAATCCCCATCAAAATCCCAATGGCATTTTTTAAAGAAATAGAACAAAAAATCATCAGATTTGTTTGGAACCAGAAAAGACCCCGAATAGCCAAAGCAATTTTAAGAAAAAAGAACAATAGTGGAGGTATTACACTCCCTGACTTTAGCTTGTACTATAGGGCTACAATAATCAAAACAGCATGGTACTGGCAGAAAAAAAGACACATAGACCAATGGAATAGAATTGAGAACCCAGAAATAAGACCACATAAATATGGACAGATAAATTTTGACAAAGAAGCAAAAAACATACAATGGAGGAAAGATAGCCTCTTCAATAAATGGTGCTGGGAGAATTGGAAAGCCACGTGTAAAAGAATGAAACTGGACAGCTATCTGTCACCATGTACCAAAATTAATTCAAAATGGATCAAAGACTTAAGCATAAGACCTGACACAATAAACTGCATAGAAGAAAACATAGGTACTAAACTTACGGACCTTCAGTTCAAAGAGCATTTTATGAATTTGACTCCAAAGGCAATGGAAGTAAAAGCTAAAATAAACAAATGGGACTATATGAAACTTAAAAGCTTCTGCACAGCAAAAGAATCCATCGACAAAATAAAGAGGCAACCAAGTGAATGGGAGAAGATTTTTACAAACAGTGCCTCCGATAAGGGGCTAATATCAAAAATATACAAGGAACTCATGAAACTCAACAACGAAAAAACAAACAACCCAATTGAAAAATGGGCAGAGGACCTGAAGAGACATTTCTCCAAAGAGGACATACAAATGGCAAATAGACATATGAAAAAATGCTCAACATCACTAATCATCAGAGAAATGCAAATAAAAACCATAATGAGATATCACCTCACCCCAGTCAGAATGGCTATCATCAACAAGACAAATAGTAACAAGTGTTGGAGAGGCTGTGAAGAAAAAGGAACTCTTATATCCTGTTGGTGGGAATGCAGACTGGTGCAGCCATTATGGATGGCAATTTGGAGGTTCCTCAAAAAATTACGAATAGAATTACCATATGACCCAGCAATCCCTCTCCTGGGTATCTACCCAAAAAATCTGAAAACATCTACACATAAAGACACATGTGCTCCAATGTTCATTGCAGCTTTGTTTATGGTGGCCAAGACATGAAAACAACCAAAATGCCCTTCGATAGATGAATGGATAAAGAAGTTATGGTATATATACACAATGGAATATTATTCGGAGGTAAGAAAAGATGATATAGGAACATTTGTGACAACATGGATGGATCTTGTGAGTATAATGCTAAGCGAAATAAGTCAGACAGAAAAAGCAGAGAACCATATGATTTCACTGATATGTGGTATATAAACCAAAAACAAGAAAAGAACAAGACAAACAAATGAGAATCAAGAACTCATAGACACAGACAATAGTTTAGTGGTTACCAGAGGGTAAGGGGGGTGGGGTGTGGGAGATGAGGGTAAGGGGGATCAAATATATGGTGATGGAAGGAGAACTGACTCTGGGAAGTGAACACACAATGGGATTTATAGATGATGTAATACAGAATTGTACACCTGAAATCTATGTAATTTTAGTAACAATTATCACCCCAATAAATTAAAAAAAAATTGTACCTGTAACATTTTAAAAGTATTGCTTTATTTGTTCATTTAAATATAATAACAATAAATTCAATACATGTTAACATAAATAACATGTTTATAAAACATAGCTATATTTTGCAAAACTAAAACAGTGAGAATAGTGGCATTACTTTACAAATTTGCAAATCTTTTTTATTGAAGAGAATTTACTAGAAAACAGCTGGATTTTATGTTCTCTCTGCATTCAACCTGTTATGATATGCTCTTTGGTTAAAGTATGTGAAGAAATTCTGGCCTCAAGTAAATATATACTTGGAAAATGGGGGATTATTAGCATAGCCTTTTCAAATAATTGTGGATATTCTTCTTTAATACTATACCAAAATTTGACAGTGGCAGTTTCTTTAAGATGAATGAAATGGGAACTCTGAATCCATATTAATGAACTTTTTGGACTTTGTTAAAATCCACTGGTCAGTCTTGTACTTTAAATGGAACTTTAATCCAGGCATGATTTTACAACAGCATGCATTGATCATTTGACAAACATTGTATCACTGAGTTACGCAGATATTCCAAATGGTGACACATTTCATCATACTATATTTTAAAAATCACATTAGTTAATATCACTGCTGATCTCATCAGAAAAGGCTGTTAGTATTGGGACACTCTCAAGCTTAGGGTGGCACATATACGTGTTCTAAAATTCTAATTTTCATTTGAAATCTCAAATTTTATCATTGACAAAAAATACTATCAGTTATTTTCCTTGAAGTGAGGGACTTACTTTATTTTGAGAAAATGGCTGCCAAAAACCCAAGTCTGAATAACCATAGTTTTTCAGTTGTTCTTTCCAGTAACACTGGAGTTCTATGTGAAAAGCTGCTAGTTCAGTTCGCAACTCAATCATGCAAATGCTTTACCTCGAGACACTATCATACTTCAGTATGTATCAGAAGTGCTTTATGTATATTCCCATTTGATACATAGATTATGAAAAAGATATGTACTCATCAAATTGTGCACATTAAATATGTACAGTTCTTTGTATATCAATTATACCTCAATAAAGTTGTTTAAAACAAAGATATGGACACAAGTTCAAGATTTAATACAATGAATAATACTTACTAGTTTATCAAAGACATTAAGTGAAAATGGCTTTCTTTTTTAACTGTGAGTGTGGTGGTAAAGAATACAATTACTAACTAGTACAGTTTGGTGCCACTCCTTTGATTTGTGACAAGGTACCAGAAGTTTTACCGCCCCCACCCCCCATTGCTCTTGTACCATCAGAAAAAACATCAACACAGGGAAAAGGCAAGTAACAGAATTCTTTTGAAAATAGTTCTGATCTCTCAGACTCCCTAAAAGAGTGTTGGGGAGCCCAAGGGGTCCATGGACCACATACTGGGAGCCACGCAAAGTGGTTCTACACTATGAGTCTACACTTGAATCTATACTATGAGTCTACACTTTGAGGTTGACACTATACCTGGAACCCTTTCCTTCTTTAGCATTACCTCTGGTCACTGTTTTCAAGTTAAGCTCAGCCCTCTTCTTTTAGCATTCTAAATATTCTCTATGAGTGATATTATTTACCTAAATGATTCCAGCTACCACCTATGAACTAATGATTTCCCCAAATCTGCATCTCTAATGCAGACTTATCTCCTGACCCACAGATCTATATTTTTTATTAATATCATGTAGATACCTGAAACTTGATATACTCAAAACATAATTCATCTTTTCCTGAAAATTCACTTATACTCCTGAATTCTCGATCTAGGCTATTAGCACCTTTGTTGATCCAGTCACCCAGTCTAGAAATCTAGGGGTCATCCTTAACTCCTTCATCTCCCTCACCCATAAAGGCCAGCCAGGTAACATCAATTTGTGATACTGTGATAACATCAATATTGTAACACAATAGGGAGTGGTGAAGCCTATGTCAAACTAGAGAATGCATGTTCCATATAAATGGCATCCATATTCAATCAATACATGAGCCAAACAAAACATATTTGTTGGTTGCCAGTCTGTGATAGCTGGTAACTCTGAAATATCTCTTGATTTTGCACCTGTCTTTCCATTTCCACTGCCATTCTTTTAATTTAAATCCTCCATCATCTCTTATATAGACTATTGCAACAGCCTTATAACTGATCCCCCTGGCTCTAATTTGCACAAATACTTCCAATCCCTGCCCCATCCAGATTTATCTTTCAGGAGGCAAATAGCATGATCTAAAATGCAAATCTGGTCACTTATTTGAAAACCCAGTAATAGTCCCCAATCACCTATAAGGAAAAAAATACATATTACTTAGCACAATGTTAATCTATAATCTGCCCCCCTCCACTTACTACTTCAATTTAGCTCTTCTCCACTTTTTCTATCCAAATGCAAAACTCCAGCTATCAATATCATGATAAGAGCTAAAACTTATTAATCTCTTCTTATATGCCAAGCACTGTTCGAAATTACACATATTAACTCATTAGTCCTCACAACCATTAAGATAGGTATCATTATTAAGCCCATTTTACAGATGAGGAAACTGAAGCACAAGCTAAAGTGAACCGTTGGGAGTTCATCTAAAGTTTCTCATTTTGTTTAAGGATTCTGTGTCTTTGCATATGCTATTTACTCTGATTGAAATGGTTTTTGTTTTCTTTTCTAATGAACTTCTATCATCTTTCAAGATTCAGATCAAACATCATCTCTGAGCTACCTTCTCTGGCTACCCCATCCCCCAGGTAAAGCTAGGTATTCCTTTCCACCTTTGGAATATACATATTCGGAACTACATATTACCACCTACCGGAAATAAACATCTTCCTAGCACTTAAGTACAGTAGAACAGTGGCTTACCTGTAGCAGGCAGTCCTTGCTGTAAGCAATACACTATGTCAAGAACTACAATTTCTACCTTTTATGCAAGAGTGAGAGAAACAAGGTGAGGGTGGTTTTGTTCCTGCTCCCCCTTCCCAATCTCACTCCCCTATAATCACTATCACACTCCCATTGCAGATAGTCCTTTAGGGATAATTCAATCAAAAGTCATAACTTCTACATATTGGATAACCCCTATCTGGGGCCTTGCAATCCAGGAGGCTTAAACCCACTTTATAATCCCTCAATAAGGTAATGTCTTTTTGGATAATTGGAACTGTCAAAATCAATAAGAAAAGTTTTAAAACAGTCATGACAAGCCACTCTGAAATGAGGAAGAGACTATAAGTCACTGATTACTATGATTTTTACAGAGAAAGCTATATAGTCTTTCCTAAATTGAGCGTTCAGGTATAAAAGCTCCTTATTTTTTTTAACACATTTAGAGTTTGAACACATATCTAGTTCAAACTCTAGTATCTTCTATTAGGCAGGAATTTAATGAACATTTTGTGAGAACATCTGCTTATTATTTATCTTTGTCTCATTTTACACATCAGCAAATCCCTTTTTTTTACCACCAGGACAGAATAAAAATCACCATTTTATTATACAGTGTTCATAAATTTAAACTTCAACGGGGGGAAAGAGTAGCAATTGTCAGCACTGTATTCTACCTGATGTTACAAGGAAGTAGTACAAGGGTGAGGAAGTACAGAGTGGAAATGATTAAATATATAAATCCCTTTAACACATACTCTGCCAATGGCTACTGTGTTTTACTGTTCCAGCCACTGCTAAGTAGAATTAAAAGCTTCTGTATTCTTTTTTAGAAGGGTATTCTTTTTTGCCATCTTGAGTTTATATCTGATTAAAAGGATGGTTTTGTCTTAATAAACTTTTTTCTCTATGTTCTACAGAGAGAACTTTAACAAAGAAACAACTAAGATGACCAGGTATAGATCTTTTTCCTCCAGCTTTAGTGAGATAAAATTTACATATAACATTGTGTAAATTTAAGGTGTATAATGTGATGGTTTGATATATGCATATATTGTGAAATGAATACCACAATAACATTTGTTCACACTTTGAAAATCTGGGAAACAAGAGAGAGCTACTATATTTTCTTCAATGCTCCTATTCTATTTCTTGAAGCTACCATATGGTATTTCTAAGTGCTCCTGCTATTCATTATGAGAAGGAGCCAGTATCAAGGCCTTAGTCATCAGGAATGGCCAGTGCCAAGAGCTAAGGCTAGTATGAAGCAGGGAAAGAATGCTGCCAGCTTAGGCAAAGTGGATCAAGTCATTTCTAGGAGTATATCTATCATAATATCTACTTGTAAATGTTGTACACTTTTAGGTAGGTAATAGTATAGAATAAAATCTTAATTATAACTGTAGTTATAGCTTATTTTTCCCCCGATTCAAATACACTGTCCTATATGCCATGGAGAATAATAAAGTAAGGAATAAGAAAGGCACAGTCCTTGCCTTCAAGAATTTATGATCACTTCCTTCCAAAAGTCATTTATCGTGCATATACATCACTAGCCTTATATGAAAAGAACAAGTTTAGCACACATAAACTTACTAAAAAATAGGAGGAGACATAATACCCAATTGAACATTGGATTGGGTGGTATGAATAGTAAACAGTGTTGCAGTTCAGAGAAGTGGAAAATAAATCAACGTAGGCTAGCAGAAGAGAGGGAGGCTTTCTGTGTTGTGTAGAATTTGAGTTTGGTAAATTGGATAGGATTTATAAAGGTGAAGAAGGAGGGCAAACTAAGAATCAAATTAATCTATATCATGCTCCTTCATTCTATCCCAACACTTAAGTTCTTTACTACAGAAGGGTTTTGAAAGTCCCTCCACATAACACCATCAAACAGGAAAGAAGGAGATAAGGAGATGCACATGACCCCCTTACACCTTCCTTTCTAAGCCACTGGGAAACAGAAATCTCAGCTAGGGATTGATCTCAATATATGATTAAAGAAATTGATGCTAAAATATGATTGAAGTTTAACCTTTCCATGAGACATTTGTATCTTAAAAGAGGACATCATCAACCAACACAGAATCCCTAATTAGTACAATTATGTGGAAAATGTATTTTGAAGCTGGGAGACGCCCCCCAGAGCATTTTTCTCCTCTTTGTCCATTTTATACAGTGGTGTTCTCTTCCCCCATATAATCTGCTAGAACTTAAGATATGCAGGATCACCATGGCTAGTACATGCCTTTTCCCCTATTTACAAGAACTTCCTCACCTCATTGCGCTCCTGGATATAAAAAAAGTGCGAATATTGGAAACTACTGTGAAATTGTTCTAAGTAAGTTTCTATTTTCTTCAGCACTAATTTTTTGTTTTATTTTGTAAGGCAAAAGCATTTACAAGATACAGGGAGTCATTTTAGGTTGATGAAAATATAATGCTCATGGATGATACAGTAGTCATTTTTATTTATCTCAGTGATTCTCAACTAGGCTGGTATAATACCCACTGAAGATCACGTTAGAATCTCCAAGAAATCTTTTTCAAACTATGTCCACCTAACCTCAGATATTTTTGCATTTCCACAAGGTGATATATCCCCTCTCTACTTGATTTCAGCATCAGCCTGGACTTAATACTTCCCAACTATTACCTACCTTCATTCCCAATCTACCTTTCCATTCAGATCATCCTACTAATGGGAGCAATGAAGAAAAGAAAAGAAGAAAGAAAGACAGGGATAATTTATTTTAAAATGCTAGAGGAAATATACAACACCAGCTTTCTAGTTGACTAAGCTTTAAAATCCTGATTGAATTATCTTTATTCCTTAAGGACTGGCTTATATTCTCCATCAACTCTAAGAAGTGTTTGTTGTAGCCTAGAATGGTAAACACTCTGTTACATCTGTAACTGGGAAACAGACCTGGTACTTTTGGCACCATCTGAGTCATGGGGTGTGAGGGTATAAGAAAGGCTCTTTAGAACAACTGACTCTTTGGTAGTAAAAGGTGGGAAGAAAGTACAAAGGCCAATAAAGCAGCATCGCAAGGTTGGTAGCACAGGTGATTACTGCAGTGCAGGGAGTTAAGTCAAACTATGGAGATCATATGGATCTAGAGCTTAAGAACCAAGAAGCAAATGCAGAAACTAGTGTCAAGCAAGGCAATGAAAGAAGGAAAGCAAGAAATAAAAGATCATAAACACCCATTTCAGGAGGGATGGCCACATTCACAACTAACTCTGAAATCTCAATAATGTCAGATAAAAGGTTCAAACACCACAAAGCTTCTTTGTAACACCCTAGTCCATTATCAAAAGGCATTGTTGCTAGCTTTCAAAAGCAAAAACAAAACAGAAAGCACAAAAACAACAAACACACATGTACTTGCATACATATATGGATATGCACACATCTGTGCACAAGGATTAAAACGAGAACATGCACAGGGATTCATGTACAAAGCCACTTACCATGAACACACACACACACACACACACACACACACACACACACACACACACTCAGGCACCAAGGATGGGACTGAATGAAAGAAAACTGTCTCTGACTTGGGCAATTTTCCCCTTCAACTTTGTTTCTTGGCTTCTTCACTTATATAGGAATATTCCTAGTCAAATGTAAGAGGTGTGTTGGTCACTTAAACAGGGCACCTCAGTTTGGTTGTCTTATATTACATATTTATATCACAGGTGCTCTGGCTACTTCAGAAATAAAAAAGTAGTTGTAAAAAGTATAGGCTTTTAATTCGGAAGCAGTGTTACTGGTGAGAAAAAGTATATGGAAAATGTGGGGACGTCATCAAAATGGCGGCGTGAGGTGAGCCTCTGTAAAGCTCCGCTGAAATTTACAACTAATTGAACAACAACAACTCCACAAAGGACTCCCTGCACAGAAGACAGGCAACACTAAGAGGCCCACTACTGAATCCACCTAAAATTGGCGAATCGCACAAGGGGGGGGGGGGAAGAGAAGGGAGAAGTGCGGAGACAGAGCCCGAGGGCGGGCGCAGGACACAGACCTAGCTCAGTGCTCCGAGCTCGCTGCATCCCGGAAATACCGCAGCTGTGGGAGAGGGAAGAACTTGGACTGCTAGGGCTCTGCTTATGGCCCACAGGGCTCAGGGGAAAGCATATAACATGGCTGAACCCAACGCTCATGTCAGAGACCTCGGAGCAAAGACTGAGGGAAGAGGGCTGAAAACGGTGGTTGGAGCCTTCACTGCCGAGCAGAGAACAGAAGCCTTAGGCACTGAGATAAGCCAACCCCTCCCTACTCTCCCAGAGCTCGACCCGCCCCCACCTGGACAGTGCTAGAAGCGGAACAGTAGCAGTGTCAGATCAAAAGAACAGAATATTTGCTATTCTGAGAACTGTGGACCGCAGACACAGATTCGCAGACCAACTAATTCCAGGAGAGGGGAGGGAGGTGTGGAAGCAGGACCAGCTGTGGTGGTGGTCCCCACCATTGCTCTGGGCCACCTCTCACAACTCACCCTGCCCCTGGCCCCACCTATCTGGGCAATCCCTACAGGAGTAAACAGAACTGCTAAACAGTACCGGTTCTGAATCTGGTGCAGGAAGAGCTTTGGAACTTCAAAAGCTGTCCACAGACACTCCGCCCTGTGACCCAGGCGAACTATTAACAGAGGAGAAGCCTGTCTCCCAGGGAATCCCCACATTGCGTGAGAAGCTGGAATAGTGCAGAGAAAACATAGCACTACCGTGTGAGAGAGAAAAAAAAGGCTACAGTCAGAGAGAAAATAAAACATTCTACCAACAAGTACTAGAAAACAAAAAAAGACCTCTTCCTATCAACCTGTTGCAGAAGCCACTCCTGTCGATGTCTAGGAAGACAAATAATAAATCAGTAATTGCCATGAAAAATCAAGGCAACAAGACAGCTCAGAAGGAAAGGGAAAAATCTCCAGAAAAGGAACTTAAAGATATGGAAATATGTGACGTAAATCACAGAGAATTCAAGATTGCAGTACTGAAAAAACTCAACGAGATGCAAGAAAACACAGAAAGACAGTTTAATGAACTCAGAAACACAATCAAAGAAGAACATGAGCATTTTACGAACGAGATTGAAATTTCAAAAAAAGAACCAAATAGAATTTCTGGAGATTAAGAACTCAATAGAAGAAATTAAGAATGAAATAAACAGCTTAGGTAGTAGAGTTGACCAGATGGAGGAAAGAATCAGTGACATCGAAGATAGAAACCTGGAAATTACACAGATGGAAGAAGAGAAAGAGACTTGGGACTTCAAAGAAATGAAAGAATTCTACAAAAACTTTCTGACTGTATCAGAGAAAGCCATATAAGAATAATGGGCATACCAGAAGGAGAAGAAAAAGAGAAGGAACAGAGAATATATTCAAACAAATTGTTGATGAGAACTTCCCAAACTTGTGGACAGAACTGGATCCTTGAATCCAAGGAGGAAATAGAACACCTCAATCCCAACAGGCCTTCTCCAAGGCACATTGTATTGAAGCTGTCTAAAATCAACGACAAAGAAAGAATCCTCAAGGCAGCCAGGGAAAAGAAGATGGTATCCTACAAAGGAAAGCCCATTAAATTATCGTCAGATTATTCAGCAGAAACTCTACAAGCCAGGAGGGAGTGGAACCAAATATTCAAACTATTGAAAGAGAGACATTTTGAGCCAAGAATAATGTATCCAGCAAAGATATCCTTTAGATATGAAGGAGGAATAAAGACCTTTCCAGACATAAAGAAGCTGAGGGAATTTTCTAATACACGACCTGCACTACAAGAAATACTAAAGGAGGCTATTCAACCACCATCAACAGGGAAAATATGTGGTAACCAAAACATAAAAAGGGTAGAGTAAAGGCCTGAACCGGAATATGGGAATGGAGAAAGTAATCGTGCTGAAGAAAATGGAATACTCTAAATATCAAATTTTCTTTTACATAAACTTAAGGGTAACCATTCAAAAAAAATCCGGAACTGAAGTACATACAGTAATAAAAGAAGAAACAGACAGAAACATCATAGAATACCACCATACAGAAATAATAGACAACAACAAAAAGGCAAAGAAACAATGAGCCACAGCCTTACCAGAAAACTAAAGATAGAATAACAGGAAATCGTCACATATCAATAATCACCCTAAATGTAAATGGACTGAACTCACCAATAAAAAGGCACAGAGTAGCAGATTGGATTGAAAAACTAAACCCAGCCATATGCTGTCTCCAAGAGACACATCTCAGCTACAAGGACAAGCATAGACTCAAAGTGAAAGGGTGGAAATTGACACTCCAAGCAAATGGTATCCAGAGAAAATCAGCTGTATCCATACTTATATCAGAGGAAACAGACTTCACGGTGAGAAACATAACAAGAGACAAAGATGGACATTTCATAATGGTAAAGGGGACTATACAACAAGAAGACATATCAGTCATCAATATTTATGTCCCCAATCAGGGAGCACCGAAATATACCAAGCAACTACTAATAGAACTAAAGGGAGAAATTGATCAAAACACAATTATACTAGGGGACATAAATACATCATTGACAGCTATGGATAAATCGTCCAAAGAGAAAATAAATAACGAAATAGCAGCCCTAAATGACACATTAGATGAAATGGACATAATTGACATATATAGAGCACTTCATCATAAAACATCAGACTATACATTCTTTTCTAGTGTACATAGAACATTCTCAAGGATAGACCACATATTGGGACATAAAATCAGCCCCAACAAATTTAAAAAGATTGAAATCATACCAAGCATATTCTCTGATCACAAGGCTTTGAAATTGGATATCAACTGCAAAAAGAAAGCAGGAAAAAACACAAATCCATGGACATTAAACAACATACTTTTAAAGAACTACTGGGTCAAAGAAAAAATTAGAGAAGATATCAAAAGATACATAGAAACAAATGACAATGAAAATACATCCTACCAAAATTTTTGAGATGCAGCGAAAGCAGTTTTAAGAGGGAAATTTATATCACTACAGGCCTATCTCAAGAAACAAGAAAAATCACAAATAAATAACCTCATGTTACACCTTCAAGAACTAGAAAAAGAAGAACAAGTGAAACCCAAGGTCAGCAGAAGAAAGGAAATAACAAAAATTAGAGCAGAACCAAATGAAATAGAGAACAAAAAGACAACAGAAAAAATAATGTGACAAAGACCTGGTTCTTTGAAAAGATTAACAAAATTGACAAAGCCTTTGCTAGACTCACTAAAAGATAAATAAAAAGAGAGAAGACCCTAATTAACCAAATCAGAAATGAAAAAGGGGAAGTTATCACGGACACCACAGAAATACAAAGGATCATCCAAGAATACTATGAAGGACTATATGCCACCAAATTCAATAACCTAGAAGAAATGGACAAGTTCTTAGAAACATATAGCCTTCCAAGTCTGAACCATGAAGAACTGAAAAATATCTAAACAGACCGATCACCAGTAATGAAATTGAATCAGTCATCCAAAACCTTCCCAAAAGCAAAAGTCCGGGACCAGATGGCTTCACTAGTGAATTCTACCAAACCTTCAAAGAGTATCTAATACCAATCCTGCTCAAACTCTTCCAAGAAACTGAAGAAGAGACAGTACTCCCTAACTCATTTTATGAGGCCAACATTACCCTGATACCAAACCCTGGTAAGGACAACACAAAAAAAGAAAACTACAGACCAATATCTCTGATGAATACAGATGCAAAAATCCTAAACAAAATCTAGCAAATCAAATACAACAATGCGTTAAAAAGATTATCCATCATGACCAAGTGGGGTTCATCCCCGGGGCACAAGGATGGTTCAACATCCGCAAATCCATCAGTGTGTACATCACATAAACAAAATAAAGGACAAAAATCATATGATTATATCAACTGATGCAGAAAATACATTTGACAAGATAGAACATCCATTTATGATTAAAACACTTTATAAAATAGGTACAGAAGGAAAGTACCTTAACATAATAAAGGCCATATATGACAAGCCCTCAGCTAATATCATAATTAATGGTGAAAAACTGAAGCACTTTGCTCTACGTTCAGGACCACGACAGGGCTGTCCCCTATAACATCTGCTTTTCAACATAATGCTGGAAGTCCTTGCCAGAGCAATCAGGAAAGAGAAAGAAATAAAAGACATCCAAATTGGGAATGAAGAAGTTAAATTGTGACTCTTTGCAGGTGAGATGATGCTATATATAGAAAACCCTCAGACTCCACCAAAAAGCTATTAGAAACAATCAACCAATACAATAAAGTTGCTGGCTACAAAATCAACGTACAAAAGTCCATTGCATTCCTATATACTAACAATGAAATCTCAGAAAAAGAAATACAAAAAAACCAATTCCTTTTGCAATTGCAGCAAAAAGAATAAAATACCTAGGAATAAACTTAACCAAGGATGTGAAGGACCTATATACTGAAAACTACAAGACATTTTTAAAAGAAATTGAAGAAAACACAAAGAAATGGGAAGACATTTCGTGCTCCTGGATTGGAAGAATCAACATAGTTAAAATGGCCATATTACCCAAAGCAATATACAGATTTAATGCGATCCCCATCAAAATCCCAATGGCATTTTTTAAAGAAATAGAACAAAAAATCATCAGATTTGTTTGGAACCACAAAAGACTCCGAATAGCCAAAGCAATCTTAAGAAAAAAGAACAATACTGGAGGTATCACACTCCCTGACTTTAGCTTGTGCTACAGGGCTACAATAATCAAAACAGCATGGTATTGGCAGAAAAATAGACATATAGACCAATGGAATAGAATTGAGAACCCAGAAATAAAACCACAGATATATGGACAGATAATTTTTGACAAAGAAGCTAAAAACATACAATGGAGAAAAGACAACCTCTTCAATAAATGGTGCTGGGAGAATTGGAAAGCAACGTGCAAAAGGATGAAACTGGACTGCTGTCTGTCACCATGTACGAAAATTAATCCAAAATGGATCAAAGACTTAAGCATAAGACCTGACACAATAAACTGCATAGAAGAAAACATAGGTACTAAACTTATGGACCTTGGGTTCAAAGAGCATTTTATGCATTTGACTCCAAAGGCAATGGAAGTAAAAGCTAAAATAAACAAATGGGACTATATGAAACTTAAAAGCTTCTGCACAGCAAAAGAAACCATCGACAAAATAAAGAGGCAACCAACTGAATGGGAGAAGATTTTTGCAAACAGTGCCTCCGATAAGGGGCTAGTATCAAAAATATACAAGGAACTCATGAAACTCAACAACGAAAAAACAAACAACCCAATTGAAAAATGGGCAGAGGACCTGAAGAGACATTTCTCCAAAGAGGACATACAAATGGCAAATAGACATATGAAAAAATGCTCAACATCACTAATCATCAGAGAAATGCAAATAAAAACCACAATGAGATATCACCTCTCCCCAGTCAGAATGGCTATCATCAACAAGACAAATAGTAACAATGTTGGAGAGGCTGTGGAGAAAAAGGAACCCTCATATACTGTTGGTGGGAATACAGACTGGTGCAGCCCTTATGGAAGGCAGTGTGGAGGTTCCTCAAAAAATTACGAATAGAATTACCATATGACCCAGCAATTCCTCTCCTGGGTATGTACCCAAAAAATCTGAAAACATTTATACATAAAGACACGTGTGCTCCAATGTTCATTGCAGCTTTGTTTACGGTGGTCAAGAAATGGAAAGAACCAAAATGTCCTTCGATAGATGAATGGATAAAGAAGTTGTCATATATATACACAATGGAATACTATTCGGCAGTAAGAAAAGATGATATAGGAACATCTGTGACAACATGGATGGATCTTGAGAGTATAATGCTAAGCGATATAAGTCAGACAGAAAAAGCAGAGAACCATATGATTTCACTGATGTGTGGTATATAAACCAAAAACAACAAAAGAACAAGACAAACAAATGAGAAAGAAAAACTCATAGACCCAGACAATAGTTTAGTGGTTACCAGGGGGGAAGAGGGGTGTGGGGTGGGAGATGAGGGCAAGGGGGATCAAATATATCATGATGGAAAGAGAACTGACTCTGGGAGGTGAACACACAATGGGATTTATAGATGATATAATACAGAATTGTACACCTGAAATCTATGTAATTTCACTAACAATTGTCACCCCAATAAATTTTTTAAAAAAAAGGAAAAAGAAATGTGTACGAAGCCACCCCTCATGGGTCCTATTCTAACTGAGGTTTGTGCCTTTTAAAAATAAGTAACTCTATAGATTCAATTAAATCCCTTTCAAAATCCAGGATGGCTTTTTTTTTTTTAAAGAAATTGACACGCTTATTTTATTTTATTTTATTTTATTTTTTTTTCAGTTTTTTTTTTAATTTATTTTTAATTTATTGGGGTGACAATTGTTAGTAGAATTACATAGATTTCAGTTGTGCAATTCTGTATCACATCATCCATAAATCACACTGTGTGTTCACCACCCAGAGTCAGCTCCCCTTCCATCACCATACATTTGATCCCCCTCACCCTCATCTCCCACCCCCCAACCCCCTTACGCTCTGGTAACCACCAAATTACGCTCCCCAGATTAATTTTCAAACCCCGTGGCCATCCTGTGGTCACCGACTGCCCTCCAATCCCCTCACCCTCCCCCCCACGCCCCCCCGCCCATCTAGCAACCCTCAGTTTATTTTAAAATTCATATGAAAATACAAGAGACCCTGAGTATGCAAAACAATGTTGAAAAACAAGAAAAAAGCTGGAAGTCTGCCATTTACTGACTTCAAAAATTACTACAAAGCAATAGTAATCAAGACAATGTGTTACTGGCATAAGGGCAGGTATATAGAACAATGGAACAGAACTGAGTGTCCAAAAATAAACCCTATATTTACCATCAGTTGATTATTGACTAGAGCGCCAGAATCATGCGATGGAGAAGAAATAGTCTTTCCAAGGATGGAGCTGGGACAACTGAACATCCACATGCAAAAGAATCGACCCTGACCTCACGTCATACACAGCAATTAACTAAAATGGATTACAGAGCTATGTATAAAGGCTGAAAATGTAAAACACTTAGAGGAAAACATAGGAGTAAATCTTTGTGACCTTAAGTTAGGGAATGGTTTGTTATATATGACACTTAAGTGACGAAAGAAAAAAAATAGATAAATTGGCTTCATCAGAATTAGAAAATGTTTGCGTGGCAAAAGATACTATCATGAAAGTAAAAAGACAGCGTACAGAGTGGTATAAAATATTTTCAAAACCATGGGATACCACTTCACACTTATTAAAATGGCTTTAAAAAAAAAGAGACAATAAACTTTCCAACTTGGGCTGAGCAGAATGGCTCCTGCAAAGAAGGGTGACAAGAAGAAGATGGGCTGTTCTTCCATCAACAAGGTAGTGACCAGAGAATACACCATCAACATTCACAAGTTCATCCATGGAGTGGGTTTCAAGAAGCATGCCCATCGGTCACGCAAAGAAATCTGGAAATTTGTCATAAAGGAGATGGGAACCCCAGGTTTGCAAACACCAGACTCAACAAAGCCGTCTGGGCCAAAGGAATAAGGAATGTCCCATACCATATCTGGGTGCGTTTGTCCAGAAATCATAGGGAGGATGACGATTCACCAAATAAGTTCTATACATTGGTTACCTATGTATCTGTCACCCCTTTCAAAAACCTACAGTTAATGTGGATGAGAACTAACTGCTGATTGACAAATAAAGTTATAAAACTTTCTTTGGGGAAAAAAAAGACAGTAAGTATTGACAACATTATGGAAAGTTGAAATCCTTATTCATTGCTGATGAAATTGTAAAACTGTGCCACCACTTCAAAAACAATTTTGAGGCTCTTCAAAAAGTTAGCCATAGAGTTACTATATGACCCAAGTATATATTCCTATGTACATACCCAAGAGAAATGAATACTTATGTCTACACAAAAACTTGTACATGAATGCTTATAGCAGCATTATTCACTATATCCAAAGAGTGGGAACAACCCAAATGTCCATCAACTCATGAACAGAAAAACAAAATGTTGTATAGTAACACAATGGAATAGTATGCAGTCATAAAAAGGAATGAAGCACTGACACATGCTACAACATGGATAAGCCTTGAAAACATTATGCTAAGTGAAAGAAGACAAATGCAAAAGGTCACATGTTTCATCATCCCATCCATACAGAATATCCAGAATAGTCAAATCCAGAGACATAGTAGTTTAGTGGTTGTCTAGTGCTGGGGAGAGGGGTAGATTGGGAAATAATGGCTAAGGGGATCAGGAATTATTTATTTTAGGAGTAATGAAAAAGCTATTAAATTGGATTTTTGATGATAGCTGCATAACACTGAATATACTAAAGATCATTAAATTATACACTTAGATAAGTTGTATAGCATGTAAATCATACTCGAATAAAGCTGTTATTAAAAAAAAATTAGTCACTCAGGAAGCACAGGATGCTTTTTTTCCACCATTTGAGGGGTTACCACATGGAACTGGGATGAGGATGCTTGGTGTAAGCCCAAGGGGTAAGCAGAATCAAGGCCACTACACAGTATAACTCCAGAGGGCTTAATTCATGTTGCAGTTTGTGTGAATGTTACCATGCTTAAGAGTAGGAGCAATGGGTAGAGACTGAAAGGAAAGAGATTTTGATTCGTGTATGCAAACATTCAATAACTAGAGCTATTCAAAGATCAAAATGTGCTACCTCATAGTGGAAAGTGCAAAATTATTGGAAGTATTCAAGCGTAAGCTGGGTGACCACTTGAGGAATGAGTAGATGGTTTTACATAACAGACTATATTATGTATGTGGTGGAGGGGGAAGATGTGACTTAATAGGCTTTAAGGCTTCCTATAACCGTAAGATTTTGTTAAGTGCATATATTACAAATTTTCATTTGTAAACCTTTTTTTCTTTCTTAATCATTTCCTCATTAGCCAGGAATAAATGAGTACTTATATATTCTCCCTAGATTCAGAAGTCCTAATAGTGATTTCCAATGAAAGAATAAAACTTGATGCTGTAGTTTAGGTCATTTCTAATATTTATATGCTGTCTCTGGCTCAATCATTTAGCAATGGGCTTACTCGATTACCCTTTTTTGTAGTCTACAGTTTTAAGCACTTCATAAATATTAGTAAGAGCAGGATCCTACATTGTACTTAATACTGATAATACTTAAGTTAATGAATACAAATCACTCTGCACTCTGTCTTTTCTCTCTTTCCACCCTCCTCTGTCCTTTCACCAGATATGGAATACACAGGCTGCTGATTTTTACAAGTTGCTTTCAATGCTCCAGAATGAATCCTTTGGCTGAAGGTTTAAAATATTTTGGCCTAAGTCCACGAATGCCATAAGAAACTGGCATTCTGTTCTGCAATGCTTTTCTCTCTGTCAATAACTTTAACTTGGGGTCATCAAGTGGAATCACTTGTCAGGTGGTCCATTATGATCTCAATTTAAAACCTCATGGGGTAGCAGTCCTCTACAACACTACATTTCAGAGCTACTGGGAATGATTCTATACTGAAAAAGGAAAGTCCAGATACAATGAGAAAAGTTGCTTATTCATTATCTGTTTCACAACAGCAAGGGGCAGTTTAATATCCTGGGAGGGTCAGCTTACCAAAAGTGTCATTGGATCAGAAATGGCTAAACACCTTCAAATCAAGTACCTCCCTCATTGAACTGGTCAAGTACAGGCAACTCATATAGTAGCTGCTAGCTAAATACTAGTGCTGACTGACTTACCCTGGCTCACTGCCATCCTGGGCATATACAAAAACTGTGTATCAAAAATCTCAAGTGGAAAACATCTGCAATGAAATTGTACTCATTGTCCAGCTAGTACACCAGAGCCTTACTATAAATCTCAGCCTCAGGGTTCATGCCTTGGAACTGTGTACTAATGTTCTAACATAGCCCTTCTGTTACTTCCAGTAATAAATCCCCATGGAGAAGTTCCAAGAAGGGCATTGCCTTAGATCGTATTCCATGTTAGAGTGAGGTTCTTCTCCACAGCTTGTGTTTCATCTGGTCTTGATGTGAGGCCAGCAAAGAAAATGTTCTGGAAAGTTCGCTGCTAGGTAGGGATTCTTTTTATTTTAAATAGCTGTAAATATTTGACAATTATGCCCTTGCCACTTCAATTCCTTCAGACCATTTCTTTTCCTTCTTGTTAAAAGCCTCACAAAGCCCATGGGTAGGGCACTCAGGGAATGCTACGAGGAAGGGGGAAAGATACTACTAGAATCCCAGGCTCATTTCTCCAATGGTCATATTTCTGCCTGTGCTTATCCCTTTTTCTGCCAGATTGTGCTCTTTATTGTTCACACCACTCAAAATAGCAATGAACGCCAATATTCAGAATTACTCAAGCTGTCTTTATTGTATTTACTTTGTATCCCACTCTCATAAATCACTCTTTCGAGATTCCTTACGCATTTCAATTGCTCTTTTTCCATTTTAAGCATCTGAATTCCAGAGAATAGGAACTTGGGCATAGTCTTATTACCAATTAAAAAGGGATTCTTACTACCTTGCTTCAAGAAGTTATTTGTCCATATCTGTGTCAGTTACTCAAAACCATGTTGGCTTTTAAAATGCCATATCATATTGCACACTCTTAATATACTTTACTATATCCTGCCATCTATAGACTTTTAAAAGCATGAATCAAATTTACCTTTCCATGATGACCTATTTGTATATTTATAAGGAAGAAAAAAATGTAATATGCCACCTGAAAACCTCTCCAGAATAGTTTGACATACTTGCAGATTATTGTGATTTTATTAAATATGGATTGTGACACTTATTTTATATTATTTATGCTCCTTATCACAAATTTAGATGAATCCAGATTGTACAACTTCCACTGAATAACCTGGCCAAATTTCCACAACTCAGGAGAGCACAACAGAGTTGTAGTTCTTTGCAATTCCTGCCCCACCTCCAAACCAAATGGCAGTGTTTGGGAAAACACCAACCATATTTAGCAGCAAGGGTTAGCACTGTAGGGTAGGGCATGGGTGTGGCAATGAGTAGAGTGTATAGAGAATGTAAAGAAGGCTTTCTATACAACCTCTTCATCAAAAGCTTTAACTGGGCACATCTCAACTCCTGTTCGGTAGAGAATTAACATAGGGAATGTTTTCTTTACATCCCCTCACTTGATACTGATCTGGGATTTTTGTTAGGGAACACCCTAGTGCTATGAAACCCTCCTGTTTATGATAGAGAGAAAGTGGGACAGAGGTGGGTGTAGAGGGAGGGAAGGGGAGACAGAGAGATTGAGAGGTGGGGGAGGGACCATTCCTAAGTATACATAAGTTAAAAAACAACAGAAATGCAGTCTTTGGAGTCTGAACACGGAGCTATAAGCAAATGAGCAGAATATACAGCCTTGAGTAAAGACAACCAACATTTATTGAGAGGGTTAATGAGAATTAAATTAAATAACTTATATAAAGATGCTAGCATAGTCCTAAAATATACCTTACCTTTAAAACATATTTTCCTTCTTCTCCACCCTGGCATGAATTATGAAGGGTCCTGATCAGAGTGAACTTTCTCAGTGAAAGTATAAATGCCTAGCTTTCTAAACAAAGAAAAATGTCACTGAAAATTGAAGACGTAGTTTGGAGGAAGGGAGAAGAAAGGAGTTTAAAATGTATTTTAGATCCAAATGGGTTTTGTCTTTACGCATTTCTTGAAACTGTAGCTTTGGCACTATCTCTTTAGTCCTCAAAACAAAAGAACCTATTTGCAGAGTGCTCCAGGGTGGCCCTGCGTGGTACTCTAAAACACCAGTTTTGAACTCTAGGCAGTTCAGTGAGGCTGGATACAACAACAGATTCTGGGAGCGAGTTTGAATGGTACAAAAAGGCGGAGTGCAATGCTGTCCGTTGAAAACAGAAAGTAGAGCCAAAGAAAGTGAAGAATGTGAAGGGTGAGAAGGGAATTTCAAGATGTGCTAAATCTTTTAGCAACTGAGAAGAGTACAAACAACTGGAATCTAGACAACAGAGGGCTGCTCAAGCAGGCCTAATTATTTATCATATAGTTTCCACAGATAGTAGTAGTCAAGTATATTATTCTACCTATGTGTTTTTCCCAATACTATAGACTTTGACACTGGGTTCTTTTTAGAAAGCCATGAAGTACAATTAATACACATGATGACCTCCACACAATAATAAAACAGAGTACCTAGATGTATGTATCTTTATATAGAGACTACAATCCATTTGTGATTCAAATTCTTCCAAAGTATTCATGTTATCTTAAATAATGAAATCATCCAGAAAAGAGTACACTACTGGTTCAAGGAAGATTTGTCAGAGAAAAAATGAAAACTGAAAAGTAGTGAGTAATGAGTGGTCAAGCAGCTGATCAATCCAAAAGATAATAATGGGTCTATGAGAGCTAATATGCATAAAAGTGTCCATGAACTAAACACTGGAGTTAGGAGAGCTTTCTTCTGGTTAACTCAGCTTCCTCATCCTTAGCTCAGAAACCAAGGCTTAACAGTCAGTTCTCAATAGCAAGCCAATAGGAAAAATAGTACTAATGAGAAATGCAGAGTGTAGATCTCATTTAAATTTAATTGAGATCATAATTTGTAAATTACTCCTGAGAGTAACTTTAGTCCTTTTTTAAAATTTAAATTATTCAAAATAAGAAATGAAATGGCCTATATGTCAAAGGAAACAATGTTCTGTTTTATTTCCCATTGATACAATGGTCACTGTGGCCACCTAGACTCCTAAGAGAATTATTCCTTCTGGATAGCCAAGCTTGCTGCATCCAATCAACACATGTAACTATTTAAATCTTAATTTAATTCAACTGAAATAAAATTAAAAATTCAGTTCCTCAGTTGTCTAGCCACATTTCAGTGCTCCATAGCCACAGGTGGCTAGTGGTACTGTGTTAGACAGTGAAGATTTAGAGTATTTCATCATCACAGAAAGTTCTACTGGACAGCACTGGGTCAGAAACCAGGAGACCAACACTTTCAATGTTAGATTAAAAATTCTAACCATTTTAATGATAGTTTTTCCACAATGTAATGAATATTCATATACATAGAGAATATAAATTAGGAATTTTTTTTTTTTTTTTTTTTTTTTTTTACTTTGGACCGTGATTCTCAAAAGTTGCTTGTACGATAATCATCTGGGGCCTTTCTAAATGCAGGTAACTCAGAGAGTGATTCAGTAGGTCTGGGATGGGGGTCCAGGAATCTGCATTTTAAACATATGTCCTAGGTAATGCTAACACAGGTAGTCCCTAAACCACATTTTGAGAAATACTGTGATTATGCATTCTGATTCCTTTTCTTGTGTAGATTAATATGAATCTGTGTACATAGGCAAGCCCTTGTCTCTCTACAAAAGTGCAAAGTATTCCACAAAGGCAAAAGAAAGAGTTTTCAAGGTATAGTAATCTAAGCAAGGATGAATATAGAGAAAAAAATCAGGAAGACAGTTGCACGAGAAACAAACAAAAAAATCTTTTGGACAGAATATTTCAGAATATCTATGCAGGGTAGAAGCCAGCTAGTTGTTCAGCTTCTGGAACTCTCAGGTTCTGGGAACAGTTTTGAACCTTGAACTAGAAAGAGAGCAGAAAATCTCTTTGGTGGTTAACAGTTTCTGAAGACCTGAATATTGCATGTAAGTGCTGAGTTATATACAAGGCACTAGGCTATGTACTAAGAGACTAGTAGAATAAGGTTTTGCACTTCAAGGAACTCAGTCTAGTGGGGGAAGATAGACCAAAATTAAGTATTATAATAAAGTAGCAGGTGTCATTTGTGCTGAACCTTAAATGTTGAGTAGCTCTAGGGTTGTCGGAGATGTGGAAGAATGGCAATTAAAATATAGAGGACAGCATGAAGAAAAAGCACACGAGCTTGAAAATTTGGGGGATACCTGGTGATTTAGAAGTGGTTTAGAGTGGCTAGTGAACGGATTTTACAGAAGGTGGTGTAGTGTGAGATAGGGGTATAAATGCACTCCGGGTGCCTGGGACAAAGTCATGAATACCCCTAAATGTCTCTTTGGGGGAAAAAATCCTTTAGAAGGGGTTTGAGGAGAGTAGTGGTATGATAAGATCTGTATTTAGGAAGAACACTAACAGCTAGGCATAAAATGGAGTGGAGAGAGAGTAGATATAGGAAAGATGTGCTATGATTTGGTTGTTAGGATGCATGGAAGAAAAACTACTCTGGTTGACAATGTTTGTTCTTGCAAAAAGCTGAGAACTGAGAGAGAGGCAACAGACTATGAAAGATAAATTTTTTAAAGGCTGACAATCTGAAGAAAAAAACATGAGTAGTGACTGTGTTTAGAAAAGCTGCTGGGGATGCAATGATCCACCATGTCTCTGGCAATATAGAATACCAGCAATGAAGGTCAGAAAGAAAGGAGAATTTCAAGCAGTCTGGTGAGCAGATAGCTCTACATTGTCTAAGTCTTCTAAAGACATGGACAATGGGTTATCTGCTCTGGGTGGCATTCGAGTGGGCAAACAGCTTCTTCACTGAAGCGTCCTTAAAGACATACCATGTATTACATAGTGGTTAAGAGCACAGCCTCTGGAGACAGAAATCCTGTCATTAAATTCTGATTCTGCTACTTAATAATTGTGTGACCTGGTAGGCAAGTTGCTTAAACTCTGTCTCGGTGTTTCTACACTTAAAATGGAAATAATACTACCTACCTCAAAGGAATACTGTGAAGGTTGATGAGTCTATACATATAAGGTATTTACAACATGGCCTGGCACAGAGTAAGCACTCAATAAACGTTAGCTATTATTATCAGGTGTATGTATGGGTAGAGGAGACACACTTAACTGTGCTATGTTTGATAACCCTTGAAAGCATCAGTGCTATATCTAAGGGATGGCAATTAATATAGTTTAGCAGACCAAAAGGCATCTGCAGTATCTTGTCTTGCATAGACAGCATGCCTTAACTATTACTCATACTGAGTATCTTAAGTCCTCTTAGGAAAACAGATTTAGTAAATTTTTAAATTTGTAAATATCCCTAATGATGCCCTTCAGTAAGCTAGTGCAAGCTGACTCTAGCACACCACTGGCTGGTGTATACCATCCCTTATACCCCCACCTATAAGACCTGCCTTTCACTCTCCTAAAACACACTCAGAGTAGTACTACAGGAAAAAATTCACCAGACAACCAACTTCAGCTCCCTGAACAACCAGAACCTAGAAATCTAATTGCTCTAATTTATCTGGGCCTTAAACAACACAGGAAAAAATGATTTCGCAGATGAAAGGCTTTTTCTTTCACCAATCAGAAAAATGTCAATTTCTTTAAAAGCCCCAATAAGCTCTTTTTCATTTATATTTAGAGTGCTTGTTCCCAGAAAGAGGAATAGAGTGAGGGGTGTTATCCAGAGCTTCCAACTGCACAGGAAATTTGCCACTTGAAACCAAGTTTAATATGGAGTTTCCAATCACATGCCTAGTTTTCCCAGTTCTCCTCCCTTTAACCTTGACCCATTCCCCCAAGTTCCCTACTGTATTTTTTAAGTGTCAAATTTTATTTAAGTTTGAAGAATGATAAAAGGACTTTGTATCATCCTCCCTTCTTTTTTGCTAGAGTGGAATAATAATATAAGAATAGCTTTGAGATATGTTAAAGTATAAAGATATCATCTCAGATAAGTTTAAATTCTAATTACGTGGTATATTAAACAATATATCCATTACCATCTTTCTAAAGTCTCATAAACAGGTCATAACAATACCTGCCCTAATGCTGAAGAGTTGTCTATAGTATGAACATCTAGTCATTTTCCCAGTACATGGGGATAGTCTCTAATAAATTCACATCTAAAAATGACTGCTTTAAGAACATTTCCTGAAGACGTTTTAAAAGATGCTTTACCAAAGAACTAGTATGAGCTACTCAAGTACCTGGGCTCATCTGTTGAAGTGATAATGCAATTTTAGACAGTACTCCCTTCTTCAGTGGGACAGAAAGTATATTTTTTATTTTCCCATTAAACCAATGAATTTACAATTGAGACACCATTTGGAAATTTAAAAAGATGTGAAAGCTGGTCTACATGAAAGAAAGAACAGAAAAGAAAAGAAAGAAGAAAATGTGAAACCAAGTTAGCTGTATATATTTTTTTTCTGTTGATCTGGATAAAATACTCAAATTTTAAAATGAATAGAACTTCACATTCATGGCTAGTATATTTTAAAATACACAGACTTTTATAAAAACAATCACATGGTGTTTTTTTTGTGCAGAATATTAAAAACGAACTGTTGTCTTGGAAGGAAACTACTCCAATTAACCATTCTGATTTGATATTTTACTTCCCAGTAACTTCATAAGACAATCCCTTCATTCATACTAGACTATAAATTAATCAAAATACTAATATTTTTTATACATCTGTAAATTTAATCTGGAAAGTACTTACATATTAAAATAAATGGATTAAAATAACTTGACAAAATCTCTAGAGTTCTATCAAATTACATATTTTTTAGTAAATGACTAAATTTAGTTTTCGTGATTAGTAGCTTCAGTCAAATTTACCCTGAATCTATCAACTGAGAAGTAGCCTGGTATAAGGGGGAGAAAAGCACAGATTCTTGACTCAGATCATCTAACCCAGGGGTGTCCAAACTGTGGCCCGTGGGCCAACTGCGGCCCGCAATCCATTTTTTATTGGCCCGCAGCAAATTTCAAAAATATATTTAGTTTACTTAAATAAACCAAGTGAGGCAATACGTACTTCACCTCGAGTGGGTGGCCCAGCTGTTTGTGTATTTTACCGCACATGGCCCTTGGTGAAAAACGTTGAAAAAAGTTTGGACAGCCCTGATCTAACCTATGAATTTGGGCTCTGCCACTTGTTAGATGTGCGACCTTAGACCAGTTATTTATCCTCTCAGTGTCAATTTTCTTACACATGAAATAGAGATCATAACACCACTGGATCTCACACAGGGTTGTTATAAGGATAAACTGATCAAGTATATGTTAAATCACTGTGTAAATGTTTTATACCACATCCATTATGAGTCAATAACCAACAACTCTACTACAATTATAAGTTATTTTTAATAGAGAAAAACCATGAAGAAATTAAACATGTATTCACTATTAGCATATAAATAAAATTCAGTCATAAAAGCCACCTAATTGGATTTGACATTATTCATTAGGCCATCCTGGAATTGAGAAATGGCAAGGAGATAATGTCACTTTTTTTAAACATAAACAGTTTTATGCATATTAACGTAGAGAAGTTCTTCCCATATATAGTAATTCCACAGCATAACAAAATCTAACATTTTTCCCTGCCGGAAACTTAAACCAGTAACACAGGTCAATGAGAAACCTCTATTTACTGAACAAACCAACATTTTCCACGAAATATATCTATTTACTTTTGTAGTGGAGAAAAGGAGACATTCTCTAGTTTCGATCTAAAGAGAAAAACCTCAACAACTTCTCACTTTAAAAATGTACAACGACAGTTCTTCTAGAGTCAAGTATGGAGAAAACATCCAACAAGCACAACTCTTCAACACTTAGTGAAACAAACCAACTGAGACCCAAAGAAGAAACTGAAGCTATAAATTCAAATAAATGGGCTGCAGGGAGACTACACAAATCTGTTGTTGCTTTAATTGCAGACAATTCAGCAGTTGTTGGTACAGGCTCTAAGGTTCACTGTATGCTCTTCAGCGTAACCTTGAAATATTGTCACTCACTTCTCCACATCATCTGCATGCTGTCCAATTAATGAGGAGCAAAATCAACTGTCAAACAGTCACGCATCAAAACAGAACATGATCTTTTAGCTCTTAAGCACAGGAGCACAATATTTTAAGGACAATAAAGCAAGAATGGAGGTGAAAGTCCTTGACAATAAATGATATTCAAACTTATTAAAACGTGGTTATAGGAACTAAGCTTCTGTTCTGTTCTGCAAGAAAGTGAAACTTTCTCAAGGTTTTTTCATTTGGAAGGATCCTTTCTGTCTAACTGCTGTATAAGAAGCCTTTTAAACAACATTTACCAAAACCTGATCATTCTTCAAATTCTTCATTATTATGGACCAATATTTTTCTGAAAGCATAGGAGAATATGTAAGGAACACTTCTGGTCCAATAATATTTTACAATACAGATGGTTTGGAGCTGGAATTTTAGCCTTGCTGTTTCTAGCACTTCTTTTTCTACCAGGAGAACAAACAAATAACAATATATAATGTTCATCAATCTGAGTTAAATGACGAAATAAAAATAAATTTACCAAACAAATGTGGTCTTCAATGCTTCCTATTTGAGGTTTCCTTACTCTTAATAAATCAAGACAATCAATTAAGAAAAGCAGGAGGGAAAAAAAAGAAAAACAGGAGTTAATGAACTCAAGAGAAACACAACATATTAAGTGTTTAAAAATTGCTTTTTTGCTTCCAAAGCACTGTGCCTTCTGTGCAAACACTCTAGGCTCCATCACATACTACCAGTTGCAAACGTAAGACTTGAGAAATTCAATACAAGAATATAGGAGAGAAACATGCACAATTAAGGGATAGGGACTACCAATTTAATAGAAAACCCGTATTTTGCACAGCAATCTGCTACACACATTATAGCTAGGGGCAGGCATGTTTTATGCAGCTATTTTGTTTAGCACGTTAAACCTTATTTGTCCTTCAGTACAGTTGAGCTGGAGGTAAAAAGAAGAGAAATGCACTTTGAAACAAAAGGGAAATTTCAGATAAAATAAAACACACTATACCTGTATATTGTACCAGGAACATCGTGATACTCTTCAGGGAACTGTTTCACGTTGTATATCCTGCCGTGAGTTATTCTCCCCTTACCCTCTTCTCTCCACAAGAAGCCAAACCACCCCAAGCCCCCACTACACACTACTCCTAACCCACCCCCCCCATTAATGGGAAAAAAACCCAGCTACAATTCAGCTCAGATCCGATGCTTCTGTTTAGCTCAGCTCCAGCCCAGCAACTGAGCTCTAGCAACAGAGGCCAGGGACGTGGACTCTGATGCCAGTAGCACTTCCATCCACTTCACTCACACAAAAGCAGGCAGTAGAAAATCCAGGAGTCTTAAAGACAAGGGCTGGAACTAGCTTTTATGAATTGCTATTACTGCATGTGTCACCATCCATCTCCAGTGACGGACACTTATAGGCTGAATTGGGAGTGGAGGGGGTGGGGTGCAGGAGGTTGGAGAGCAGGTGGAGAAGCAATTAGCGGTATGTTCATTGGAGAATTCGTTCAGGATTTCATACATCAGTGCCTAAAGAAACAGCATGCAGTTGACAAATCAGAACTTTACGATTTGTATGCCTTAGGAGAAATCTTAGCTCCCAGTCCCTAGCAAAATAATGCTTGCCCACTCTCACAGAGCATCGAAAGTCACCACTCTGCTTTCTCTTTCTTCTAACTACTCTTGTTCCTGAGAAATCAACATTCAAAATGAATATTTGCTAATTTCCCCTAAAGAATTGTATTTAAAAGGATGGAAGCAAAGGAAGAATAAAGAACTTAAATTCTATTGCACATGACATCTCTTAACAAAAGGCAAGAAGCTAATTAGTTTAAGTCAACTTTTCATCCCTAGTCCCATTCCCCAGGTGCAGCTTTCACACCTATTATCAGTGGATCACACAACTTTTGTGCATACATTTAACACTGAAAAGCAATTCATGTATACCTTAAAATAGTTCAGTTAAAATCAAGGTGAAAAGTTAAGAGCTATGTGTAGGACGCTCTCCATAGGTGACCTTACTTAAGAAGATACTTCACCTACCTGTAAGTGTTTCAGCTTTACTCATCTGCTAAACTGAAGCAAATTTTTCTAAACTGATTTCAAAATTAATTTTGAGTATGAACAAAAAGGAGATGGTCTCTTAGAAAGGAAACATAACACAGTTGAAGGAGTACTGGGGCTGGGTGCCAGGAAACTCAGGTTCAGGTTCTAGTTCTATAACTTTTTAGCTGTGTTACCCTGGACAAGTCACTTAACTTCTCTGGGCCTAAGTTCCTTATTTATAAATTGGACATAATAGTACCTACCCTGACTGTTTCACAGGATTGTTATGAAAAGCTAATGAGATGATAGAAACAAAACCCTTTTATAAAGACCTATAAAACTGTATGGATTATTATTATTATACCCTGAAGCAAATCTTGCCTAAATGGCTGAATTGAGGCACCTCTGTCACATAAGGAAAATGAAGAGAAAGGACCAATATAATTTCATGAAACATTCTCCAATTCTTCCAATTTTAAAATTAGAAGGAAATACTGTTTGCTCTTAAAATTCCACAGAGGAGAAATTTTTTGAAAAGGAAACAAAATAAATCTGATATATAATACATCAATAGTTTATTAAAGAGGCTGAAGACCTCTAATTCCTCTTTCCTTTCTGAAAAGTCAGTCCATTTTTCTTTATATGGTCTAGTATTATGTCCCATCTAAAATTCAAGCTACTGGACAGTGTGCATCACCTTTTGACAAATCTTTCTATTAACCTGGTACATCCTCGCTGTCCAGTGTATGGAGGCAGGATTCAGGTTGATTAGTTAAATCTAAATCCAAAAGATAAAAATCCAAAGTCATGCTTTATGAGTCTCTAAGCTGCCTTGATACTATATATACAGTGACCAGCTGGCTTAAGCTGGGACACAATTTTAGCACATGAAGTCCTGGGGTGGCCACACCTGGGGCACTCAATGATCCAGGCAATGTTTGGGGACCTTTGGTTCAGCCAAATCCCACATGTCCTGATTTCCATCTGTATGGTGGTTACCCAAGTGTGTGTCTGTCCACATAGGCCAAATCTGAAGCAGCCAAAAGAAAAGTGGGAGCTATAGCAACAATATCAGATGTCAGTTACCCTTGGCTCCTTCCAATGCCATCTGTGTCCTCAAAAAAGTGCCCATCCCACTTCGTGTGAGAAGAAAGAGAAGTTCTTCTAATTGCCCCCTTTGAATGTCACTGCTAATACTAAAAGTGTCAGTAAAATACAAATCCAAAATCCATGTGAAATTTGGTGGTGATGGTTACATAACACTGTGAATATACTTAATGCCACCGAGTGTACAGTTAAAATGGTTAAAATGGGAAACTTCATGTTTTGTGTATTTTACAATAAAAAATGAAAGAAAAGGCATAGGGGGAAAAATCAATGTGAAATCAATAGGGGAAAATGGATAATATGAATCACCAAGAGATAAGTGACTGGTAGCTAAGAGCAAGTGAGCCATTAAAAGAGGGTAGGGGAAGAGAGGAGAGAAGAGAATTAGGGAGGGGAGAAGAGAAACATGGAGGGGAGAGGGAAAGGGAGGATGAAAAAAATGAATCTAAAGTGAGAATATTTTTCTGAGCAGAAATAAACACACTTGATGGAATCATCCAAAACCTCATCTCGTAGAAAGTGGTTGCCTTTGGAGTTACTGGGAATGGACCTTTTACCATCACAGCTGCAATCCTAGCCTTCCAACTGCTTAGGTAAAAAGTCAAGAGCTTGAAAAAGCACTGACAACCCTAGCACCAGAACTCACTTTTCCTTTGGCATGTGGAAAGCTAAGCAGGTGGGATACAGTTCTCCAGGGGCCTCATCACTGCAACCCTCCACCACAGCCTTACCTGTGGCATGGCTGACCACCAATATAATTGTCAGCCCAATTTCAGGTTCAGCAGAGGCTTCCCTAATTTTTGAAACCACATTAGTAAGAAAGGAACAAAGGCTGTATTTCACAATGTTCTGCCTTTGGTCATTGCAACTAAAATCCTCCACACATTTAAGCTTGAACTTCATATTCCCCCAAGTTCCTAAGAATGGCCATTCAAAGCAAAAGAAAAAGGACAGGGAAGACTAACTTTTGTTACCTTCTTTTCCCACAGTCAAAAGATGAGGATCATAACAAGAACACGACTGACAACATGTCCCAAAAGGCAATGAGGTGGGAGGCAGCAGTTTCAACCCAGAATAGCAAGAACAGAAATGAAAACATCAGAGCATCCTGAGAAATATAAACACACAAACATATACACCAAAAAACATTGCAATGTTTCCATTGTCCTGATTTCAAACTCCAGAATGTAAGCACTAATGGTTCTCTAGTCCACCTGAGCTCCTTCTCAGCAGCCATCACCAAGCCTGATTGATCTTATCAAATGAATTCCCATTGTTAACCACCTTGGATTCTGAGTACTTTTGTCAAAAATAAAAATGCCAGTGGAAGATTTCAAAGAACCAAGAACTTGAACCAAACCATGAAGCTACACAGGGAGAAACAACACTTATTTACTAAACCCCCAACAAAATAGAAATGTTAGCAGTTTGAAAGCAACAATTAGTGAATCTATTTGAACCAGAATAAAGCTTCATGTTTTCTGAGTCTATCAAATTTGTACCAAACCCTAAGAGTTCAATCAGTTCAAGCTCCTACAAAGAACACATACCAAGACTTGGTTTCACCTGCCTAAGACCCCACAAAGGCACCACAGAATGAACACTGGATATGGAGTTGGGGAAAATGGGTTGTCCTGATTTTTTCACTGTTTGACCTTGGTCAAGTCACTTATACTCTTTTAGCTTCAGCTTGCTTGCCTTAAAATGGCTGGGCTGGGGGCCGGCCCGGTGGCTCAGGCGGTTGGAGCTCCGTGCTCCTAACCCCGAAGGCTGCCGGTTCGATTCCCATATGGGCCAGTGGGCTCTCAACCACAAGGTTGTTAGTTTGACTCCTGCAAGGGATGGTGGGCTGCGCCCCCTACAACTAGCAACAGCAACCGGACCTGGAGCTGAGCTGCGCCCTCCACAACTAAGACTGAAAGGGCAATAACTTGAAGCTGAACGGCAACCCCCACAACTAAGATTGAAGGGACAACCTGACTTGGAAAAAAGTCCTGGAAGTACACACTGTTCCCCAATAAAGTCCTGTTCCCCTCCCAATAAAATCTTTAAAAAATGGCTGGGCTGGAATTACCAATATCTCAGGTATAACAGTCTATGCCAATTGTGACATTTAGTCTAGTGACAAAATAGATGATGTCACAATTTGGCCCTAGTCTCCAGGAAGCAGAGAGATGGACCACACCAACCCCCCAAGGGTTCATGTTCCCAGCTTCTTTTGAAATATGCTTTACATAAGAACTGGGCAACTGTCCTTGCTCAGCCTTGGGAATAATCAGCCTAATACCTTTTTCCAGAATGTTTCTCTTCAAAGGAATGTTTCAGGGGCAGTTTGTTTTCCTCAAATGAAAACTACATGTGAGTGGTCTGGTCCCCAAAAGGAAGAAGACTCTAGAATATCTGGAGCACATAGTGTATGCAAAACATGGCATGATACTTTACATTATTTTTTTAAATTAGTCCTCAACAATGCAGCTGTATGGTAGGTACTGTTATCCTCATTTTATGAGGAAACTGAGGCTTAATGATGGTAAATGGCTTGCTTACAATCACTCAACTGGTAAGTGACAAAACTGGGGCTTGAACTCAAGCAATATGAATCCATTACCATACCAATATTCTAATGACTAAAGTCTGAATGACTAAGTTTCTTCTTAATCCAGTGATTCAACTGGACAGGATTAGTGAATAAATCACTTGCTGACTTAATACAGTGAAAGAAAACTTCCTTGCATTTATACTGGGTTGACAATGTAAAAAAAAAAAAATTATTGTCACAATGTGGTTAAGACCACTGGGCTCTGGTCAGAAAAACCGGAGTTTCTTGAATTCTGGCTTATGGACAAGGTACTTAACCAGGCTGAGTCTCAAGTTTTCTTATCTGGCAGATGGGAAAAGAAGTAGTATCTACTTCATTGGGGTTATTGGAAAGCGTTAATGATGTCATAGCAGCTAGCACAGAACTTGATACAAAATAATTATTCAATAAATGCATATTAGAGCTATCTTTGCATTCATAAGCAACAGAGCAAGAAAGAAAATGTTATAAAGGAAAAGGAAACTAGGATTCATTGAACTCAAGTGCACTTTGACCTGTAGTACAGATTTAGTTTAAAAGAACTTTCATGGTAGTTTAAGCCCTCACTGCCAAGCAGAAGACAGAAGGCTTAGGCTTGGAGCCTAGCGGACCCCTCAAACCCACCCAGAGCTTGCCTCACCCCCACCACCCCAGTGATAGAAGCAGAAAGGTAGCAGTTTCAGATCATAAGAACAGAATATTTGCAGTTCTGAGAACTGCAGCCCACAGCCACGGACTCGCAACCCAACTAGTTCTGGCGAGGGAGAGGGAGCCCTGGGTGCAAGACAGGCTGTGGTGGTGGTTACCGCCATTGCTCTGGGCCACCACTCACAACCCACCCCACACCTGTGCCCACCTATATGGGAAGATTCCTGCAGGAGTAAACAGCTGCTGAAATACATGGGCTTTGAAACTGGTGCAAGAAGAGCTTTGGAACTTTAGAAGCTCTCTACATCCCCCAACGGAGGCAGTGCCCTGTGACACACGCAACCTATTCACAGAGGTGAAGCCTACCTTCCTGGGAATCCCCCCCACATTGTGTGAGAAGCCGGAACACTGCAGAGAAAATATACCACTACAGGGTGACAGTAATAAAGGCTGCAGTCAGAGAGAAAATAAAATATTCCACCGACACCTACTGGAAAACGAAGGACCTCTTCCTATCAACCTGTTGCAGAACCCACTGCTGTAGATGCCTAGGAAGAGAAATAATAATTCATTAATTGCCATGAATAACCAAGGTAACAAGACAGCTCAGAAAGAAAATGAAAAGTCTCTAGAAAATGAACTTCAAGACATGGAAACACTGGACCTAAATGACACAGAATTCAAGTCTGCAGTTCTTAAAAAACTCAACAAGACACAAGAACACACAGACGGGCAGTTTAATGAACTCAGAAACACAATCACAGAACAAAATGAATATTTTACCAAAGAGATTGAAATTTAAAAAAAGAACCAAATAGAATTTCTGGAGATTAAGAACTCAATAAAGAAATGAAGAATGAAACAGCCAGCATAGGTAATAGAATTGACCAGATGGAGGAAAGAATAAGTGACATCGAATACAGAAATCTGGAAATGACAGAGATCGAAGAGAGACTTGAGAGTTAAAAGAAATGAAAGAACTCTACAAGAACTTTCTGAATCCATCAGAAAGAGCAATATAAGAATAATGGGCATACCAGAAGGACATAAAGGAAGAAGGGAACAGAGGGTATATTCAAACAAATAATTGACGAGAATGTCCCAAACTTGTGGAAAGAACTGAATCCTCAATTCCAAGAAGCAAATAAAAACTAATTACCTCAACCCCAACAGGCCTTCTCCAAGGCACATTTCACTGAAGCTGTCAAAAATTAATGACAAAGAAAGAATCCTCAAGGCAGCCAGGGAAAAGAAGACGGTAAACTACAAAGGAAAGCCCATTAGATTATCATCAGATTTATCAGCAGAAACCCTAAAAGATGAGGGAGTAGACTCAAATGTTCAAACTAATGAAAGAGAGAAATTATGAGCCAAGAATAACATATCAAAAAATGAAATCCTTTAGATATGAAGGAGGAATAAAGAACTTTCCAGACACAAAGAAGATGGGGGAATTTTCAAACACATGACCAGCACTACGAGAAATACTGAAGGAGGTTATTCGACCTGAAAAAACCAGAGATAGAATGATAGGAAATTCTCGTATATCAATAATCACGCTAAATGTAAATGGACTGAACTCACCAATAAAAAGGCACAGAGTAGCAGATTGGATAAGAAAACTAAACCCAACCATATGCTGTCTCCAAAAGACACATCTCAGATACAAGGACAAGCATAGACTCAAAGTGAAAGGGTGGAAATTGACACTCCAAGCAAATGGTACCCAGAGAAAATCAGGTGTAGCAATACTGATATCAGATGAAACAGACTTCAGGGTGAAAAAGGTAACAAGAGACAAAGATGGACATGTCATAATGGTAAAGGGATCTATACAACAAGAACACATAGCAGCCATCAATATTTATGCCCCCAATCAGGGAGCACCAAAATATACCAAGCAACTACTAACAGAACTAAAGGGAGAAATTGACCAAAAGACAATCATCGTAGGGGACCTAAATATACCATTGACAGCTATGGATAGATCATCCAAACAGAAAATAAATAATGAAACAGCAGCCCTAAATGACACATTAGATGAAATGGACATAACTGACATTTATAGAGCACTTCATCCTAAAATATCATACTATACATTTTTTTTCTAGTGTACATGGAACATTCTCCAAGGTAGACCATATATTGGGACATAAAACGAACCTAAACAAATTTAAGAAGATTGAAATCATCCCAAGCATATTCTCTGATCACAACTCTTTGAAATTGGATATCAACTGCAAAAAGACAGCAGGAAAAACCACACATATGTGGAGATTCAACAACATACTTTCAAAGAATGACTGGATCAAAGAAGAAATAAGAAGAGAGATCAAAGGATACATAAAAACAAATGAGAATGAAAATACGTCCTACCAAAATTCTGGGGATACAGCGAAAGCAGTTTTAAGAGGGAAATTCATATCATTACAGGGCTATCACAAGAAACTAGAAAAATCCCAGGTAAATAACCTCACGTTATGCCTTCAAGAACTATAGAAAGAAGAACAAATGAAACCTAAAGTCAGCAGAAGGAAGGAAATAATGAAAATTAGAGCAGAATTAAGTGAAATAGAACAAGAACACAATAGAATAAAATAATATGACAAAGAGCTGGGTCTTTAAAAAGATTAAGAAAATTGACAAACCCTTGGCTAGATTCACTAAGATAAAATGAGAAAAGGCACAGATAAACAAAATCAGAAATAAAAGTGGGGATGTTACCACAGATGCGACAGAAATACAAAGGATCATCCAAGAATACTATAAAGGATTATACGTCACCAAATTCAATAACCTAAAAGAAATGGACATGTTCTTAGAAACATATAGCCTTACTAGGCTTAATCATGAAGAACTGGAGAAGCTAAATAGACTGATCACCAGTAAGGATACTGAATCAGTCATCCAAAACGATCCCAACAGCAAAAGTCCGGGACCAGATGGCTTCACTAGTGAATTTACCAAACATTCAATGAGGATCTTATACCTGTCCTACTCAAACTCTTCCAAAAAATTGAAAAAGAGACAATACTCCCTAACTCATTTTGTGAGGCCTACATTACCCTGATACCAAAAACCTGTTAAGCATAACACAAAAAAAGAAAATTACAGACTAGTATCTCTGATAAATACAGATGCAAAAATCCTAAACAAAATTCTAGCAAATAAAATGCAACAACACATTAAAAAGATTATACATCACGACCAAGTGGGGTTCATCTCAGGGGCACAAGGATGGTTCAACATATGCAAATCCATCAATGTGATACACCACATAAACAAAACAGAGGACAAAAATCATATAATTATATAAATAAATACAGAAAAAGCATTCGACAAGATACGACATCCATTTATGATTAAAACACTTAATAAAATGGGTATGGAAGGAAAATTCCTCAACATAATAAAGGCCCTGTATGACAAACCCTCAGGTACTTCATCATTAATGGCGAAAAACTGAAACCCTTTGCTCTACGTATTGGAAGTCCCAGCCAGAGCAATCAGGGAAGAGAAAGAAATAAAAAGCATCCAAACTGGGAACGAAAAAAATAAATTGTCAGTTTTTCCAGATGACATGATGTTACTTATAGAAAACCCTAAGGACTCCACCATAAAGTTATTAGAAACAATAAATGAATACAGTAAAATTTCCAGATGCAAAATCAATGTACAAAAGTCCAGTGCATTCCTATATACTAACAACGAAATCTCAGAAAAAGAAATAAAAACAATTTCTTTGGCAATTGCAAGAAGAAGAATAAAGTACCTAGGAATAAAGTTAACCAAGGATTTGAAAAGACTTATATACTGAAAACTATAAGACATTTTTAAAAGAAATTGAAGAAAACACAAAGAAATGGGAAGACATTCCGGGTTCACGGATTGGAAGAATCAACATAGTTAAAATGGCCATATTACCCAAAGCAATATACAGATGTAACGCAATCCCCATCAAAATCCCAATGGCATTTTTTAAAAGAAATAGAAAAAAAAATCATCAGATTTGTATGGAACTACAAAAGACCCTGACTAGCCAAAGTAATCTGAAGATAAAAGAACAATGCTGGAGGTATCACACTCCCTGACTCCCTGGTACTGGCAGAAAAACAGACACACAGACCAATGGAATAGAATTGAGACCACAGAAAGAAACCCACATAAATATGGACACATAATTTTTGACAAAGAAGCAAAAAACATACAGTGGAGAAAAGACAGACTCTTCAATAAATGGTGAGAACTGGAAAGCCATGTGCAAAAGAATGAAACTGGACTGCTTTCTGTCACAATGTACCAAAATTAATTCAAAATGGGATCAAAGACCTAAACATAAGACTTGAAACAATAAACTGCATAGAAGAAAACATAGGTACTAAACTTATGGACCTCGGGTTCAAAGAGCATTTTATGAATTTGACTCCAAAGGCAAGGGAAGTAAAAGCTAAAATAAATGAATAGGACTATATCAAACTTAAAAGCTGCTGCACAGCAAAAGAAACAATCAACAAAATAAAGTGGCAACCAACTCAACGGGAGAAGATATTTGCAAACAGCACCTCTGATAACAGGCTAATATCCAAAATATACAAGGAACTCATACAACTCAACAACAAAAAAACAAACAACCCAATTGGAAAATGGGCAGAGGACCTGAAGAGACATTTCTCCAAAGAGGACATACAAATGGCCAACAGACATACGAAAAAATACTCAACATCACTAATCATCAGAGAAATGCAAATAAAAACCACAATGAGATATCACTTCACCCCAGTGAGAATGGCTGTTTTCAACAAGACAAATAGTAACAAGTGTTGGAGAGGCTGTGGAGGAAAAGGAACCCTCATACACTGTTGGTGGGAATGCAGATTGGTGCAGCCACTGTGGAAGACAGTGTGGAGGCTCCTCAAAAAATTACAAATAGAATTACCGTATGACCCAGCAATCCCTCTCCTGGGTATCTACCCAAAAATCTGAAAACATTTATCTATATAGACATTTGTGCTCCATTATTCATTGCAGCTTTATTTATGGTGGCCAAGACATGGAAACAACCAAAATGTCCTTCGATAGATGAATGGATAAAGAAGTTGTGGTATATACACACAATGGAATACTATTCGGTGGTAAGAAAAGATGAAATAGTACCATTTGTGACAACATAGATGGATCTTGAGATTATAATGCTAAGCGAAATTAGTCAGAAAAAGTAGAGAACCATAGGATTTCACTGATATGTGGTATATAAAACTGAAAACAACAAAAGAACAAGACAAACAAATAAAGAAACAAAAACTCATAGACATAGACAATAGTTTAGGGGTTACCAGGGAGTAAAGGTTGGGGAGGGGGGTTTTGGAAGAGGGTAAACGGGGTCTAATATATGGTGATGGAAAGAGAACTGACTCTGGGTGGTGAACACACAATGTGAGGTACAGATAATATATTACAGAATT
The DNA here is from genome assembly GCF_004115265.2 of Rhinolophus ferrumequinum. Lineage (NCBI taxonomy): Eukaryota > Metazoa > Chordata > Mammalia > Chiroptera > Rhinolophidae > Rhinolophus > Rhinolophus ferrumequinum. The sequence goes on along the minus strand of NC_046284.1, from coordinate 25,059,046 downwards.
GTACACCTGAAATCTATGTAACTTTACTAACAATTGTCTCCCCAATAAACTTTAATTTAAAATAAATAAATAAATAAATAAATATTTAAACAAAAAGAAGATGCGGTATATATACACAATGGAATACTATTCTGCCATAAGAAAAGAAATAGTACCACTTGGGACAACAGGGATGGATCTTGGGATTATTATGCTAACAAAATAAGTCAGACAGAATAAGTCAAGAACCATATGATTTCACTTATATGTGGTATAGAAAACTGAAAACAACTAAAGAACAAGACAAACAAATGAAGAAACAAAAGCTCATAGACAATAGTGTAGTGGTTACCAGACGGTAAGGAGGGTCGGGGATGGTAGATGAGATTAAAGGGGATCAAATATATGGTGATGGAAGGAGAACTGACTCTGTGTGTTGAACACACAATGTGATATATAGATGATGTATTACAGAATTGTACACCTGAAATCTATGTAACTTTCTTAACAATTGTCACTCCAATAAACTTTAATTAAAAAAAAAAAAGTTTTCAGCGGCCCTACCCTACCCTCTAAAACTAAGCTTCATCTTGCAGAAGATTAGTATATCTATGAAATAACATGAAAACACTAATTGGTGGTGCCTAAGCAGCAGCAAGGAGACTTGTCATTTGCTCTGCTGGACAGCAGTTGTCCCTAGTTTCCTGGAACCTATCCTTCTAAAGAGAGTTGGAAAGTAGCAGAGAGAAGTACTACCGGATGTATCAGGTGGGCTAAGGCCTCCTTTTGTCCCCAGTTCTTCAAGCTCTAGCTTCTTTTTCTCCCATTCATTTGTGGCCCTCTTCTCATATACTCCACTGATCCCTTAGTTACTCTAGTGTTATTGTGATTCTTCTCCTGACTCTAGTTCTGTCTCTGCTCATCAGCATCAAGTGGTATTTATGAAATGGGTGTCTGGCACTGCACTAGGTGAAGTGGGGGGAGTCATCCAAAAGTTAATTAAAGAGACATCCATGGCCAAACAGATCTAAGATACACAGGTAGGCTGGAGTTTTGTCGATATAGTAAATGCAGATATATTTAGATGATCTGATTGAGCACAAAATAGTTTGTTAATCATACTGAAGAATTTAGAAGAATTATACAGTGGTCTGCAACTTAATTTGAAATGAATAAAAAGATGGATAGGTGATGAAGTAAATAGAACAAAGTGTTAATTATAGAATCTAAACAGGAGTATATGGGTTTTCACTGTAAATTCTTCAACTACTCTGTATTTAAGAAATTTTCATCATAAAATGTTGAGGAAAACATGAGAGGGGTAAAGGGTACAGCTTTTTCAACCTCATGTTTCAGAACAAAACGATCATACAAGGTGTGATCAAACAACATGGTGAATGTTTAAATCAAAAAATTATTATAGTAAAAGACACATTGCCCCTCAAAATACTCCCCCTCACTTCGAATACACTTATCCAATTGTTCTTGTCACTTTCTGAAGCAGATCTGGAAGTTATCTTTCGTGAGTGTCTTTAATTGCGCTGCCATGGCTGCCTAGATGTCCTGAATCATTTTGACTTTGGGGAAGAGCCAGAAATCGCATGGTGCCAGATCCAGTGAATAAGGTGGATGAGGACACACCGTAATGTTTTTGTTTGACAGAAATTGCTGTATACCAGAAGCAATATGTGACACAGAGCATTGTCATGACGGAAGATGATTTATGGTACACTTTAAAAGACACCTCTCATCCGTAGCTCACACCCGACTGACTGCACCAAACAAGTTGAAACTTGTCACACACTGTTACCAAGGTTCAACACGCAGCTTCCCATATTGAAGATCCCTGCCTTTCCGTTGGATGGCATTTGGCAGCAGCATTCACCATACTGTTTGACCACAGCAGAAAGGTTCCGTGTCACACATTGCTTCTGGTATGGCAATTTCTGTCAAATAAAAATATTACAGTGTGTCCAGAACTGCTTCAGAAAATGGTAAGAATGATGGGATGTGTTTGAATTAAGGGGGAGTATTTTGAGGGGGATTAATGGTGATGTGTCTTTTACTGTAATTTTTTTTTATTTAAACATTCACCATATATTTTGATCACACCTCCTATAGAGAAGTTTAAGTCACATAGGACAAAATTTTTAAAAACTGATGATTCAGAGTGAATGGTATATGAGAGTCTTTATATGATTCTTGTAATTTTTATGTATTTAAAATTATTTCAAGATAAAAAGTTAAAAGATAGTTTCTTGAACATTTCACCTAGTGTTACCATTTTCAGTAGAGAGGGTATTAAGTCAATAGTAGAAGATAAATTGGAAAGAATGGGGGAAACAATAATCAACCCATCGGCATACCTTGGGTACCTACTATATGCAAGACACTGTGCTAGGCACTATGAGGGATTCAAAGAGGTAAAAAACATAGTTTCTGCCCCAAGAGGGCTCACAGCATAGGTGAGGGAATGCCAGAGCAGTGTCTAAAAGAATAACTGGCTACAGCAGAGAAGTTCTATAAGAGAGAAGTATAAAAGTTGGAAAGGTAGGTTGGAGCCAGACTGCAGAAAGTACTAAATGCCAAGCTAAAGAGTTTGGACTTCATCCTATGGATAATGGGAAGCCATTTACAGTATTTGAGTTAGGGAAAGAACATGCTCTAAAACTGGCTAGATAGTACAATTTGTATGGGCACAGGTACCTTCAACATGCATTTGTTTTATACTTATACACTTCTGGCTCATATCTACTTCCCATATCTGGAAGTGGCCTTTACGGATCTCCAACATTCTGGATGCTGTGCATTTTTTAAACAGCCACTTTCTGCCATCTCTTCGGCTTCTGTCCTTTTTCCTCCCCTGAACCCCAAGGGGAGCTGAGCAGCACTCACCTCAGCCCTGCTGACTCAGTAAGCAATAAGTAAGCCTCATGGAATTTTTTAACCTAAACTGCTATGCTTTGAAACTCTGATTTCCTTCATGATAATCAAGCCCTAATTACTACTGGGATCATTGATTTGAGTTGAAAAGAATGAATATTCAGCTGTGCAACATGTGAAGGAGTGCAGGAAGGTATGTCCTATGTATAGAAGAAAACAATTATTCAAAGTGATCTTTGTATACTGAAAAAGCATGGTGGCTAGATGGGAGGGGTGTTGGGGGATGGGAGAGAAGGTGAAGGGATTAGAAAGTACAAATTGATTGGTAGTCACAAAATAGTCATGAGGATGTGAAATACAGTATGGGGAATATAATCAATAATGTTATATGGATTATGTAGGGTGTCAGATGGGTACTGGACTTATCGGGGGGAATCACTTCATAGATTGTGTAGATGCCTGAACACCTGAAGCTGAAGCTGAAGAACAATGAATGTCAACTATAATTAAATATATAATTAAATATATAAATATAAATATATATGTATTCACAGGATGTAAAGTACAGCATAGGGAATAGTCAATGGTACTGTAACAGCTATATAAGATGTCAGAGGGGCAGTAGACTTGAGGGGGGGTTATCACTTTGTGAGGGGTGTCAATGTCCAATAATTATATTGTTTTGTACACCTGAAACTAATATAACAAAAAAAGAAAGAGAGAGAAAGAAAGAAAGAAAGAAAAGAAAGCAAAGAAAGAAAGAAAAGAGGAAAGAAAGAAAACCTAGCAGAGATGGCATTGCTCTCAAAGACTGCCAATTTAAATGGTAGACTTTCTGTCTCCAGTTTTTTCCCCATAAAGCCCATCCTCCCAATCCAATCATGTTATTCCCTCATTTAAAACCCTGTGCTGGTTCATCCCTATCTATAGGATTAAGGTCAAGCTCCTTAGCAAGACATTTCCTTTAGCAACTTGCCACAGGATACCTTTCCAGATTCTTATCCTGCCCCGCTCCGACACTCCCAGTGGTTCACACACAGTATCTTGCCTTTTTCTGAACTATCCATTTTCACACATGTGACTGCATAGCATGTGTTGGTGGTTCCTCTGTCTGAAATCCTTGCCCACCACCACTTTGTCCACCTAGATGTTAGGCAATATCCACTTACCCTTTGTAATTCAGCATAATTAGACTCTGGTTTATAAGTTGCCCACCGCTAGCAGTAATTCCCTCCATCATGCTCCTTTATATATACCTCTTTCTCTGAGCACCTTCCTCATTGTACATAATTATTAGTTTGGGTGTCTATCTCCCCCACTTGATTGTGAGCGCCTTAACAGCAGCCAGGGATTACTTCTAATTCATCACTGTATTCCCAGCATTTAGCCTAGGGTCTGGTCCTGTATATGTGTTCAAATGTCTGTTGAATAAATGAGCTTGAATATGTGCTCCTTGAATTCAAACTCAGCATCTCCTGAAAGGTGATAATTAGAATATTTTGTGACCAAAGTAATCCCAGTCAAGTGTGTTTGAGGACTTGACTGAAGAAGAAACGATAAGACATATTATGGGGCCTTACTATGGGATAGTTTCTACCCCGGAGAGCTCTTACTGGAGTTGTTGCTGGTTAAAAAGAAGAGCAGCTGGAGCAGAAGAGAAGGGCCCTTACTGGGGATTTCCCTGTGGTTATCTTTCACAGTCCACCACTGAGGCAATGTTGTTTAGACAACAATCTCCACACAGTGTTTCAACTCTTCTTCTGAATAACAGCCAAACTTTCGTTTGTGCTTTGCCTACATATACATTTGGACCAGCCTTGCTAATGGGTCATCACTGAAAGTTTTCCAGCTCTTAGTCTCACTTATCATTATTATGCAGAGGAACAACGTTTTGTGGGCAAGGGGCCATTGAAAAACTGAGAGGCAAAAAAGTGAGGGCAGGATGGAGCTAACAAAAACAATATTTTTTTTCTCCTAGATTGCCAATATATTACACCGCACCTCTCATCCTACGTTGTTCTATACTAGTATGTGTCAGTAAAAGGAAAAATGGAAATGAAGACTTTAGCAAAACTTTACACTTTGTAGGCAAAAAAAAAGAGGAAGCAACACTGAGGCCTGGAATATAAATCTTTAGAGACACGATCAGTCGCCACTTCTGGAAAGTAAACATTTTGGCTGTTTTAAACAAACAGCAAAAGCAATTAGTTTTTTCTGTAGACTAAAATGAGGTGTATGTTGAATCAAAAAAAAAAAAAAAAAAAAAAAACTGAGTCTGTTTTGATCTTCAAAAATGTCACACTGGTAAACACTTCACTTTTTTTTTGTACATATAAATCTAAGAGCCCAGCCTAGCTTGAGGAAGATTTAAGATATATAAAATTTGTCTGAGGTGTCTGCCAAATCTCTACAGCAGAGACAGAAACCGTGGAAAAGCTGACATGGTCATAACTCTCACAACATCGCCAGCAGGCTTGTCTAGGGCTGGACACACAGAAAGTCACTGTTCCATTTCTCAAACTGTTTGTAAACAGGAAAGTAGATCATTTGTGGTTACAATATCATCTACTATCTTCCCTATGTTGTATTCTACATCCTGTGACTATATATACCTATATATTTAGTTATAGTTGACATAGCTTGGGGGGTGGGTTATCACTTTATGAGGGGTTTAAATGTCTTAACTATTACGTTGCTTTGTACACCTGAAACTAATTTTAAAAATTGAAATCTATGTAATTTTACTAACAATTGTCACCCCAATAAATTTAAAAAAAATTCAGTGTTTTTCTTATTGGCTTATATGACTTTATTAAATAGTAAATCTACAAAAAAATATATTGAAAAAAAAAGTAGATCATTTGCTTATCAGCTACCTGGTAGCTCATTTTTGCCTATATACCCCACAGAGGAAAGAGACAGGAAAAAAAGAATCCCTACTGGCACATATACTAATTTTTCACCTGGGTAAATTTTCATTTATAAGATGGGCCTGCTTGTTACAATCTTCTCTGTTTCATTTCTTTCTCTTGCACTCATTCTTGTGTATATACTTTCTCTCTCTCTCTCTCTCTCTCTCTCTCTCTCTCTCTCTCTCTCTCTCTCTCTCTCTCTCTCTCTCTCTCTCTTTCTCTCGCATTAAAGGGGGGGACATTTATAACTATCAAGCACAGTGCCTAACAGACTGCTTTGCACATAGTAAGCCCACAATAATTCATCATATAAATTAAAATTCTATCTGTAATTTCTATGTGCAATTTATTTGATCATGGAGTAGGAGAAATACAGATTCTTTTTCCTGGATTATTTAAAAGTGACCATTTCTTACAAGGTAATATAATTTTATTCAGATGATTTGTGATTAGGACTTCTGTTCTTTAAAGAGCATCCATTTTTGTACAATGGGTATTATTTGTAAGCAAAATGTAAGAAAGACCACACTGCAGGATCCTGAATGACAATATGAAAACTGATACATTTTTGTAGAGAAAATCAGATATCCCATCTTCACTTGATTTATGTCATTGTGGTAATCCACTACATATGTCTAAGATCACTAAACAATGCAAGAATATCCTACATGCATGGGCTGCATTCTGTAAATAGGATTAACAGTTGAATTCAACCAAGGTCTTCCCTGGGGACAGATTGCTGGAAAATACATCAACATGACATTTTAAAAAATAAATTAACCAATGACATTGGCTCCCATGAGACACATTGTTTCTTGTACATTCAACTCGATCACAGTTTTCCTTAGCTCTGTGCTGACATCTGCATCCCAAAAGACAGAATTTCAAAACAAAGAAAAACAGAGTGATTGGAGCTATTCCATGCCTCCTACATGAAGTGTTATGTACACAAAGGAAATATTTCTGTACATTAGCACAAAGGGAACTGTGACATGGTAAGAGCATGTCAATCTGAACTGTGCTTGTTATGCTGTGGTCATATACAACTTGCCCAAGGGAAAGAACAAAGTCTCTTTCCCCGCATGCTGACAAAGACTGGCAGGGGCTGCAGGAAAATAAAGTTAGCTGTGTTATGGCAAAAGATTTGGATTTTTTTTCTCTAAAAAAATGTCCATTATTATTTTTTTCTTCCCACTTTTATTTATTTAATTTTCCTCATCTGTAAAATAGAGATAACTATTTTATGTATTTAATATTTTTACTCTGAGGATAAAATGAAATACTAGTGGATTGCCTGGCACACAATAGTTAACTCATAAAATCCACATCGACATTTGGCCAGTGTTAACAAAACACCTATTATGTGCCAGGCACTGACCTAAGACTCTAAGTAAAAGTAAATTGTAAGAGGAAGAAGGGATGTTGGAGAAAAAAAGCAGAGAGCTGATTCGCAAAGGTTTTATAAGCCAGTCTAAGAAGTTTGGATTTTATCTTGAGGACAATGGGCAGCCTTTGAACTATTTTATATAGAGGCAGATAGCTTCAGATTTGCAATTTAGAAAAATCATTCCGTCAGCATTGGTGGAGAATGGATTGCAAGGGAGGCAGGCTGGAGGCAGGAGTAATCTAAACTATAAGTCATGTGTGTATTATAGGGACAGTGTGCCCGAAACTAAGGAAATGGTAATAAGGGTAGATATGGGGAAAACATTTTTAATAACTTTTTAAAAATTAACAAATGTACCATTATAGATTAGAAAATAAAAATATGCAAAAGGTCAAAAATAGTATTCATATGTAATCTTACAATTTATAGCAAACTTCTATTAATTTTTTGTATGTTTAACATTACAGGATTATTCCTATTTATGCATGCACAAATGCGTGTATGTGCATGTGTGCATGTGTGATCTGGGATGTGATAGCTTCATAAGCTGAATTTTCTATTAACATATCATAAACAATTTTCCACATCATTAAATTTTCTTTGGTAATATCAACTTACATGGCTACTTAGTAATTTATTTTATAGATGTACTCTGATTGATTTAATTCAATCCTCTAGTATTTATTGGACATTTAAAATGTTATTTTTTTCTTTTGTATTTTTGCTATTACAAACTATATATATATATATATATATATATTCATATACATTTATTTTTGCTATTTTAGAAACATCCTGGGAACTAAATTTTGGGCAACATTATGTTTATTTCCTCAGCATAGTGTCCTATAAGTTGAAGTGGTAAGTTGAAAGCTATATTCAATTTTAAGATTTTTGACACATATTGACAAATTGCTCGTCAGAAGAGCTATATCAAATTATAGTCCCACTAGCAGTGTCTATGAGTAGGAGACCCACTTGAGAGTGATTTCAAGAATGGAGTCAACTGGACTTGGTAGATGTAGAGAAGGGATGGATTCTTGGCAGAGAATCAGGGCAATGTGACCTCTGTCAAGAGGAGCAGAGCAATGGGCAGGCGAAAGGAACAGGTGGCTGGGTGGGTAAATGATGAGAAAGAAAAAGGTAAGGTAACCACGGGAGAGTGGGAGAAAATGAAGAAAAAAAGAAAAGAAACCTCTAGTGAAATGATGTACTCATGATGAGGTTACTTTTCTTTACTGCTGTGTTCAGCAAAAGTAGAAAAGGTAGCAAACAGCTACTTTTTTTTTTTTTTGTAGCATTTGGCACTCTGTGGTACCAAGATCCAGAGTTATATCAACATGAATATGTTGATCCATTCTTTTCATCCAATAATCATTTATTAGGTGTTTACCATGTGACAAGTGTTGTCCTGGATGCTATGGGTATGAAGATGAATGAGACCTGGTCCTTGCCCTCAAGGAGCTCATAGTCTGGGTCGGGGTGGAGGGACAGAGACAACCATAGACCGACACATTACAGTGTGGTACAAGCCAGGACAGAGGTAAGTGCAGGGTCTTATCAAAGCCAGAAGCCTAACATTGTTTCATGTGTGCATGCATGTGTGTGCGTGGTGGATGGGGTGGAGGAAAGGCTTCACAGAGATCTTGATATTTGAGCTGAGTCTTAAAAGAGGAGTTCCTAGGATAGCTAAGGGTCACAGATCATACTCATATTCCTTACCACCACCTTGAATATTTATGCTACTGCTCTCAAGAACACTTGGTAAGGCAGTGAAGATGCTTGTGTTTATAACCCAAACCCATTTGTGACAACAGCCTCCACCATTACCTTAATGCATATGTGTACATAGCCTGTTTGGACAATAATATGCTCATCTTAGAATATAAAGGATAATAGACAAATGGCATACAGACTTTTTAAATCATTTTGGTGACATGGATAGAATAATCATAGTCACATCTACCAACTCCTACTGATTCTCCCTCCTAAAGGGCTCTAAGATCTGTTCTGTCCCCTCATATGTTGCTCCTTTTGGTCCTTATATCTCTTTGGAATAGAGCACCAGCCTTCTAACTAGTCATGTCCCCATCCAGTGCATTCTAAACTGAAAACCTGATCATTGTGTTCCTCTAGAACACTTTAGTGTGTTTTTTTTTATTATTGCCTACAGCAGTATTTCCCAAATTTCTGTCATTTGAGTACTACTTGAGTATTACCTTTCCCACATTCATACATCATGTTTACTTAATATTTGTCTTTAAATCAACTTAAAACTGATTCACTTTATATTTTTACTAAGCCACATTCTAAGTAACCTTACATTCGATGATGTAATTCAGTTTTACCATTTACAAGACACATTAAAATAGCTAATAAAACTTAAAATATTTGTGGGAATACAACATAACCACTGCTGGCAGATGCCATACACTTTGAGAAACACTGGCCTGTCGGAGCACATCCAAACATCTTAGCCTTTTTTTCAAAGGTTCTCCACAAAACAGCCCCAACCTATGTTTCCAGACTCTTCTACCATTATACCTTCCTTTTCCCAAACAATCTGCACCCCAGCCATGCTGAATTCCTCAATATTGAATGGAGATGCATTGGTCTTGTATAACCACATGTCTCTCACAGACTGCTCCCTCAATCTGAAACACCTCACCACTACTCTTCTCTGTCTGGCAAACTCATTATCCTTCAAGAGCTATCTGTCATGTCACTTCCTCAAAGCCTTTTCCCCGACTCTCCCTGATAGTTAGTCACTCCTTCCTTTACTCTTCCACAGCACTTTGTACCTGTCTCTGTTATACTAGTACTACACACTACATTATCTCAGAATTATGGACCTCTATCTCCCCAACAAGACCCAGGGAGAGCTCACACCTCATACTATACTGCACCCCAATACTTCATGTGGACAAAAGTCATGAAGGAGACCTAGTGACCCAGAAGCTCACTTACAATAAAAGCTAAAATAAAATAAAACCCAAAGTACTGTCCAGGTCCAAACTGCTTAGAGGTATTATGTGTTTTATAAAGAGTAACATCTCTTTATAAGAGAAATAGCTATACTGACTGACAGACACAATAAGCTAAGGCTGTAACAGCAATGAAGCTAATTTGGTTTTGGCAGCTACATTACAGCAGACACATACTGACAAAGAAACTAAGAATGAATCTTTTGGGTACCTGCCAGGATGATCAACTATACCCCACAATAATCTCTTCATACCACAAACAGAAAGTCAAGAGCAAAGGGAACCATGGGACCAGCAAACCATGGTGGACACAGCATGGGCTTTGGAGTCAGATCTGTACACCCAAACCCCGACTCAGCTCCTTACAAGCTACATGACTTTAGGTAGGCTGTTTAACTTCTCTGCATTTTAGTTTCCTCTCCTAGAGAAATGGGAAGAATAGTACGAACTTCCTAAGACTGTTAAGATAAGGCAACAAAGTGCTTATGATAGTACCTGAACATTATATGGGCTTAATTAATAGCAGTCATTGTTGTCACCCACTGAAATGACTACAATTCAGGTAATATGATACACAAGGAAAGCAAATGCATTTCTTAAGAAAATAAATTTATGTCACCAGGCTTTAAACTTGACAACTATAAAGTGTAGCTAAGAACAGCTACAATCAAAACAGTCTATAAGACAAAGTTCTTGGTTTAAACTCACACCTGGAACATACCACCACACTTCTTTGTGTTCGCCAAAAATTGATCTCAAATCAGGTTCCCCTAGGATGAAAAAACAAAAATCACCGAATCTTAATTTTTTTGTCTTTATTTGATACAGAATAATATCCAAATTACGTGAATGCTTCAAAGTGTCCTGTTGTTATGATCCCAAGTTTTTCAACGCTATTTCTTTCCCAGTCTATCCCTGCTGACACCGTTTACTCCAGTCAGGCAAGCCCACTTGCCACACGAGTGCTCCCTCTTTTATCTACCCTTCTCAAATTCCAATCCCAGTATCAGGAAGTATTTCTCCCTCCTCTTTGCCAGAACTCCTCTGGAGCCCAAGTTAAAATTCACCTCCTTCACAAAGCCTACCAGGATTGGACTGGAAGACAGATGCGTTTCAAGCCTTTTGCACTTCCACAGTTAGGCTTGACATTCCATAGGTCAACCCACCCCACCCCACCCCACCCCATCAGTATCACTTCCACTAACACCTCAGCACTTTTTGGATGCCTGTGTAACAATAAAATCATTAATACAGTCTGTTTCGCACAGTCTACTTTATTCTGTAGTCGGTGTGTCCTCTAAAGATTTGTCCACATTAGTGCAATCAGTCCTTGCTGGAAACCCCTAAAACGCTGTTTCAAAAATAAACCTATCTTGCCTTTTACTTTCATCAGAATCCTGCACTGAACCTTAAACACATGTATCTCAAAAGTGAGATTCCTTCCCTCGTCTTCTCTCCATCCCTTCTGAAAATTAAGGGAAAACCTTTTCCATCTGGTCAGGGAAAGGGCGGGTGGCCATAAGAGCCCATGAAAAGTCGGAGACGATCTTTATCTCACCATCAAAGAGGCAAAAAGTGGAAAAATTGACAAAAGTCACTCCCTGAGCATGCCAAGGAATTCCCACGCCCCCAGAGGAAATGGGAAGTGTGTGTTTCGGAAGGGGTGTGTGCCCAAATCTGAAATGTAAATTAAGGGACGAGAGGACAGAGATCACCCAATTCCTCCAAGCAGTAGAGTTCAGACGCCACCTAGGAAACAAACCGGTGGAGAACCCTCACTTCAGACCTCTGAGGAGGCACAAGGCGGAGGCGGAGGGTAGGAGGTAGCATTGTGGAAGAAAAAGACAGCAGGCGATTTGGTGGAAAAAAAACAGAAAAGAAAGCGCGCTCCTGAAGCTCAAGGGAACCAGCACAGAAAGCCCACCTCCAACTCCCAGTCCCTACGCATGGTCCCCCGCAGAGGCGGAGCTGGGCGGAGTTAGATGCGGAGAGCGGCGGCCCCGGAAGCACCCTCCTCCCTAGGCCCCCTCGGTCCCACAGTCCCCAGCCACAGCCACTCAGGCTCTCTGCCTCTCTGACCTCCAGCTCCCCGGCTACTGAAGTGCTACTTCTTATACAGCTGTGGAAAATCGGCCGGCGTGGCAGCTCCTGGGCGAGTAGTGCCCTCGTGGCGCTACATGCCAAGCAACTGTCTTCTGGACTCTCCGCCTTGCGCTAGCCGGCTTAAGCCCGGCACTCAGGCCCAAGGCTGGACTCTCACCTACACCGTGGACGCTGTGGCATCTCCTATTGGTTATTGGTCACCAGGGAAGCCAGAGGTCCAAGCCCTTGTCCTCATGGGAAATGTAGTTTAAGGTCGCTGGAGGCTCTTCTCTTGGTGCAGATCCAGCATTGGCATTGGCGGAGAGACTCAAGTGAAGACAGAGGATTGTGGGAGATGGAGTTGAGACACTTTGTATATACCCACAATCCCGCCCTCCCCTTCCCCCCGCCCCACAGCTCAGATCGTGCCCCGAGTTCAGACGGAGAAGGGTATTATGGGTGTTGTAGTTTGGCGTGCACTGGCTAACAGAATCTCCCTTCTTGTGGTATGAGGTTGTGCTTGTGGGGGCACATGAAGGTTCTAGATTTATTTTATTCTTGGTTAAGCTATTAGCATTTGGGGGGAAGCACTTAATATCGTGATTTGAAATTCTCGTTAAGTTTGGATTGTGTGACTTTATGTTATTTATGCTCTGATAAGTTTAGAATTTTAACTGGTCCTTTAAAATTGTCAAAGTGTGTTTTGTGTGAACCATTTGCATTAGTACCACTTCAGAGGTTCTAGAAAAAATGTATTTTGTTTCTAATTGGGAACCATATTTTTTCCTTTGAAATGGTGTTATAACAATCATAGGAATGTGATCTAAGCAAGCCCAGAAGTCTATTTAACCCATAATGAAGCCCCATTGTTGCCATGAATAACAGTGGCCATATACACTAGTGTGATGCAGCAATTTAGCACAGATAGACAATACAACTTGAATAATAAGAAATAACTTATTTCCTATTAAGAAATATCTTTAAGAAACTATTATTCTTTTTAGTAAAAAATATGTTAAAAGAGGTGATAAAGAAATGGGTGGGGACAGCTAAGCACTTTCAAGTAACTTGAATATTGAGGAAAATGGATGTTTATTAGGGCTAAGTTCACTCCTAACTTTTGACTTTTCTTTATTAGAGATGAATTCTTACAGTTAAATGGATCGTTACAGTTGTGGTTACTAACTACACTTTTACTGAGAAGGATAACTATGTGACTAACAAATGGAATGAAAGTAAAGAAGGAGAAATTGCATTTTGCTAAGGTAATTTCCTAAAATTTTAAAAAAGAGAAGTTAAGGAAGACGAGGATTTAATAGATTCAATAATTTACTCAGCAAACTGCTTTGCGCAAGGCACTAGGCTAGGCACTATTGCCACAGAATTGGAAAACAATCCTTACTCACAAATAGCTCACAATCTAAGAGGGGAAATAGAACATACAACGTGCAAAGTGCCCTAAAAATATCTACATAGGTTTCTATAGGACCATAGAAGAGAAATAACTCATTCCACATCTGCAGGAAGCCATGCTTGAATGATGAGACTTGAAGAACCAGTGAGATTTTTTTTTTTTCAGATTTAGGGCAGGGAGGTCAACCGTATTCCATACAGAGAAATGAGGATGTGAGAGAGTGCATGGACCCCAAAAAAAAAAAAAAAAAAAGTTTTATATTGCAGGAACTAGACAAGGCAGGAATAGGGGACCATACAAATGAGTTCAAAATTTAACCTGAAAGCAGTAAAGAACCTCCAGAGGATTTTAAGCAAGTAAAGTGGTACGATCAAGTGGACTTTGTAATAATTTGGATGTGGAAAGGAAGGAGTCTATTGTGACTCCCAAATTCTGATTTGGAAGACTGGATGTATGGTAGTACCGTTCATTGAGAAAGGGAACCCAGAAAGAATTGCAAGTTTTGTGAGGGATAAGAGGAATTCAGTTTTGGACATATAAAATTTGAGGACTATGTGTAATATTTGGGTGGAGATGCCTGATAGGCTGCCAGGAAATGTAGATCTGAAGCACAGGAGAGAAGTCTGGGTTGGAACTAAACATTTGGGAGACATCAGTATATAGATGGTAATTAAATAAACATGGATTAAATTTCATTTAGAGAGTGTTTAGAATAGTAATTTTTTAAAGGACACAGATTAAGTATGGAACCCTAGAAAATAATAGTATTCAAGGAGTAGGTAGAGGAAGAGGTACCCTTCAAAGGAAGCCAAGAACGAATAGCCAGATTAATGAACCAAGAGAAAACAAAGTAGAATTACTGGAATATAGCACAGAGAGGTCAAATAAGAGAAGGACAGAAGAGTAACAAAGAACTAGTCATTCATCCATTCAACAAATATTTATTGATTACCTCCAGGCATTATTCTAAATGTGGGGAATAGAGAAGTAGGGGGAAAAAAAAGATAACATCCCTTCCCTTTGGAGCTTATATTTTAGTAGGAATAAACTATCAATCAACAAGATTAATAACTCAAATATTTATCTGTGACAAGCAATATTTCTGCAAGGCTTATTAGTGTGTGTGTGTGTGTGTGTGTGTGTGTGTGTGTGTGTACACATATGAGGTCTGACAATTAAGTTTGGGAACTCATCCTAGAAAAAGTATTACATACCTCATTGCTGAATATCACTATTGTCACCTTCAAAGTACTCCCCTTTGGAAGCTATGCACTGACATCAGCGCCTAGTCCAACCTTCAAAGCAATTTTGGAACTCTTTTTTCTGGAATGGCGATCAGAGCTGTTGTCATATTACCCTTGATGTCCTGAATGTCATCAAAATGTCTTCCTTTCAATATTTCCTTTATCTTCAGGTACAGAAAGAAGTCATTGGGCTCCAGATCAGGTGAGTAGGGAGGGTCTACCAATGCAGTTATTTGTTTACTGGCTAAAAACTCCCTCACAGATAGTGCCGTGTGAGCTGGTGCATTGTCGTGATGTAAAAGCCATGAATTGTTGGTGAAAAGTTCAGGTCGTGTAACTTTTTCATGCAGCCTTTTCAGCACTTCCAAATAGTAAACTTGGTTAACTCTTTGTCCAGTTAGTACAAATTCATAATGAATAATCCCTCTGATATAAAAAAAGGTTAGCAACATCATTGCAACAAGTTCGCGAACTTAATTGTCAGACTTCATACAAAAGTGAGAGCTTGATCTATTTTTGGTAGAAAGTATGCTTAAAATTTTATCCAGGAAAAAAATTCTTGAGTATAAGATGAATTTGTGAAATAGCGGCCCAGGGTAAATCAGTCTGGCTAGATTTAAATGTCAATCATTAGGCCAAGTATACATCAATCAAGGTTCCGTCGAGAGTCAGTGTACAACTCAAGTTCTGGCCAGGCATCAGGTTTGCAATGTGGAATGTGTTTGGCTTCAATTTTTGCCTTGGTTAAGACTTAGTCAATCTGTTGCTGTCTTTACAAGTCAGTGTCGATCCCTGGTTAGAGAAACCATAGAACCAAGTTTAGGGCTCAGCTTTGTTAGGCCCCCAAGTTACAGCCATGATTTAATCTGTGGCAAGCATCAGAGTACATTTCTGACAAGTGTGAAAGCTCACTCTGAGACTATTAGTCCAGTGTGGCCTGGATTATACTTCATTATGAAGTCATTGTAAAATATCTGAGACAGTTGTCCCCTAGTATCCACTGGGGATTGGTTCCAGGATCCCTCTCAGATACCAAAATCCATGGAAACTCAAGTATCTTGTATAAAATGGTGTTACATTTGCATATAACATATACATATCCTTCCGTATACTTTAAATCATCTTTAGATTGCTTATAATACCTAATATAATGTAAATGCTATGTCGGTAGTTGTTATACTATATTGTTTAGGGAATAATGACAAGAAAAAAAAGTCTGTACACGTTCAGTGCAGAAGCAGCCATCTTACGCCTAACTTTACAGTACACATCAGCAACAATGTAGCATATTTTCCAAATATTTTTGATCTGCAGTTGGTTGAATCCACAGATGTGGAACCCTCAGATACAGAGAGCTGTGTTAGGATTTAGTCTGTATGTAGGAAGAGGCCTCATTCTGAGATCAGTGTTAGGGTGCAGTCTATGGACCAGCCTTAGACCTCAGCCAGGGTTGGGGCTCAACTCAAGATTTGACTTTAGTTTTTGGTCAGTGTTGGAATTACTTTTATTTCTAGGTTTGGGAATCAATAAAGACCAGCATTATGGCTTTGCCAGGGATTCCAGTCATGCTGATTTTTTTTTTCCTGGGGAAAGGCTAAATTAGAATTTTAACAGGATTTATGTTCAGTCTTTCATCAGGGGAAGTTTCAATTAGTGCTCATGGTTAGAGTTTATACTTGGTCCAGCATTAGACCTCAGTCCGTGGTCAATGTTAAGGCACAGTCAGTGCCTAAATTTAATATTCTGTCTGTTGCCATGTTACAACATTACCTGTGCTGTGCCCTAGAGTTTTGTCTCAGACCAAAGTTAGCATTTCATCTGTAGACAATATTAGAGTATAGATTATGGCCAGGATTTCAACTATGTAAATAAACAGGATTTCTGATGCATATTTGGCCAGAGTAAGTCCAAGGTTTGGTTTCTGACTTCAACCAGTGTCAGGGTTCTGTCTTTGTTGGTAGACCCCCATATCAGGGATGGTCTGTGGAATTAAGTCACAGTGGTCAGTGTTGTACCTTATTCTGTGGCTAGAGCATGGCTCAGTCAGTGACCTGTTTTAGCTCTTTAACTTGACCTGTATCAGAATTGATTCTGCTGGTAGTGGTCCCATTTTGACTTTGTGCTGAGTTTTTGTTCACCAAGTACTGGTGTTGGTGCTATCTGATAAGCTTCTATTTTTCTATTACATTCTGTCTTATATAATTCCAGTATTGTTTCATGTACAGTATACTTACTTTTGCTTATTTAGACACTTGAAGAAGGCTTATAATGTTGGGACAGCAATTTTTCAAACATTTTAGACAAGTTCTTTAATAATGATATTAATTTTAGAGAATTCCTGCCATGGCAAATACTTTTGATTGGTTAACCCAATACCTTTAAAGCACCCTTTTCCCATATCTTAAAATACAGATTCTAAAAGCTAACACTACTTTTCTCAGTTTTTTGTTTTTTCTTGATTTTTTTTTTTTTTTGGTCAGTGTGGCACAAAAATAAATACATTTTGACTAATGGAAAAATGTATTTTCCTGATTAAAGGAACAGAAATCATGGGCAATGCCCTTTCTTCTTTAAAAAAGCTTTATTGAGGTATAATTGATATACAAAAATTCCACACTTTTAATGTATACATATGCATATACCCATGATACCATCACTACAATCAAGGCATTAAATATACCTATCACCTCCAAAATTTTTCTTGTGTTTTCTTTCTAGGTTTGTGTGTGTGTGTAGTAAGAACATTTAACACGAGATCTATCCTCTTAACATTTTTTTTTCTTTTTCTTTTTTTTTAAATTTATTTTTAATTTATTGGGGTGACAATTGTTAGTAAAATTACATAGATTTCAGGTGTGCAATTCTGTATCACATCATCCATAAATCACACTGTGTGTTCACCACCCAGAGTCAGCTCCCCTTCCATCACCATACATTTGATCCCCCTCATCCTCATCCCCCACCCCCCAACCCCTTTACCTTCTGGTAACCACCAAATTACGTTCCCCAGATTAATTTTCAAACCCGTGGCCATCCTGTGGTTCCTCTTAATATTTTAAAGTGCACAATACCATATTTTAAACTATAGGTACTAAGCACTATGTTGTAGAATAGATCTCTAAAACTTATTTATCTTGCATAACTGAAACTTTATAGTCATTGAGCAATAACTCTCTATTTCTGTCTCCCCCCAGCCTCTGGCAACAACCATTCTAATCTCTGCTTCTATGAGTTTGACTATTTTAGATACCTCATATATGTGTAATCGTGCAATATTTGTCCTTCTGTGATTGGCTTTTTCTCTTAGCATAATGTCCTCTACGTTCATCTAGGTTGTCACAAATGGTAGGATTTCCTTTTTTGTTAAGGGTGACTAATATTTCATTGTATGTATGTACCACATTTTCTTTATCCATTCATCTCTCTATGGACATTTAGGTTGTTTCCATCTATTGGCTTTTGTGAATAATGCTTCAATGAACATGGGAGTGCAGAGATATCTCTTCAAGATACTGATTCGTTTCCTTTGGCTATGTATCCAGAAATAAGATTGCTGAATAATATGATAGTTCTATTTTTAATTTTTTGAGGAACGTCTGTACTGTTTTCCACGGTGGATGCACCATTCTCCATTCCTACCAACAGTGCATAAGAGTTCCAATTTCTCTGCACTTTTGGCAGCACATATCTCTTGCTTTTTTGCTAATAGCCTTCCTGACAGGTGTGAGGTGATTATCTCATTGTGGTTTTCATTAGTGATGTTGAGTATCTTTTCACATACCTGTAGACCACTTGTATGTATTCTTTGGGGAAATGTCTATTCAGATCTCTATGAATTTTAAGATTATTTTTTCTGTTTAAAATGCCATTGAGTTTTTATACAGATTGCATCAGCTCTTTAGGCCACTTTGGGTAGTATGGATATTTTGACAATATTATTCTTCTAGTACATGAACAAGGGATCTCTTTGCATTTATTTGTGTCTGCTTTAATTTCTTTCATTGGTGCTTTACAGTTTTCAATGTATACATCTTTTACTTCCTTGGTTAAGTTTATTACTACATATTTTGTTATTTCAATACTATTATAAATGAGATGTTTTCTTAATTTTATTTTCGGCTATATCATTGTTAATATATAAAAAGGCAACTGATTTTTGTATCTGATTAAGCTTCTACCAGAGTTTGGGGGTTACCGATGGCCAGGTTAAGGCTTACTATGAAGAAGGTTTTAGGACTAAGAGAGTAAATGTGTTTCTAGAATTGGCTGTTGATGTCACAGGTCAGTCTACAAATAAGGTTAGTGTGAGAATGGACAAAACATGGGATCCAGCTTGAGTTGAGGCAGAGACTTGGGTTGCAATCAGGGTTTTGGGCTCTGGCTGTTGCCAGGATTTGAATTCAGAGTGTTCATGTCCTGTTGTCAGGTTGGGACTTAGACTCTTGAGTAGTGTAGCAGGCATTCTGATATCAGTAGTAGAGTTCAATCTGTGCTAATTTTTAGTGCCCCTCCTGTGCCCAGTGTCATGTGTATATCTCTCCCTAATTTAGGGTTAGGTTCGTGACCAGACTGATTGCTCAATCTCAAGATAGTGCTAGGACTCAGTCTGTGGCCACTAATATGGTGAATTTTGTTTACAGGTTTAAGACTCATCTGTGATAAAGGTTATTACTCAGTCTTAGTCTGTTGTTAGGTACGTATAATAATAAGAGGAGGGTTTTAATTAAGCCTTGTAGTATTAGGAATCATTCTTCAGCCAGACTTAGGGTTCAGTCTTTGGGTCTCAGATTGTGGGCAGTATTTTATAGTCTTTGTCCCAAGGCAGTAATCAGAATGTAGCCAGGAATAGAAATCAGATCTTGACCATGGTGAGTTGCATCTGTTCTCAGGGTTAGAGTTAAATCTCTTGCTAGGTTTCAAGCAAAGAATATAAAAAGTGTTTTGTTTTATCCTTTATTCATGTTTAAAGTTTGGGATTATTTTTTACCCAGTGTTGGTAAAGAGTTCAGTTTCTGGTATTGGGAATCTGTCTGTGACTAGGGTTAAGGTTAAAGCTGTAGTTGGAGTTAGGATTCAGTCTGGAGATACCAGTTAGTGAGAGATAGGGTTCAGTGTATCTCAAAGATTCATGATCAGTCATTAGCCATATTGGAGGATTGGTTTTATTTTCAGGGTGAAAGCTCGGGTTGGAGGTTAGGCTTATGTGCTCAGTCTGTGATGAGAGTTAGGAATTCAGTCTGTGGTCAGAGATTCAGTTTGTAATCAGTTTAGAGGCTATGAGATTTAAGGGCCAAATTAGGAGAGCCAGTGATGGGTCTCAGCCTGTCCCAGGTGCAGCGGATTATTTCATGGTCAGAGTTATGAACCCAGTATCTGGCCAGGTTTAGAGCTTGGGCTTTGGACAGAGTTACGTGTCAGCCTTTGGCTATATTCAGGGCTCTATCTGTGAGCAGAATTAGGGCATATGCTGTGGTCAGAATACATCCTCAAATTTTGTGGAAGATTTGGTTTCACTTCTTGGCCAGGATTAAGGCACAGTCTTTGACCAAGGCTAGAGTTCAGTCTCTGTACATGTTTTTGTCACTGTATGAGGCCAAATTTAGTAGTCACCCTGTTGCCAATGTTGGGATCATTTTCTGGTTAGTGCTAAGTCTGTGGAAATTGTATCTGGGTTGGTTTCCAAGATCAGATCTCAGGCTATGACACAATTAGAGACTCAGTCTGTGGTCAGGGTGTAGAACTCCGTCAGTATCTATGCTGAGCACTCACTTTGTAGTCAGTGTAGGATATTAAGTATATCCCAGTGTTAGGTCATAGTCTGTAGCTCAGTCTTGAGTCGCAGCCTGTGACAGGTTTAGGTACTATGTCTGATGATAGGTTAGATTTCGGTGTCATGAATTAAGGGCTTATCAATGGCTATAGGGTTCAATAGATCAGGGTTAGAGACTCAGTCTGGGACCAGTCATAGGTACTTACTTACTCTTGGACCATACACAGGCAGTGAGTATGTCACTAGACCCAAAGACTAAATTTAATCAGGGTTAAGGCCTTGAAGTATGGCCAGAAAGAGGCTCAGTTTATGGATAGAATTAAGGTCTCCATCTGGGGCCAGGGTAAAGGGCTCAGTTTGGAATAGGTTTAAGTCTCCAAGTTCAGAGTTAGGCTCTCAGGATATATCTTGATTGATGCCCAAGGTTAAACACACAGGAACTGTATTTAGTGTTGGCAGCTTGGTCTATGACCAGACTCAAGAGACCTGCTGCTCAGCCTATAGTCAGTGATAGTGGTTTGTAATTATATTTGAATAAAGTCATCATAAAATTGTTAAAATAAAGAAGATTCCTTCAAACAAAATAACAGGCATGATACAGGGAAGAAACCGTGGAAAGAAGCTGATTATTAAATCAGGGCCACCAATGTCCTTGGTATCTCAGAATTAAATGCTTGGGAAGGGCAGGGCAAGCCTATGAGACTGAGAGAAAGGAAAATAATTGTAAATAAAAAGTGGATACCCCAAGGAAGTGGGTGCATGCTTCTTAAAGGAGAGAAACTTGTACAAGTTGTTTAGGTGGAAGTAGTACAAGTTGAATTAACACACACCTCACGTTACATGTTTACCTTTTTCTCTTTTTTTGTGAGAACATTTAAGTACTACTCTCTTGACAAATTTCAAGTATACAAACCAATGTACTTTTCAATGCTATGGTCAACACTTAGTCTTTGGCTATATTATGGTGCCCTTTCTCCAGATAAAATCTTGTGCAGGAACTCAGTACGTTAAAAGAGCAAATCAGAGCTGCTATGCTCTAGTCCTTTACTTCCTGATGCCACCCATGGTCAACACTTGACTTCGGTGCATGCAGTGCCGCTATCCTGAGGTCATGTTCTCTGCATGTATAGTGGGCATGACTTTTCCTTAAGTGATCCAAAACTTGACACTGAAAGTGATATGCACTTTGGGGGCATCAGGCTGGAGAACGAGTGCAATCTCTGAGAGAGAGAGAGATTGCACTCATTCTGACTTTCATCAGGCTGACTTTCATCAGGCTGAAGAAAGTAAAGAATCGACTTCCAACCCACCACCATGGAGCCTTCAGCATGGCCTTTTCAGCAAGTGCTTTTTCTTGCTCCCATCCTTGACCTACCCAACCATGGGCCATGATCCATTATCTGTAATTACAATATTTAGTAATCTCTAAAAACCAAAAGTTTTTATAAATTTGCCATCAAAACTCATTAGGCAGTAGGACTTGACCTGAACTGATGTGAGGCTATTTATAGTCTTTATTTAGCTTATTTATGTGACTATCCTTTTTTTGCTACAAAATGCTAATGTGTTTCTAACACCTACCAGGGGTGTTCTATAATATACCATATACTCGTATTTACCATATTACTTGTCTAAAATACCCCAAATTCTGAATTTTAAGACACATCTTACCCTAAAAGTTTTGTATGAGGAATTTTGGGCACATACATCCTTTCTTCCTTGTCTCAGTCTGATGTCACTTTGCTCACTTTATCCCACATCACATCTGGCAATATCTGCAGAGGCCAGGAAATGGGAACACTATATTTTTGTAGTAAAGTTGCATATCATACGATAAATAATGGTCTAAGTTAAATTGGTATTACAGAGGAAGAAGAGCTAAGAAAAATATTTTTACTTTTTCTTTCATCTCAGATTGATATCCAAAAACATTCTCCCATACCACATTGACAAACTTTCTGGGGTCTTCTACTTAAAGAAACACTTGTAATCCAGCTACAAGTAGGGTTTGGATGCTAAGCTCAAAACCTGAAAACTACTGCTACTGTACTAACATTGAGTACAACTTGCCAAGTTCTTGTTCTAAGACTCAGAATCCAAGCTCATCCAATCATAATAATCTTATGAAATGTGTACTATTATTGTCATCATCTCGATTTTACAGATGAAAAAAACTGAAGCAAGAGAGTTTAGGTAACTTATTCAAGTCCACACAGCTAAGAATTGCACAAGCAAAGATTTTAATATACCTTGTGGCTCTTTTGCATCTCCACTTTCTTTTGAAATTGGCTTATGGCATAACTTAATGGACAGACTCATAGTCAGTGTGTGTGGAGGTGGGCAGAGGATAGGATGGACTGTGAGTCTGTGCAACCACCCACCTATCCTCCACTGCCAGGATTCAGCAAGGCCAAGATATTTCTATACCAATTTTTCCTATGTAGGCAGGAATGTGGAATTCATTATGCAGATTTCTTGATGTGATGATTTGGCTGGAAAAGCAGACTCTATAGAAATGTTCCCTCACTGATTCCTAAGGACCACTGTGATATAAAATATTATGTGTTGATGGGTATGTTTTTATTTACTTGCATGCATGGGCATGCATTTACATTTAAGGATCTGTGTTAGTTAGCATGTGTTAAGTATAATACACAGGTGCTCAAACTTTAGTCTAATACGGAATACTTGGATAAAATCTCAAATATTCCTCGAACCTATCCTCAGAGATTCTGATTCAGCTCAGCTGGGATAGAGTGCTACAGTTTGTTATATGCACCTGAAGTGATTCTAACGCATGTACTTTATGCAGACCACTTTTTTTTTTTTGAGGGACTCATTCTTTATTTCAAAAAGATACTTGTCAATTTTCAGTATCAAAACATTTGCACTATTGGTTTTTCTTTGTCCCAATCAGCCCCCAAAGAGACCACACCAAAGGAGTGTACAGTTTAAGCTAATAAGCTGCAGGATGTACACCTAACAGACATCACAGAAACCTCACCAAAAAGGGGGTACTGGGTAGAGAAAGAAACTTTTAAAGATCAGCACACTGCCAGATCACAGACTGTATGCAGGGAGCTCTCACAGCCAGATGGGATGGCCAGTGTTCTCCAACCCCAAAGAAGCAAAGTTTCAAAATAATGTAAAATGTAAAAACCGTTTTGTACATAAGCTATTCAAGATTTCTCCAGCACTAACTGATACAAAGCACGATGAGACGGCACTTTTAGAGACAGCAGCTTCAGACCCAGAAAAGAGTAATGAGGCCTGACTTGTGGAGAACCAAACAGAGCCCAGAGAAAGACTCCACTATGCGGAACCTCATTGCTTTGTACAGAATACTCGCCAAACCAGAAAGATGATTCCAGGAGATACCCAAAAAAAGTGCTGTGTTTTTCTTTTTTTTCATCAGAAGTGGCCAAACAAGGTGGTGAGAACTCTGAGACCAAATCCTTGTCCCATCTCTATTCCCATACCTTCCCAACAGCTCACAGAATGGATCCTGTGTCCCTTGTTGAGGGTGACCAGTTATTTACTCTCCTGCCTCCTTGAAAGAAAGAACATTATGCTTCTTTTGCCACTGATTTAGCCATATGCAGACCACATTTGGAGAAACAATGAGATAATCATTTAGAGTGAGCTCTGGAGCCAGGCTGCTAGTGAGTGGTTCTAGGCTTAAGCAAGTCAACTTGCCTCTTTTAACCTCAGTTTTCTCATCTTTGTAAAATGAATAATAGTACCTGCCTCATGAGGTTGCTGTGAGGATTGAATGACATATATTTATTTAAAGCATGTCTCATTTGATGTAGCTGACCCATGATGAGTGATCAAAAAATAGTAGCTCTCATTATTCCTGTAACATTATTTATATTAATCATTACACTAGGGGGAATCTAAGACATGGTTTCTGCCCTATAATGCTTACAGTTAAGGAGAGAAGACAAGCACATGAAGAAACTAGAGAACATTTAACCATGTTAAATTGTGGGATGCTGATTTTAAGGGTGAGTAGTAAATAGGAATCTTGAGACTGATGTGCCTGAGAGCCAGGAAAGGTTTAACACCTTGTCTGGAGGGTTTCCATATGACCAAGGACTGCTAATAATAAGTGTAGTACTACAATTATATAAATTAGGATAGCATTTTTGACATGCCAGGTGTTCATAGAACCATGAAGCCAATTTGGGCTAGAGAAATCAAAGAAAGCTTCATGGTGGAGTTAGAAGTTGAGCAGGACCTCAGTGGATGGGGAGGGTTTGAATGGATGGAGAGGAGGGGAATAGGACATTCCAAGTGAAAGAAATAGAATGTGTGTGGGCATAGAGACAAGAATGGAGAGTAGATACAGGGAGCACCAGGTATATTCAGTTCCTGGAGTTGTACACCACAGGACACTAGTCACATAGACCACAACGAGGATGACAACAATCATGGTGCTCACTACTCCCCACCCCAGAATTTTGCAGTGCAGTTGCCCTTAGCACATGCTAGTAAATAGTGAAGAGGTAGGGGAGAGGCCAATTCCTGGGGAGCACTATAACCAAGAATTTTGGTTGTAACCTATCCTGTAATCTCATTCCCTGAGAAGGATTTAAAGAACCTGGGAAGCCGAAAAAGTGGAAGGGATTACAGATAGCATGAGTGGCAGTGAAGGTAGGTTTGGGACAATGGGTCCTGAGTTCCAGGAAAACTGGAGGTGGGAGCTGCTCTTGTATCCTTTTTCCAGGATAGGAGAGGGAGGCACAGTTACCCAAGACCCAGTACACCTTGCCTGTACCATTGCCTTCTGAGGTTCTGGCCACTTTAATGGTGGCCCTATGGCAGAAAAGGTTTCCATTCATTTAAAGAGCATCTATTTAGTAGTTTCTTTATGCCTAGCTTGGACCTATTAAGTGCCTCAGTTTGGCTGACATTTCATGGATCATAAGTAACATCTGTGCCCATTCTCTCACTTCATCTTGACCATGCTGTGAAGAAGATAAGGATAATTAACTCCATATTACAGAGGCAAAAACTAAGTCTAAGGAGCATGGTGACTACCTAAGTTGTGCATTTAGTAAGTGATGTCTTCTCACAACCCAAGTCTTCTGAGTTGAAAATGAGTTCTATTTCTACAATATCATTGGATTTCCACCACAAGAGATGCAATGTAGAGAGAAATGCTAATCAAGTAGAAACTATGGTCCCTGCCCTTGAGGAGTCTAAAGTCTTTGTACAAAACAAACATACTAGCATTGTGACTTTAAGCAAGTTCCCTCCCCTCTCTGTGTTGAAGCTTTTTCTATAAAATGATAATTTGCATTATTTGACCTCAAACATTTCACATTTCTTGTCCTCCTAAAAACAATTATTGAGTCACAGAAAGCGATGCTGTATGACACAGTGTGGTGGGGTTAGGACATACTCAGGCCTGGGAAGCTGATGCAGAGTCCAATGGCTAAAGCTAGGGTTTCCAGGCAGATATTCCCACCCATTCTCAGGAAATTTTTTTGCTTTCCCCTTCCCGAATCCCGAGTTATAAACTGTTTTCTGTTCTCCACGATGAATCGTTTCCACAAAGTAACGGCCGATATTACCAATCACCTGGGTTCAAGGAGCTGATTTTCCGTATTACCCGACCAACTTATCTCAGGATTCAGGAATGGAAAAGTGAAGAAAATTCCTGATAATGGGCGGGAATTCCCTCCCAGAAACCCTAGCTAAAGCTACTGCAAGAAAGGAAGGAGGAAATTGAGACTGAAGAGAAGGCTCTAGCTCTTTTGTTGGTGTTAAAATTGCTCACTCTAACATCTATCAGTGGGCTAGTCCCACCAACAGGCCATATGTTGGCTCTTTGAAACACCTCTATACTCATTCATCACCAGCCCCTCATTGATTTTAGCTAGGGGAGGGTAATCAACAAGGACATCTTAGAGGAGGATGTCACAGATTCTGTGATGTGTCAGAAAGAATTCAGGGTGTAGGAACCTGGAGTCACTAAAGTGACTGAGAACTAGGAAAGGATTAGTCTCCTAAAGCACCTTGTCTGGAGGGTTTCATTGTGACTGAGGACTGGTGATAATAAAATAATTGCAGTACCACAATTATATGAATTAAAGATAGCACTTTCTACATGCCAGGTGCTGTTACAAGTGCTTGATGAGTAACTTTTTTATTCATTATAATAACATGATATGATAGCAACTATTATTTTTCTTATTTACTGTTGTGGAAACTGAAACATATTCAACTTTTTTCCCCCAGATCTCTTTTCTTGATTTTCTCCCTCCACCCTGAACCTCACAAATGATCTGCTTTATCTTTGGATAACATTTTATTCTGATAATGTTCTAGTGTATATGGTAAAATGCTCAAAGTCTATAAATATGATGATTGTAGAGTAAAGGCACCTTGTAAATCTAACCAATGATAGCTAATCTTTGCTTCTGCCCCTCCCAAACTCATAGAAATGCCCTCAATGGGGCATTTTCCAGGAAGTACCAGCAAGTGACATTGGGGAAACAGAGAGAGGTTATATGTGCAGGTGGAGTGGCTGTCTCCCAGACAAAGGAAATAAGAGGATTTAGACAACCTTTTGAAAGTGTGTCAGGAGACACCTTTTCTTAAAAGAGAGGCCTCCTGGTCCAAAATGGAAGGGTGAGGGGAGGTAGAAGTACATGAATTAAAACCATGGGCAGGCTGTAATCTGACTTATGGGCTAAAATAGTCCATGCAGTGTGGTTTAGGGCAGGCTTTAAAAAAACAAAAAATAAATCATTTTCTCTTATAAGAAAGTTTTGTTTGGGTCTTCAGGAAGTCCCTTCAGAACTCAAAAGCTGCTGGGAGGTCCCAGTCAGAATGGTGGAGTAGGTAAATGCTGTGCTTGCATCCTCCCATAATCACATTAAAATTACAACTAAATTGTAGAACAATTAACCTGGAAAACCATCTGAAGACTATCTAAACAGAAGACGTATAACTGAGGCTATAAAGAAGCCACATCTAGACTGGTAGGAGAGGTGGAGATTGCAAAATGGGCTGGTCCCACACCCATGTGAGAATCAGGAGCGATATCTCATTTGCAGAGGTCCCATCTGAAGAGTGAGAGGTCCAACCCCCACTGGGCTCCCAAGCCCAGGCTTGATGAGTAACCAGGGCGAGGAAGAGGAGCCCTTCCATCTTGGGAGGATTCCATCCATCTGGGTGAGACAGAAGGTTACAGGATGCCCAGATGTTCCTCTTAAATGGCCTGTTCACAGACTCATTCCCAGACACTCACCCTGGGCTCCAGTGGAGGGACAGAAGCTTGGGAGGTGCCAGAGACATATAGGAAGAGACTGAGTTGCATGGCTTTAGGGAGAAGGCCGGAGGGACAGCAACCATTGTCCTCATGTTGAGCCCACCTCTCATGTATCCCACAGGCTGGTGCCATCTTTCCTGTGTTGAGCTCTCTCCCCACATGCCCAAATCTGAATCTGCAGTAGCCTGCTGAAATCCACTTGCTCCAACCTGGTGACTCTCTGGGACCCCGTCCCACCCAACTCCCACATTGTTGGAAGCATTTTTGTTGGTTGGCAGCCTGCAGCAGCTGGGGTTAGCCCAAACTGCAGACTTACTTGGACAACTCTCATGGATCTACAGTCCCCAGGTGGACAGCCACTGGCCTCAGTGGGCACTGAGCTTTTTGAGTGGTCGCAGGCTCAGCACTGATGCCAAATCTGAATCTTCATTAACCAGGTGGGCACCACTTGCTCCACTCTGGTGACTCCCTGAGACCCACCACACTAAAATTCCTTACCGTCTGAGGCTGTTTTAGCAGCTGAGCCATATAGGCAGCCAGCAGGTGGTGATAGGGCTCAGGATTCCCTGAGCCTTTTGGTGAGCTGCTCCAGGCCTGGAACTTGTGGCACACAGCCTCAGTTTACAGTGTGGACTCGCCCATGTGCCTGAAGATCCAGTATAGGCAGTTAACAACCACAGATCACTTTGTAGCTCCCACCAGTTAGTCTCTGGCTGGTTATAGGCAGCAGGTGACCTTGGCCTGAATGGGAGCCTCTCCCAAGATCCCCAAATAACACACCCAGTACCTGGTTTTAGACCAAAACAGAGCACCACCTGATTAGCCACACAAAGCGGCACACCCAAGGGGTGATCTCAACAGGCACCATAGCTTGCTAGGGCAAATTCCACTCCATGAGGTCAGCTGCCACACAGCATCTCACACTCTGTGAGATGGCAAACCCTCCCAGCCAGTAAGCATGAGAATCAATCCCACCCATTGACATGACAACAACAATCAAGTCTTAACTACAATAGGAGGGCACACACAACCCACACAAGGCACACTGTGGGAGCATTCAGCTCAGGCTACCAGAGAGACTGCACTAATGGGCTCTACAAGCTACCTGCTATATAAATCCACCCATCCAAGACTGGGAGACATAGCAGATCTACCTAACACATAGAAACAGAAACAGAGAGGCAGCCAAAATGAGGAAACAAAGAAATATGTCCCAAATTAAAGAACAGGAGAAAACTCCAGAAAAAGAACAAAATGAAATAGAGGCAAACAGTTTAACAGATAGAGTTCAAAACACTGGTTATAAGGATGCTTAGGGAACCTATTGAGAACTTCAACAAAGAGATAGTAAGCATGAAAAATGACACAGAAACCATAAAAAAGAATGAGTCAGAAAAGAAGAATACAATAACTAAAATGAAGAAAACACTAGAAGGAATCAACAGCAGATTAGATGAAGCAGAGGATCAAATCAGCAATTTGAAACATAAGGTAGCAGAAAAGACCATTTGGAACAGCAAAAAGAAAAAAGAATTTTTAAAAAATGAGGATAGTTAAGGGAACTTTGGGACAATGTCAAGCATAACAACATTTACATCACAGAGGCACCAGAAGGAGAAGACAGAGAACAAGGGATTTAGAACCTATTTGAAGAAATCTTTACTGAAAACATCCCTACACTTGGTAAAGGAAATAGACACACAAGCCCAAGAAGCACAGGGAGTCCTAAACAAGATGAACCCAAAGAGGACCACACCAAGACACATCATAATTAAAATGCCAAAGGTTAAAGACAAAGAGAGAATCCTAAAAGCAGGAAGAGAAAAGCAGTTAATTACCTAAAAGGGAGCTCCCATAAGACTGTCAGGTGATTTCTCAACAGAAATTTTATGGGCCAGAAGAGTTGGCATGACATATTCAGCGATGAAAAGCCAGGACTTACAACCAAGACTACTCTACCCAGCAAGGCTATCACTTAAAATTGAAGGAGAGATAAAGAGCTTCTCTGACAAGAAAAAGCTAAAGGAATTCATCACCACCAAGCTAGTATTACAAGAAATATTAAAGGGACTTATTTAAGGAGAAGAAGGAGGAAAGCAAACAAACAAGCAAAAGGAGATAAAAATATGAATAATTAAATATCAATAACCATTTATCTATCAATAGTCACTTTAAATGTACATGGATTAAATACTCCAAGCAAAAGATAGGGTGGCTGAATGGATAAGAAAATAAGACCCATACATATGCTGTCTACAAGAGACTCACTGCAGATTGAAAGACACACATAGACTGAAAGTAAATGGATGGAGAAAGATATTTCAAGCAAATGCAAATAAAAAAAAATCTGAAGTAGTAACACTTATATCAGAGAAAATAGACTTTAAAACAAAAGCTGTAATAAAACATAATGGACATTTCACAATGATAAAGGGATGAATCAAACAAGAGGGTATAACCCTTGTAAACATTTATGCACCCAATATAGGAGCACCAAATATATAAAGCAGATATTGACTGACATAAAGGGAGAAATTGACAGTAATGCAGTCATAATAGGGACTTTAACATCACATTGACATCAAAGGCTAGATCTCCCAGACAGAAAGTCAACAAGGAAACAGCAGCCTTAAATGACACATTAGACCAGGTGGATTTAATTGATATTTTCAGAGTATTTCATCTACACACAGAAGAATATACATTCTTTTCAAGAACACCTGGGACCTTTTCCATGATTAAGTCACAAAACAAGTCTCAATAAAGTTAAGAAAACTGAAATTATATCAAGTATCTTCTCTGACCACAATGGTATGAAACTAGAAATCAATTACAAGAACAAAACTGAACAACACACAAATACATGGAGGCTAAATAACATGCTACTAAACAATGACTGGGTTAACAATGAGATGAAGGAGGAAACCAAAAGATACCTTGAGACAAATGAAAACAAAAATACAACAATTCAAAATCTGTGGGACATAGCAAAAGCAGTCCTAAGAGGGAAATTCATAGCAATACAGGCCTACATCAAGAAACACCTCAAGTAAACAATCTAACTTTACATTTTAATGAACTAGAAAAAGTGAAGCAAACAAAGCCCAAAGTGAGTAGAAGAACAAAGTAATAAAAATCAGAGCAGAAATAAACAAAATAGAGTCTAAAAAATCAGTACAAAGATCAATGAAACAAAGAGTTTCTTCATTGAAAAGATAAGCAAAATTGATAAACTTTTAACCAGACTCATCAAGAAAAAAGAGAGAACCCAATAAGTAAAATCAGAAATGAAAGAAGAGAGGTAACAACTGACACCACAGAAATACAAAGGATTATAAGTCAATACAGTGGAACAATTATATACCAACAAATTGTACAATCTGGAAGAAATGGATAAATTCCTAGAAGCATGGAACTTTCTGAGGCTAAACAAGAAGAAACATAAAACCTGAATGGACTGATTACTCCTAACAAAAACAAACCAGTAATTAAAAAACTCACAACAAACAAAAGTACTGGACTGGATGGCTTTACAGGTGAATTTTGCCAAACATTCAAAGAAGAATTAAGACCTATTCTTCTCAAACTATTCTTAAAAATTCAAGAGGAGGAAAAGTCCCCAAGCTCATTTTATGAGGCCATCATTACCTTGATTCTAAAACCAGACAAAGACATTACAAAAAAAGGAAAATTATAGGCCAATATCCCTGATGAATATAGACACAAAAATCCTCAAGAAAATATGAGCAAACCAAATTCAGCAATACATTAAAAAGATCATACACTACGATGAAGTGGGATTTAATCCTGGGATGCAAGGTTGGTACAATATCTGCAAATCAACTGAGGTGAAACACTGCATAAACAACAGAAAAAATAAAAATCATATGGTAATTTCAATAGAAATTGAACCAAAAGCATTTGACAAAATCTAGCATCCATTTATGATAAAACCTCTTGGCAAAGTGCAAATAGAGGGAACATACTTCAACATAATAAAGGCCATATATGACAAACACACAGCTAATACCATAGTCAATGGGAAAAAGCTATAAGCATTCCCCTTAAGATCAGGAACAAGACAAGGATATCCACTTTCACCACTTTTATTTAACATGGTATTGGAAGTCCTAGCCACAGCAATCAAATGAGAAAAAGAAATAAAAGTCATCCAAATTGAAAAGGAAGAAGTAAAACTGCCACTATTTGCAGATGGCATGATACTATAGAGAGAGAACCCTAAAGATTCCACCAAAAAAGTATTAGAACTGATAAATGAATTCAATAAAGTAGCAGGATACAAAATTAATATTCAAAAATTGATTGTGTTTTATACACCAATAACAAGTTATCACAAACAGAAATTAAGCAAACAATCCCATTTCCAATTGCATTAAAAATAGATATCTAGGATTAAATTTAACCAAGGAGGTTAAAACTGCACTTAGAAAACTATAAGACACTGAAGAAAGAAATGGAAGAATTTACAAATAAACAGAAGCATATACTGTGCTCATGGATAGGAAGAATTAATATTGTTAAAATGACCCTACTACCCAAAGAAAGCTACAAATTCAATGCAATCCGTATTAAAATACCAATGCCATTTTTCACAGAAGTAGAACAAATAATCC
Source organism: Rhinolophus ferrumequinum (assembly GCF_004115265.2). Lineage (NCBI taxonomy): Eukaryota > Metazoa > Chordata > Mammalia > Chiroptera > Rhinolophidae > Rhinolophus > Rhinolophus ferrumequinum. Next base: position 25,026,475 of record NC_046284.1, on the reverse strand, counting down.
TAAAACTTGTATGGAACCACATAAGACCACAAATAGCCACAGCAATTTTGAAAAAGAACAAATTTGGAGGTATCATGCTACCTGATATCAAACTGTACTACAGGCCTATAGTAATATAAACAGCATGGTATTGGCATAAAAACAGACACATAATTCAATGGAACATAATAGAGTGGCCAGAAAGAAACCTACACCTATATAGTCTTTAATCTATGACAAAAGATGCAAGAATATGCATTGGGGTAATGAGAGCTAATTCAATAAATGGTGTTGGAAAAACTGGACAGATACATGCGAAAAAATCAAACTGGACCATCTTCTTATACCATATACAAGAATGAACTCAAAATTGATAAAATAGTTCAATGTAAGACCCAAAACCATAAAACTTTTAGAAGAAAAACAGGCGGTAAACTCTCTGAAATTGCTCTTAATAATATTTTTTTTCTGATATCTTTCCTCGGGCAAGGTAAACAAAAGAAAAAATAAGCAAATGGGACTACATAAAATCAGCATGTTCTTGCACAGCGAAGGAAACCAGGAACAAAGCAAAAAGTCAACCTACTGAATAGGAGAAGATATTGCCAATGATACATCTGATAAAGGGTTAATATCTAAAATTTATAAAGAACTCACGCAACTCAACACCCAAATAACAAGCAATCCATTTTTTTTTAATGGGCAGAGGACCTGAATGTCACTAATCATCAGAGAAATGCAAATTAAAACCACAATGAGATATCACTGTACACCTGTCAGAATGGCCATCATCAATAAATCAAGAAACAACAAGTGTTGGAGAGGATATGGAAAAAAGGCAACCCTCATGTACTGTTGATGGAATTGCAAATTGGTGTAGTCACTATGAAAAAAACAGTTTGGAGGTTCCTCAAAAAATTAAAAATAGAACTAACCTATGACCCAGCAATTCCACTTTTGGGTATTTATCCCAAGGAATCCAAAACACTAATTGGAAAAGATATATGCACCCCTATGTTCACCCCAATGCTATTTACAATAGCCAAGATATGGAAGCAAACTAAGTGCTCATCAATAGATGACTGGATAAAGAACACGTGATACATATATACAATGGAATATTATTCAGCCATAAAAAGGAACGAAATCTTACGTTTGCAACAACATGGGTGGACCTGGAAGGTATTATGCTAAGTGAAAGAAGTCAAACAGAGAAAGACAACTACCATATTATCTCACTTATATTTGGAATCTAAAGAACCAAATAAATGAACAAACAAAACAAAAACAGACTCACAGATACAGAGAACAAACTGATGCTTGCTGGATGGGAGGGAGATTGGGGACATGGTTGGAAAAGTTGAAAGAATTAAGAAGTACCAATTGGTAATTACGAGATAGTCAAGGGGATGTAAAGTACATTATGGGAACAGTCATTAATAGTGTAGCAACTATGTTTAGTGCCAGATGGATACTAGGCTAATAGGGAAGGGGATTACTTCGTAAAACAAATAAATAATTAACGATTATGGTGTACATCTGAAAGTAATATAAAATAATATTGAATGTCAACTGTAATTGAAAAAAAAATCCTCTGGAAGTTTTGCTCAGAGCTCAGGGGCTTCTCATATTCTCTGGTGCCACCTGGTGTTGTATAAGAGGTAATGAACAGGATATAGGAAATTGGGCGTTTAAGTTTGGTGGGGAAGAAAGGAAGTAAGGCTGAACTACTGGATAATGCTGTGGTGGGCAGGCACTGTGGTAGTCCAGGGCACACTAGGGATAACTGGGTACTTAGTGAGGCTGATAGGACATGGAAAGGGAGCTGAGGAGCTTAGAACGTTAAAGATAATGTGTCGAGTCCCTGGCCTACAGACCCAACTTCATCAAAAGTTGTTTACCATAGGCCAGGACTAAACTAAGAATTTTACATGCGTTTAAAAAATTTAATCCTTACAGCTATGTTTTGCAGCATCCTCATTTTGCAGACAAGTGAAATGAGTCTCAGAAAGGTTAAGTAACTCACAGAGCTGGTTAGTGGCACAGGCAGTGTTCAAGTTTTTAATCATGATGTCATAAATTGTAGCAACTTCCAACGGTAATTATATGGTGTGAATTTAGAGACACCAAAGAGAAGCCTTGAGTACTTCAGGGTTGAGTCAGGTTGGCTCTGGTGCCAGATGGGGAAGGGAAAGAGTATTATCATACACACCACCTCCCCTACCATGTCCACCTTTAAATATGGGGAAAACAAAGTTCCCCCACCCACTTCCTCAACCAGTAAGCACATTTTAGGCAACTACTCTACCCAGAGCTTTGTGGGATAAAAGGGCATTTTTCCCCAGGAGTTTTGTTTCTCCCCACTTTCCACCTCCCCCCACACACACGCACTCTTATTTCTTTTGAAGACCTCATGTGAATGAGTCTTTTAGAAAACACTGTCCCATAGGGAACAAAAGACCAAAAGTAGATGCAATCTGTGTTGATCAGGAAATTAGGGAATAGCTTGAGAAAAAAAAAAAAGGGAATAGCAAGTACTCAGCACCTGTTATATGCTGAGTGTTTAACTGCAGAATCTTAGCTAACCCTCCCAACTTCTGTGAGGCAGGTTCTATAACTGTCCCCATTTAAAAATGAGGCTAACTGAGGTTCCGAGAGGTTAGGCAACTTTTCTATATGCACACACTAATCAGTAGGGGAGCCTCGTATGACTACAAAACCTGTGCTCTTTTAGAATAAGCAGTGCCTATTTTATTATAGACAAGTTCAATCAAATGAAAAGTAGAGATACTAGTGTAATGAAATCCCTTTTACCCATCATGCAGTTTCAGTAATTATTATGACTTGCTCAATTTTATTTCATCTGTACTGCCATCTATTACCTCCCATCAAACTGGATTATTTTGAAGTAAATTCCATTTTTACTTCATCAAACTGGATTATTTTGAAGTAAAGTCCATACAGCATGCCATTTTTATCCATAAGATTTTCAGGATGCATCTCTAAAAGATACAGACTTTTCACAAAACATGACTACAGTACTATTCTCTCACCTGCAAAATTACTACTAATTCCTTCATAAATGAAAATGTACATTTTGTTTTCAAATTTCTCCTATCTTCTCATGTATTTTTCTCATTTTTGTTTTTTACTTGTTTATTGAGATGTAACTTTCAGATGGAAAAATGCACAGATTTCAAGTGTACACTTTGACAAATTTTTACACTGATATACTCTGCATAACCAAAGTATATTCAAAAGTGGTTGCATTAAATTTACACTTCCACCAGCAATATATGAAAGTTCAAGTATTAATACCTAACATTACCAGTACTTTAAATTTGAGTCATTCTGATTGGGAGGGGGATAGGGTAGATGTATCTCTTTATTGCTTGATGTTTCTCTGATGAATAATGTTGACAGCACTTTTTTGTATATCCATTTTTATATCCATTATTTAAAAACTTTGGTTTGTCAATTTTTGTATTGGAGTTATTTAAATATAGGAGTTATTTAATGTTCTAAATACTCATCAGCATGTATACATATCTTCTCCCAGTCTGCTTGGCTCTTACATTGTCTTTATTTTTATCTTATATCTTGATTAAGATATATGCTGACTTCTGCAACAGGTGTGGGTCATGCTCTCGCCCACTCTCTCTCTTTCTGCCACCATCTCGGTTCTGTGTTTCCTGCACAAAATGCCAGTGAAGCCACAGAAACCATCCCTGCTACAGAGCAGGAGTTGCCACAGCCACATGCTGAGACAGACAGGGTCTGGAACAGAATCTGAGTGATAAATCAGTACCAAAGCATGAGGAACAAGATTCCACAAAGGCTACCACACAAGCCCAGCTGGCAGCAGCCGCTGAAATCATTGAAGAATTCGTTAGTAAAGCAAAACAAAGCTGGAGTGAAAAGAAAGCATGGAAAGCTATATCCAAACTGGGTCTTTGACAGGTTGCAGGGGTTACTAGGGTCACTATCCGGAAATCTAAGAATATCCTCTTTGTCATCACAAAACCAGATGTGTACAAGAGCCCAGCTTCAAATACCGACATAGTTTTCGGTGAAGCAAAGATGGAGGATTTATCTCAGCAAGCACAGCTAGCAGCTGCTGAGAAATTCAAAGTTCAAGGTGAAGCTGTCTCAAACATTCGAGAAAACACACAGACTCCAACTGTACAAGAGGAGAGCAAAGAGGAAGAAATTGATGAAACAGATGTGGAAATTAAAGACATGGGATTGGTCACATCAAAAGCAAATGTGTCGAGAGCAAAAGCAGTCCAAGCCCTAAAGAACAACAGTAATGATATTATAAATGATATTATGGAATTAATGTAACCATCTCTAAAAGACAAGGAGGGTTTTTTTGTTTTGTTTTGTTTTGTTGTTTGTTTGTTTGTTTGTTTGTTTGTTTGGTGTTTCAAAAGAGTAATGACAGCTTGGTTTGAAATTTGTACTGTTTCTACCATTAATAAAGTTATGGCTTCTTGTGGGATGAAAAAAAAAGATAGATGTTGAGATTTAATGAAGTCTAATTTATCAATCAGTCCTCTTTTGGTTAGTGATTTTTGTGCCCTATTTAAGAAAAATGTGCCTCCCTGCATATAATGAAAAATACTTCTATATTTTTTCTAGAATTAATATTTGTGTATGACGTAAAGTAGAGGTCAAGGTTAATTTTTCCACATAGATATTCACTTGGTCCAGCATTATCTTTTCACTACTCAGTAGTAATGCCTCTGTCATAAAGCAAGTTACTGCATATGTAGAACTCTTTCTTGGCTCACTATTCTATTTCACTCATCTGTTTATCTATGGTTTCACTAATAGCACGCTGTTTAGTTACTATAGCATCATATTAATGATTGCTCTCTATTAGTATAAATACGTCAGCTTGGTGGTGGTGGTCGAGGTGGTGATTCTTCCTCTTCTTCTCCCTTTCCCTCTCCCTCCTTTTTCTTTCTCCTTTATTATCTTGGCTATTCTAGGTTCTTTGACTTTCCATATACATTTTAGAATTAGTTTATCAATTTCCAAAAACCTGTTGGAATTTTAAATTCCATTACATTGAATGTATAGGTCAAATTGGAAAGAATTGAGATCTTTCAATATTGAGTCTTCTTCTTCATACACCTGACACATTATTACATTTTTTAGGTCTTTAGTTTCTTTTGGCAGTGTTCTACAGTTTTCATGGTATAATCTTGTAAAATATTTTGTAAAATTTATCCTTAAGTGTTTTTCTTTTTGTTTAGATGCTATTGTAAATTGAATTCTTTTCTTAACACCATTTTCTATTTTTTCATTGCTATGATACAGAAACAGAACTGATAGTTGCATAATTAAACTAAGAGTGAAAGGAATTAATCTGATCAGGGGAAATTACAATCATTGAAAGAGACTGATGTCTTGCTTCATTAGAGGAAAATTTTTGCTTTGACAAATAGATGGCTACATGAGGACGTGCCAAATTGAAGGCTGAATGAAACACACTGGTATAATATAACAACCTCAGAGTCTTTGATTCCACATATCACTGTATAAATCAATAATATATTTTTCTTTAATTCAGGAGATGTTTTTCCACCCAGGTATAATCATCATCAACAAGAACAACAACAAAACAATTGTTAGAGTGAATTTGATATTGTCCTGACATTGCTTATTTTTTTACTGGGTTTTCCATCTTTTATCCCATTTCACATTCATAATTACCTTTATAGATGAGTATGTCAGGTATTATTTTCCTTATGTGAGACATGAGAATGTTCATAGGTGTGAAATGACTTCTCCAAGATCACTCAGGTATCCAGTGAAAATATTTTCCATTCCTAGCCCAATATTATTTTCATGACACCAAAAATAGTATAGTAACAATCAAATAAGGCCAATACAAGCCCTGTAGTGAAATTTCAAAGTATACTTAGCACATAAAATGCTTGTGCTCACTCTGAACTCAGCCGTCCACTAAAAGTTTCTAGGGATAAAGAAAGTGCTGATAATAATGAGGTAGACCAAGAAGATAATTTAATTACTGCATTAGTTAACTGTTGTTGTATAACAAATTATTCTAAAGCTTAGTGACTTAAAACAACAAGCATATATTATTTTGTATACTTTCTGAGGGTCCAGAACCCAGCAGTGACTTACCTGGGTAGCTCTGGTCTCGGATGATTTATGAGATTGAAGTAAAGTTGTTAATGAGTTATTGGGAACCTGCCACCAAGATCACTCATGTGTTTGTAGGACAGCCTCGGTTTCTCTCCAGCTGTTAGCCAGAAATCTCTGTTTTGACATGCCCCATGCACTTTTCCATAGGGCTATTTGACATGGCAGCTAGTTTCCTTCTCCCAGAATGGGTAATCCAAGAGAAACAGAGCAGAAGTGAGTGAGAGTGCCCAAGATGAAACATGAAATCTTTTATAACCTAATCTCAGAAGTGACATAACATCACTTCTGCCTTATCACACAGACCAACCCTGGTATGAATATCATGAGATGCGGATCATTGGAAGGCCACCTGGGAAACTGGCTAACATAATAGCTAACATTAAGAGACAATCTTACCATGTACCAGACATTCTGCTCAATACTTTACCTATATGAACTCATTAAAGCCTCACAACGGGTGATGTCATCAAAATGGCGGCGTAAGGTGAGCCTCTGGAAATCTCCCCTATTTACAACAAATTGAACAACTATAACTCCACAAAGGACTCCCTGCACAGCAGACAGGCAAGAAGAAGAGGCTCACTACTGAATTCATCTAAAGGTGGGCAAAAAGTGAGACAAGGGGAAGAAGGAAGGGAGAAGTGCGGGGATGGGGCCACATGGGGGCAGAACGCAGACATAGCTTGATGCTCTGAGCTCACTGCATCCTGGAACTACCACAGCTGTGGGAGAAGGAAGAACTCGGACTGCTAGGGCTCCGTTTATGGCCCACAGGACTGAAGAGACACCATACAACACGGCTGAACACAACGCACACGGCAGAGACCTTGGAGCAAAGACTGAGGGAAGAAGGCTGAAAACAGTGGTTTAAGCCCTCACTGCTGCAGAGAACGGAAGCCTTAGGCAATGAAACTAGCCGCCCCCTCCCTACCCTCCCAGAGCACACCCTGCACCCACCCGCCCAGTGCGAGAAGCAGAACAGTAGCAACGTCAGATCAAAAGAACAGAATATTTGTAGTTCTGAGAACTGTGGTCCTCAGACAAAGATTCAGAGCCCAACTAGTTCCAGCAAAGGGGAGGGAGCTGTGGAAGCAGGACTGGCTGTGGTGATGCCGGCCACCATTGCTCTGGGCCACCTCTCACAACTCACCCCGCCCTTGTCCCCACCTATCTAGGCAGATCCCTGCAGGAGTAAACAGAACTGCTGAAACACACGGGTTCTGAATCTGGTGCAGGAAGCTTTGGAACTTCAAAAGCTCTCCACATCCCCACACAGACGCTGCGCCCTATGACCCAGGTGAAATGATAACAGAGGAGAAGCCCACCTCCCAGGGAATACCCCATTGTGTGAGAAACTGGAATAGTGCAGAGAAAACATGACACTACAGTGTGAGAGAGAAAAAAACACTGCAGTCAGAGAGAAAATAAAACATTCTACCAACACGTATTGGAAAACAAAAGAAACAGGTCTTCCTCTTCTGGTAAAGGGGACTATAAAACAAGAAGACATAACAGTCATCAATATTTATGCCCGAATCAGGGAGCATCAAAATATACCAGGCAACTACTAACAGAACTAAAGGGAGAAATTGACCCCAAAAAAATTATACTAGGAGACCTAAATACATCATTGACAGCTATGGATAGATCATCCAAACAGAATATAAGTAACGAAATAGCCCTAAATGACACATTAGATGAAATGGACACAATTGACATATATAGAGCACTTCATACTAAAACATCAGACTATACATTCTTTTCTAGTGTACATGGAACATTCTCAAGGATAGGCCATATATTGGGACATAAAATCAGCCTCAGCAAATTTAAGAAGATTGAAATCATACCAAGCATATTCTATGATCACAAGGCTTTGAAAATGAATATCAACTGCAAAAAGAAAGCAGGAAAAAACACAAGTACATGGAGATTAAACAACATACTTTTAAAGAACGACTGGGTCAAAGAAGAAATTAGAGGAGAGAGATCAAAAGATACATAGAAACAAATGACAATGAAAATACATCCTACCAAAATTTTGGGGATGCAGTGAAAGCAGTTTTAAGAGGGAAATTTATATCGTTACAGGCCTATCTCAAAAAACAAGAAAAATCTAAAATAAATAACCTCATGGTACACCTTCAAGAACTAGAAAAAGAAGAACAAGTGAAACCCAAGGTCAGCAGAAGAAAGGAAATAACAAAAATCAGAGTAGAACTAAATGAAATAGAGAAAAAAAGATAAAAAAAAAATTAATGTGACAAAGAGCTGGTTCTTTGAAAAGATTAACAAAATTGACAAACCCATGGCTAGGCTCACTAAGATAAAAAGAGAGAAGAAACTAATTAACAAAAACAGAAATGAAAAAGGGGAAGTTATCACGGACGCCACAGAAATACAAAGGATCATCCAAGAATACTATGAAGGACTATATGCCACCAAATTCAATAACCTAGAAGAAATGGACAAGTTCTTAGAAACATATAGCCTTCCAAGGCTGAACCATGAAGAACTGGAAAATCTAAACAGACCGATCACTGGTAATGAAATTGAATCAGTCATCCAAAACCTTCCCAAAAGCAAAAGCCTGGGACCGGATGGCTTCACAAGTGAATTCTACCAAAATTTCAAAGAGGATCTAATACGTATCCTGCTCAAACTCTTCCAAAAAAATTGAAGAACAGACAGTACTCTCTAACACATTTTATGAGGCCAATATTACCCTGATACCAAAACCTGGTAAGGACAACACAAGAAAAGAAAATTACAGAACAATATCTCTGATGAATACAGATGCAAAAATCCTAAGCTAAATTCTAGTAAATCGAATGACAATGCATTAAAAAGATTATTCAACATGACCAAGTGGGGTTCATCCCAGGGGCACAAGGATGGTTCAACATACACAAATCCTTCAATGTGATACATCACATAAACAAAATAAAGGACAAAAATCATATGATTGTATCAATTGACGCAGAAAAAGCATTTGACAAGATACAACATCCATTTATGATTAAAACACTTAATAAAATAGGTATAGAAGGAAAATACCTTAACATAATAAAGGCCATATATGACAAACCCTCAGCTAATCTCATAATTAACGGTGAAAAACTAAAGCTCTTTGTTCGACGTTCAGGAACACAACAGGGCTGTCCCCTATCACCTCTGCTTTTCATCTTAGTGTTGGGAGTCCTAGCCAGAGCAATCAGGCAAGAGAAAGAAATAAAAGGTATCCAAATTGGGAATGAAAAAGTTAAATTATCACTCTTGGCAGATGACATTATCACTCTTTGTATACGACATGATGCTATATATAGAAAACCCTAAACACTCCACAAAAAAACTATTAGAAACAATCAACGAATACAGTAAAGTTGCCAGCTCCAAAATCAACGTACAAAAGACCATTGCATTCGTATATACTAACAATGAAATCTCAGAAAAAGAAATAAAAACAATTCCTTTTGCAATTGCACCAAAAAGAATAAAATACCTAGGAATAAATTTAAACAAGGATGTGAAAGACCTATATGCTGAAAACTATAAGACATTTTTAAAAGAAATTGAAGTAGACACACAAAAATGGAAAGACATTCCATGCTCATGGATTAGAAGAATCAACATAGTTAAAATTGCCATATTACCCCAAGCAATATACAGATTTAATGCAATCCCCATCAAAATCCCAATGGCATTTTTTAAAGAAATAGAACAAAACATCATCAGAGTTGTTTGGAACCACAAAAGACCCCAAATAGCCAAAGCAATCTTAAGAAAAAGGAACAAAGCTGGAGGTGTTACACTTCTTGACTTTAGCTTGTACTACAGGGCAAGAATAATCAAAACAGCATGGTATTGGCAGGAAAACAGACACATAGACCAATGGAATAGAATTGAGAACCCAGAAATAAAACCACATAAATATGGACAGACAATTTTTGACAAAGAATCAAAAAACATACAATGGAGAAAAGACAGCCTCTTCAATAAATGGTGCTGGCAGAATTGGATAGCCACGTGCAAAAGAATGAAACTGGACTGCTATCTGTCACCATGTACAAAAATTAATTCAAAATGGATCAAAGACTTAAGCATAAGACCTGACACAATAAACTGCATAGAAGAAAACATAGGTAATAAACTTGTGGACCTTGGGTTCAAAGAGCATTTCATCAATTTGACTCCAATGGCATGGGAAGTGAAAGCTAAAATAAATGACTGGGACTATATCAAACTTAAAAGCTTCTGCACAGCAAATGAAACCATTGACAAATTAAAGAGGCAACCGACTGAATGGGAGAAGATCTTTGCAAACAGTTCCTCTGATAAGGGGCTAATATCCAAAATATAAAAGGAACTCATGCAACTCAACAACAAAACAACAAACAACCCAATTGAAAAATGGGCAGAGGACCTGAAGAGACATTTCTCCAAAGAGGACATACAAATGGCAAATAGACATACGAAAAAATGCTCAACATCAATAATCATCAGAGAATTGCAAATAAAAACCACAATGAGATATCACTTCACCCCTATTAGAATGGCTATCATCAACAAGACAAATAGTAACAAAGTTTGGAAAGGCTGTGGAGAAAAGGAACCCTCATACACTCTTGGTGGGAATGTGGACTGGTGCAGCCGCTATGGAAGGCAGTGTGGAGCGTCCTCAAAATATTACAAATAGAATTACCATATGACCCAGCAATCGCTCTCCTGGGTATCTACCCAAAAAATCTGAAAACATTTATCCATAAAGACATGTGTGTTCCAATGTTCATTTCATCTTTATTTACCGTGGCCAAGAGAGGGAAACACCAAAATGTCTTTCGATAGTGAATGAATAAAGAAGTTGTGGTATATATACCCAGTGGAATACTATTCAGCAGTAAGAAAAGATGAAATAGGACCATTTGTGACAACATGGATGGATCTTGCGATTATAATGCTAAGCCAAATAAATCAGACAGAAAAAGCAGAGAACCATATGATTTCACTGATATGTGGCATATGAACCAAAAACAATAAAAGAACAAGACAAACAAATGAGAAACAAAAACTCATAGACACAGACAATAGTTTACTGGTTACCAGGGGGTAACGGGGGAGAGGGGTGGTAGCTGAGGGTAAGGGGGATCAAATATATGGTGATGGAAGGATTACTGACTCTGGGTGGTGAACACACAATGGGATTTATAGATTATGTAATACAGAATTGTACACCTGAAATCTATGTAACTTTACTAACAATTGTCACCCCAATAAATTTGAATTGAATAGAAAAATCCTCACAAGAACACTGTGAAGCAGACACTATTATTATTCCATATTTTACAGATGAAGAAACTGAAGTTCAGGGTGGTTAATCACAGAACTAGTTATAGCCAGGATCAAAACCCAGGCAATCTAACACTATACCACTACCAGGGGTGTCCAAACTGCGGCCCGCGGGCCAACTGCGGCCTGCAATCCATTTTTAATTGGCCCGAAGCAAATTCCAAAAATATATTTAGTTTACTTAAATAAACCAGGTGAGGCAATACATACTTCACCTCGAGTGAGTGGCCTGGCTGTTGTGTATTTTACTGCATATGGCCCTTGGTGAAAAACGTTGAAAAAAGTTTGGACACCCCTGCACTAAGCTACCTTGCTTCAGCTATTGGTAAGTGTTATGAAGGAATTAAAATAATGTGATAGAGTGACTGAAAAGGGGAGCAGCCAGGGATCTTGTTTTGTTTTGTTTTGTTTTAGATTAAATTGTCAAGGTAGGCTACTCTGTAGAGGTCACCTAAGTGGTAAGAGAGCCAGCCTCATGAAGAATTGGTAAAAATACACTTCAGAGAAAGGAAATATATGTGCAACGAACCCAAGGGAGGAAAGAACTTGGTATTTTCAAGGAATATAAAGAAATCAGTGTGGCTTGAGTGGATCAAGCAAGAAGGGATGTTAGTTCTGAGATGGATTTAGGAGTTAAGTAGAGGGCAGATCATCCCATTGTTTCAGGAACCCTGTGAAGTAAGCATCAAGATCCCCATTTTAAAGATGAGGACAAGCAGATGAAATTGAGAAGTTAAGTGTCTTTCTCAAGGTCACAAAAGTAGTAAGAGGCCAAGCCAGGATTTTCCTTACTTTTGCCTCACTGTGTTGCCTCCCTTGTCTTGTCCATGCAACTTGAATTTGTTTGTTTGCTTGTTTTTTCCTGATGTGGTCTTGTCTCCCCCGTAAGACTAGGGAACCTCTGAGGGCTTTTTCCTCACCATAACGCTGGCTGGGACTGTGTCAGAATGTACACTCACTGGCTCTGATGAAAGTGGGAGAGTTAACCCCAAAAAGCATCATGCTTCCCAGAAGACAGGTGTTATGCAAGTTTAACAGATTATGAGTCTGTTGTTGGCTATGTAAACAGAACCACTGTAACATGCAATGATGATGAAATAAGCCTAATCTCAGTTCAAGAGTGACTGTATAATATATATTTTGCATTTGTCATAGCAGCATTTCCTTCCAGTCTACTTCTCTATTGATTCACATTATTAATGATGGTGGTTTTTATTTTCCTACCCAGTTACTTACCCAACCTTGGTTCTGATTGTCAATCACCTGCAGCAGTGATCTTCATCTCAGGTTTAGTGAAAAAGTTTGCACAACCCTTTCTCTGGTGTAACAAGTTTACAAAATCCTCTTGTCCATAGAGACATATATTAAACTGGTCAAATTTATCAAAGAAAACCTTTAAATCCCTGGAGATTGACCAATGAGTTTACAGAAAATTGGGAGGCTTTTATTTAACAAATTGGACTGAAATTTGTAAGAACAGAGGCAGGCCATAACATATGAGCTGCACTCATCCCTCTCCCAGCTCCATGTGTGGAAGAACCACTCCAGGCACACTGTGCAGCCACAGTGGACTCAGCAGCTGCAGCTTAGTAAGCATCTTGCATCTTCTCCAGTTTCCTGGTGTGGAAGATCTTTACTGGAAAAGTGATGGAAGCTGGTGAATATCTCATCTTTCCCAACCACTGTGCTGCAGAAATCTACACTGGGTGGGTGGCAGTAGCCATTTGGTAGTGCCTATTTCCTCAACCCACAACACCTGCTCCATAGGGGAGATCTGTGTGGGGCAGTCAGTGAAGAACAGTGTGCCCCAAATCCCCTATACCTCCCATGCCACAGTGCTCAGGTTTTGCCTGGGATCAGGTTCAGGGAAAGTTGCAAAGACTGGCAGATATGGCTCAACCAGACAGTAGACTTTTTTGAATCATAGAGTGGAGGAATTCATGGCCCCAGGGTGTTGTTGAACACTATAAAGATCACAGCAGCCAGCAATCAGAGGGGGATAACTGCTTGGTGATACCAATAGAGGGAGGTCAGCCATCAGTTTAACAGGAATATCAAGTGAAAAGACAGTCTAAGAGATTCTTGCTAAAATCACACTCATCTCTGGTCTGGAACACTTTTGTGCTCAAGGCTCACTTTCTTGGGAATTACTAGAGAAAGTACGTCCCAAATATGAGTCCCTAACTGAATGGTTTTCCCCTGAACTGTGCAAGCAGTCTCCAAGCCACATACTGATCCAACAGTAAAGGGTGAAAACTTCACTGGATCTGTTCACTTATGCACAACTTCTGGCCAGTCAATTGTTAACCATTTGTTAACCAATTGTTAACCCTGACCCAGGGACAACCCCTAGGAAGACAGACTTAAAAATAAAAACAAGGGGGAAAGTTTCAGAAGGGACATTTGAGGCTACACACTGTAAGGGAAATAGACTTCACAGAATTAGTCAAGCCAAATCACTAAATATATAAGCAAATGAACAAACAACAAGCCCAAGAAGGAGATTAGTATTCAGAGTTTCTATATTATTATCTAAAATGTCCAGTTTTCAACAAAAAAATATGAGATATACAAAGAAACTGGAATGTGTTACCCATACACAGAAAACAAAACAAAAAAAGCAGTCAATGGAAACTGTAACACACTGGGCCCAAATGCTGGCCCTAGCAGACAAAGATTTTAAAGTAACTATTATAAATATGTTCAAAGAAGTAAAGGAAACCACAAAGAATTAGAGGAAGGCATGGTGACAATTTCTCATTAAATAGGGAATATCAATAAAGAGATAGATATTATATATAAAAAAAATAACACAATGGAAATTCTGGAGTTGAAAAGTATAATCCCTGAAATGAAAAATTTAGCAGAAGGTCTCAATAACATATTTGAGCTGGTAGAAAAAATAATTAGTGAACTTGAATACAGATAATTCAAGACAATACTGTCTGAGGAATAGAAAGGAAAAGGAAATGAAAAAACTGAACAGAGCTTCAGAGACCTGTGGGACACTACCAAGAATACCACCATATGCAAAATGGGAGTCCCAGAAGGAAAAAAAGAAGGACGGGTGCAGAAAGAATATATGAAGAGCTAGTGACTGAACACTTCCCAAATTTGACTGAAAAAGTAATGATTTACACATCCAGAAAGGTCAATAAACCCTTCTCAGGTTTCTCTTTTCCAATGGCTGGGTGTCCCCACACTTAGAAGCTCCCTTCTTTCTCAGCTCCCTGAGACTGGGAAACCTCTGGGAGGAAGTATTGGGCAGGGCGACCAGAATATCTGCTGTTTAGCTTTGAGCATATTGGACCCTGCCCAAAAGAGTAAGGCCAAGGGAGTTCAAGGAAGCTGTAATTAAGCCCATTCTCTACTTTGTAAGCTGTATACCAGATTCAGGGATATATCTACAGAGAGAGAGAGAGAGAGAGAGAGAGAGAGAGAGAGAGAGAGAGAGAGAGAGAGAGAGAGAGAGAGAGAGAGAGAGAAAGAGAGAGACAGAGAGAGAGAGAGAGAAAGAGAGAGACAGAGAGAGAGAGAGACAGAGAGAGAGAGAGAGAAAGAGAGAGACAGAGAGAGAGAGAGAGAAAGAGAGAGACAGAGAGAGAGAGAGAGACAGAGAGAGAGAGAGAAAGAGAGAGAGAGAGAGAGAGAGAGAGAGAGAGAGAGAGAGAGAGAGAGAGATCCTTTTCTAATTTCCCCAAAGTCTCAAATTGCTCTTTAAGCTACATGTATTAGAAAGGACATGTGTTAGAAAGGACATCTTTTTCTAATTCTCACTAAGGCACTTTGTGGATTAGTGTGAGTTTTAGTGTGGAGGCAGGAGGAAAGTGGTGGGATTCAGGGCAGACAGAAAAGCCACTTCACAGAGGTATAAAATCATCCATACCATCAACCAATCAACCAGGTGGGACTTGAGGGTTACTAAAACTCAGGTCATTCTCAAATCTTACCTTTAACTCTACCTGGGACTTAAGGGTCCAATTATAAGAGTGACTCCTCTAGTTTTAATGACGCCAAAGGCCTTTATTACCTGAGTGAGGCAACTGAGGCCTAGTATGGTGATTATGAGTCAAGTGATTGTGGGCAAGTGGATTTAATTTTCTGACTTTTAGCTTTTACTTCTATAAAATGGGACAATAGTAACATCTCTCAGAGGGTTGTCATAAGGAAGGAAAAGGAATGTAAAGGGCTGTCATGCAGGGTGGCATGTGGGGTCTCTGGTCCTGCTCCCCACATAAGAACGCAGGACATGGTAAGGCCAAAAAGGAACACCCACAGAGCCATAGATAGGGGAGTCATACCACTAGAGTCTCGCTGGTGGCTGGGTTGGAGACACAGGAAGCAGGAGCCACATGATCCGCAACCTGCCGTCCACTTCTCTCTGCCAACCAACCTCACTTGCTAGCTGCAATCCACCTCTCTGCAATTCACAATCCACACTCTGCCGCTTGCTAGCTCAGCCACCATCTTCTTGCTAGGCCCCATTTTCTGCTAGCATAGCCACAGCAGTTATATTAGTGGCCAATGGCTCACTGGTTACAGCTGACGGCCAACTAGCCACAGCTGATGGCCATCCATTCACAGTTTATGGCCATTTACTACCTGAGCCAGCACCTTTCCACGTGAGGCTGAGAGCCTGGAAACTGCACTCCTAGCTCTGTCCCCACAAGGGCTTAAAAATTATTTGCCGCATCATTAACTCTGAATATACATGACCTATTATTTATTAATGTTCCAAGTGTAGTCATAAAAGGCAGAAATGATGTGTGCTCCTACAACTGTACCTTCTTTCCCTTACCAGGAAAGCTGGAACCTCTTAAACACCAGTCTTGAGAGTGATGTCATAGGAATGGTGGCAGCAGGTCACACTTTTTGAGTTCTCCTCCAGATCTTATCACAAACAGAACATCTATAACCCATCAAAGGACTCTGTTCATCACACAGAACAGCTAAGAGACTCCTGCAAGGATTACTTGAAGGTGGGCAAATTGGGCGAGCAGGGGAAGAGGGAAGGGAGCAGAGTGGAAACACGGCTCGCATCTGCGGCGGTGGAAACCTGGTCGGCATCTGCAGCTGCAGAGAGGCAGGGGATCCCAGGATGGAACAGAGAACACAAAAGCCAGGAGGTGGGCTCTTTCCCTGTGTCCCACAGCTGATCTCTCCCGCTGAGGGGGCAGCATATCCAGCATTTGAGGCAATAACCTCAGCGGAGACCTCCAGTTGGGCCCTAGGCTGGACAAAGGACACAAACTCCATACCTGGTCCCCTCCCCCCCCTTCCAATCTTACCCCCACCCTTCCAGAGACTTAAACTGGTCCCTGAACTGAGGAGTAGTGTCAGATTACAGAGGAGCCTTGGTGCTCAGGCTCTGGGAAGACTTGTGTGCAGCTCTAACCCAGGGAAGAGGCTAGGAAGAGTGTGATTTTTGCTGGGCTAGGAGAGAAGAGACTCCTCCACCCCCAGCCACCACCTTTTCTGGCCTGCGGGAAGAGTGTGACACGACTGGGCTGGGAGAGAGAAGACCCCTCCATCCCCAGCCCCCACCCTTTCTGGCCTGCCTAGGGCAGGGCAATTACAACTGCAGAGGCACTCCCAGGGATCAGCAGTAAGCGGCAGACGCAGCTCTGGGCTTTCAGCAGCTCAGAAATCTCCCACCCCCCCCCCCACACACACACGGAAGAAGTGCCCTAAGACTCAGGCGTACTGGACACCGGGCTGGTGGTGCTACCCTCAGTGCGCATATGTGCAGGCAAGAGCAGAAACTGCACTGACTTTGTAGAAACTACCATCCAGACCCCTCAGGCCCACGCATCTAAATCTGCAGTTCCAACGTCACTCTGGGCACCAGGTGACCGGCTCTGCCTGCACAATACGCAGAGGACTCTTTGGTATAGCAGAGGACAACCTGGAGATTACTTGGTGGGCTTAAGCCAAGACTGGTGCTGCTTTTTGTTTTGTTTTGTTTTGTTTTGTTTTGTTTTGTTTTGTCTTTATAACTTTATATCTTTGATATATTTGCCTGTGTTGAGTGGGAGTTGTTGGTTGTTTTTACATGTGAGGGTATTTGACTTTTTCTTTGTTGTTGTGGTTGTTGTTGTCCTTGGTGATTTGCTTTGTTCGGAAATTGCCCTACCAGAGCCCTGCTTAACAGGCACAAGATTCAACATATCCAGAGGCCAACTCCAGACCAAACCAGAGTACTACCGGGTTTGACCTACAAGTGACACACCCAGAGGGAATTCTCTACAGGCACAAGAGCCCATAGAGGCCAAACCACATTTAAGTGGTCAACCCTCACGCAACAGAATACCCTGCTGTGGGCAGAGCCAAGTCTCACAACTAGTCAGCCTAGGAGTTAAGCCCACCTACTCACAAGCAAAAAGCAATTAAAGATCTTCTTTAACAGGACAATATACACAACACAAGAGTCACCTTTGGAGCACACGCAGAGGAGAAGAACGAAGTAATGTAAGTCAAATATAAAGGACATATACTACATAAGATAACCCAGCAAGAACTAAGAACTCTAGGGGATCTACCTAATACATCAAAGCAAACACAGAGAGTAAGCCAGAATGGGGAAAAAAAGAAACATGTCCCAAATAAAAGAACAGAAGAAACCTCCAGAAATGGAACCAAATGAAACAGAGGTAACCAACCTATCAGAGACAGAGTTCAGAACACTGATGATAAGAATGTTTAAGGAGCCTAGAGATGACATAAAGAAGGATGTAGAAATCATAATGAACAACCAGTTAGAACTAAAGAACACAATTATTGAAATAAAGAACTCACTTGAAGGAATTACCAGCAGGTTAGGTGAAGCAGAGGATCGAATCAGTGACTTAGAAGACAAGTTACCAGAGATCACCCAAACAGAACAACAGAAAGAAAAAAGAATAAAAAACAATGAAGATATTTTAAGAGACCTCTAGGATAACATCAAGTGCAACAACATGCTCATCATAGGAATACCAGAAGGTGAAGAGAGGAAGCAAGGGATTGAGAACATATTTGAGGTAATAATGTCCGAAAACTTCCCTAACCTGTTGAAGGAAACCAACATACAAGCCCAGGAAGTACAGAGAGTTCCAACCAGGATAAACCCAAACAGGCCCACACCAAGACACATTATAGTTAAAATGGCAAAGATTAAAGACAGAATCCTAAAAGCAGCAAGAGAAAGACGGAGGGTTACATACAAGGGAACTCCCATAAGACTATCAAATGACTTTTCTACAGAAACATTGAAGCCAAGGAGGGAGTGGCAGGAGATACTCAAAGTGATGGAAAACAAAGGCCTACAACCTAGATTTATCCAGCAAGGCATTATCCAGCAAGGCTATTATTTAAAGCTGATGGAGAGATAAAGAGCTTCCCAGAAAAGAATAAGCTAAAGGAATTTATTACCACCAAGCCAGCATTGCAAGAAATACTAAAAGGACTTCTGTAAATAGAAGAAAGATCAAAACAACCTAACTACAAATTTAAAAATGGCAATAACTATGTACCTATCAATAATCACTTTAAATGTAAATGGATTAATGCTCCAATCAAGAGACATAGGGTGGCTCAGTGGATAAGAAAGCAAGACCCTTGTATATGCTGTATTCAAGAGACACACCTCAAATCAAAAGACACACACAGGCTGAAACTAAAGGGTTGGAGTAAGATATTTCATGCAAATGGAAATGAGAAAAAAGCTGGAGTTGCAATACTTATATCTGACAAAATAGACTTTAAAATGAAGAACATATTAAAAGATAAAGATGGGCACTATATAATAATACAGGGATCGAGCCGACAAGAGGATATAACCCTAGTGAACATCTATGCATCCAACATAGGAGCACCTAAATATATAAAACAGATATTGACTGACATAAAGACAGAGATCAACAGTAACACTATCATAGTAGGGGACTTCAACACACCTCTGACAACAAGGGACAGGTCTTCCAGACAGAAAATCAACATGGAAACAATAGCCTTAAATGACACATTGGACCACTTGGATTTAATCGATATTTTCAGAGCATTTCACCCCAATGCTGCAGAATACAAGTTCTTCTCAAGCACACATGGAACATTTTCCAAGGTAGACCATATGTTAGGCCACAAAACAAGTCTTGATAAATTTAAGAAAATTGAAATCATACCAATTGTCTTCTCTGATCACAGTGCTATGAAATTAGAAATGAACTACAGGAAAAAAACTGGAAGACACACCAATACATGCCGGCTGAATAACATGTTGCTAAATAATGAATGGGTCAACCAGGAGATCAAGGAAGAAATCAAAAGATACCTTGAGAAAAATGAATATGAAAACACGATGACCCAAAATCTATGGGATGCCGCAAAAGCAGTCCTAAGAGGGAAATTCATAGCTTTGCAGGCCTACCTAAAGAAACAAGAAACATCACTAATCAACAGTTTATCTTCACAGTTAAGGGATCTGGAAAAAGAACAGCAAAATAAGTGCAAAGGGAGTACAAGGAAGGAGATAATGAAGATCAGAGCAGAAATAAATGAAATAGAAACCAGAAAAACAATACAAAAGATCAATGAATCCAAGAGTTGGTTCTTAGAGAAGATAAACAAAATCAACAAACCTTTAGCCAGACTCATCAAAAACAAGAGAGACAGGACCCAAATTAATAAAATCAGAAATGAAAGAGGAGAAGTGACAACAGACACCACAGAAATACAAAAAATTTTAAGAAATTACTATGAGCAAATATATGCCAACAAATTAGACAATCTGGAAGAAATGGACAATTTTCTAGAAGCGTTCAACCTTCCAAGGCTAACTCAAGAAGAAACAGAAAACCTGAATAGACTGATTACCACCAGGGAAATTGAATCACTAATCAACAATCTCCCAACAAATAAAAGCCCTGGACCAGATGGCTTTACAGGTGAACTTTACAAAACGTTCAAAAAAGAATTATCACCTATTCTCCTCAAGCTCTTCCAAAAAATCCAGAAGGAGGGAAGGCTCCGAAACACTTTTTATGAGGCCACTATCACTCTGATCCCAAACTCAGACAAAAACACTACAAGAAAAGAAAACTACAGGCCGATATCTCTAATGAATATAGATGCAAAAATCCTCAACAAAATATTAGCGAACAGAATTCAGCAATACATTAAAAAGATCATACACTATGATCAAGTGGGATTCATCCCTGGTATGCAAGGGTGGTTCAACATCAGCAAATCAATTAATGTGATACACCACATTAACAAAATGGAAAATAAAAATCACATGATCATATCAATAGATGCAGAAAAAGCATTTGATAAAATCCAACAGCCATTTATGATAAAAACCCTTAAGAAAGTGGGAATAGAGGGATCATATCTCAACATAATAAATGCTATATGTGATAAACCCACAGCTAACATCATACTCAATGGGGAAAGCTAAAACCATTCCCCCAAAGATCAGGAAGAAGGCAACGTTGCCCACTTTCTCCACTTCTATTCAACATAGTGCTGGAAGTTCTAGCCACAGCAATCAGACAAGGAAAAGAAATAAAAGGCATCCAAATCGGTAACAAGGAAGTAAAATTATCATTATATGCAGATGACATGATACTATAGGAGAGAACCCAAAGACTCCACCAAGAAACTATTAGAGCTGATAGATGAATTTAGTAAAGTAGCAGGATACAAAATTAATATTCAGAAATCAGTTGCATTTGTATATAGCAATAGTAAAACATCAGAAGGAGAAATTAAAAAAACAATCCCATTTACAATTGCTCCAAAGACTATAAAATACCTGGGAATAAATTTAACCAAAGAAGTAAAAGATCTGTACTCAGAAAATTATAAGACACTGAAAGAAAGAAATGAAAGAAGATACAAATAGATGGAAAAATATACCATGTTCATGGATAGGAAGAATTAATATAGTGAAAATGTCCATTACTGCCCAAGGCAATATACATATTCAAAATACATATTCAACGCAATTCCTATCAAACTACCAACGACGTTTTTCACAGAAATAGAACATATGATCCTAAAATTTATATGGGACCATGAAAGACCCCAGATAGCCTCAGCAATCTTGAGAAATAAGAACAAAGTGGGAGGTATAACAATACCTGACATCAAATTATACTACAAGGCTACAGTAATCAAAACAGCATGTTACTGGCATAAAAACAGACACATAGATCAATGGAACAGAATAGAGAGTCCAGAAATAAATCTACGCCTATATGGCCATTTAATCTACGACAATGGAAGCAAGAATGTACGGTGGGGTAAAGACAGTCTATTCAATAAATGGTGCTGAGAAACCTGGACTGACACATGCAAAAAAATGAAGCTGGACCACCTCCTTACACCATATACAAAAATAAATTCAAAATGGCTTAAAGACTTAAATGTAAGATCTGAAACCATAAAATTCCTAGAAGAAAATATAGGAAGAAACTTCTCAGACATTACCCGGAGTAAGATTTTTACTGATATATCCCCTCGCGAGAGGGAAGTAAGAGAAAAAAGAAACATGTGGGATTATATCAAACTAAAAAGCTTTTTCACAGCAAAGGAAACCATCAATAAAACAAAAAGGGATCCTACTGAATGGGAAAAGATATTTGCCAGTGATATATCTGATAAGGGATTAATATCACAAATCTATAAAAAAACTCACTCAACTCAACTCCAAAAAAACAAACGACCCAATTAAAAAATGGGCAGAGGACTTGAAGAGACATTTTTCTAAAAAGGACATACAGATGGCAAACAGACATATGAAGAAATGTTCAACCTCACTAACCATCAAAGAAATGCAAATAAAAACCGCAATGAGATACCACCTCACCCCAGTCAAAATGGCTATCATCAATAAATCAACAAACAACAAGTGCTGGCGCAGATGTGGAGAAAAGGGAACGCCTGTGCACTGTTGGTGGGATTGCATATTGGTGTAGCCACTATTGAAAACAGTATGGAGGTATCTCAAAAATCTGAAAATGGAACTACCTCATGATCCAGTAATTCCACTCCTAGGTATCTATCCGGAGAAATCCAAAACTCCAATTCAAAAATCTTTATGCACTCCTATGTTTATTGCAGCACTATACACAATAGCTAAGACATGGAAACAACCGAAATGCCCATTGGCAGATGACTGGATTAAGAAACCGTGGTACATTTATACAATGGAGTACTACGCAGCCATAAAGAAGAAAGAAATCTTACCATTTGCAACAACATGGATGGAGCTAGAGAACATTATGTTAAGTGAAATAAGTCAGACAGAGAAAGATAAGTACCATATGATCTCACTTATATGCGGAATCTAAAGAAAAGAATAAGTGAATGAACTAATCAGAAACAGTTTTGGAGACAAAGAGAAAAAACTGAGGGTTGCTAGAGGGGCGGGGGTGTGGGGTAAGGAGGAAAGTGAGGGGATTAGAAAACAATCAGTAACCACAAGATAGCCACGGGGTTTTGAAAATTAATCTGGGGAACGTAGTCAATAATGTTGTAAAGACTTTGTAGGGTATCCGATAGACACGTGTCCCATTTGGGAGACCATCTCAGGGAAGATGTAGATGCCTGATCACTGCACTATACACCTGAAGCTGAACAATAACGAATGCCAACTATAATATTATATATATATATATGTGTGTGTGTGTGTGTGTGTGTGTGTGTGTGTGTGTGTGTATAGGTATGTATACATTTACAAGAGGCAGAGTACAGCATTGGGAGTGGAGATAGTGGAAATGGGATGGCTTGGTGGGATGTCAGAGAGATAGTGGATTGGGGCGGGGTCCACAGTGTGAGGGATATAAATGATAAACGTCTAAGTAAAAAAAAAAAAACATAAATAACAAAAAAACTCATAGACACAGACAATAGTTTAGTGGTTACCAGAGGGTAAGGGGGTTGGGGGGTGGGAGATGAGGGTAAGGGGGATCAAGTATATGGTGATGGAAGGAGAACTGACTCTGGGTGGTGAACACACAATGTAATTTATAGATGATGTGATACAGAATTGTACACCTGAAATCTATGTAATTTTACTAACAATTGTCACCCCAATAAATTAAAAAAAAAAAAAACTAAAAAAAAGAAAAGAATAAGTGAATGAACTAATCAGAAACAGTTTTGGAGACATAGAGGAAAAACTGAGGGTTGCTAGATGGGCAGAGGGGTGGGGATAAGGGGAAGGTGAGGGGATTAGAAAACAGTTGGTTACCACAAGATGGCCACGGGGTTTTGAAAATTAATTTGGGGAATGTAATCAATAATGTTGTAAAGATTTTGTAGGGTATCTGATGGACACGTGTCCCATTAGGAAGACCACCTCAGGGATGATGTAGATGCCTGATCACTGCACTGTACACCTGAAGCTGAACAATGATGAATGCCAACTATAATTTTATATATACATATATAATATATATATATACATATATGTATGTACATACTTATAAGAAGAGGAGTACAGCATTAGGAATAGAGACAGTAGAAATGTAATGGCTCTGTGCGATGTCAGAGGGATAGTGATGGGGGAGGGGGGTTCACATAGTGTGAGGGATATAAATGATAAACGTCTAAGTATTATTTTGTCTTGTGTACCTGAAAGTAATAAATAAATAAAAAACAAAGCAAAAAAAACCCCAGTCTTTTCCTCGCGGCCATTCATCTCGTTTTCCTTGGCTCTGCAAAGCAACTTCCTCCTGGACCCTCTTCTCTCCAGGCTATATTGGCTGGCATTGGGCGAGAGACTATACTCCTTACTTCTTGGAATTGGAAGGGGTCTTAAAGGGCCATGGATCAGAGATTTCCAATGACTACTGTGGGGACAGAGTCCCAGAGAGCAGTTTCCAGACTCTTGGCTTCATGTGAAAAGGTGCTAGCTCGGGTAGTAGATGGTCATCAGCTGTGACTGGTTGGCTATCAGCTACAACCAGTTAGCCAATTAGCCACTGATATAACTGCCATGGCTGCATTGGTTGGTTGGTTGGTTGGCAGAGAAGCTGAAGGCAGGTTGAGGATCTTGTGTCTCCTGCTTCCTGTGTCTCTAACTCAGCCTCCAGCGAGAATATAGTAGTATGACTCCCCTACCTATGGCTCCATTGGTGTACCTTTTTGGCCTCACTATATCCTGCATTTTGGTGTGGGGAGCGGGACCAGAGACCCTGTATGACAACTACTATGTGGATAGGCTTCAGATCAGCATCAACTGGGGGAGCTTGTTAAAATGCTGATTTCCCAGAAAAGCTCCTACAGATACTCTTTTTCAGGAGGCCTGGGTTGGGAATTGGAAATGTGTGTTTTTGGCCAGTGGACTGGATGATTCTGCTCCTCTGCACCGCTTCACTCATGTCTGCAATCATGGAATGTCCTTGAGGGCACCAGTCACCTAGACCATGGATGGGGAGGCAGGTTGGTAGGCAGGCAGGCTCTGGGTGTAGAAAGGTTTCTCCTCACCTAAGTCTCCCATACCTTGCTGATATCACTAGGTATGAGCTTTGAAGCCACATTGCAGAAACCACTTTTCTCCCTCATTCCTATGTCACCAACAGTGACAGCCACGTTCTTCAAACCTGAAAACATCTGTCTTCTCTCCAACCCTCTCCATGCTCATGCTTCGCTTCTCCAGACTGAGCAACATTACCATCCTTTATGTTACTAATTGGCTTAGAGATATTGCTTCCTTACCAGGGACCTAAGAAACTGAGCAATTGCCTTCAGCTTTCATTGCTTTTCCAGGGATGGCAGAGCAGCAGTAGGTGGCAGCTATACACCAGTTTCCCCAATCTTTCTCCTTTCTTCCCTCTTTTCTATTTCCCTTCTGATCCTGTCCAGGAGTGACAGGCATTATGGGAGTACTGTCTGTTTGCTGCTTCAAGTCCCCCAAAACCAACATGTTGAACATTACTGTATACACTTCATACACAGGATACATTTGTTTTGCTGAGTAAGCGTGCCCTAATTGGGTTCCCAGAGGGAAATTTAAATACCAGTATAGATAATTAAGAACCAACAACAGATGGGGTGAGAAGTATGATTGGGAAGGTAGCAGCCAGGGTTGACATCTCCTGGCGTCTATATCAACCATAAGATTGACAGCTGGATCTGGGGGAAGCAGCCAAGCTCTCAGTGGAAAGACAGGATCAGGTGGCAGAATGAAGTAATTCTTTGCAAAATTTACACAGTAAATCTCTGTCCACTCAGGGATGTCTTCGCAGAATATGAAAGCAGTCACTTTGTACCTACTGTTTTTTGTTTGGGGTTGTTTGAGGGTTTTTTGTTTTTTGTTTTGTTTCTTTTGGGGGGAGGGAGGGTACTTTCCCCCCGTGTTTCTTGGGTGGCACATGAACTCAAGTCATGAGGCTCATGTCCCCATTCAAGATATCCTAGCCCAATAACCTTCAGCATGTGAGCTGCAGACTCTTTATTGCAAGTAGTCTGTGAATCTACACACTTGAATATTTCCTACTTTTATAGCTGGGTAACCTAAATGTTTTGAGATGCCTTTTTGAGGCACTTTGAGAACCTTTGAAGTCTCAGTTCTTAGTTTTTCTTTTCCTTTTCTCTACCTGCAATTATTCTCTTGATGATATCCAGTTCCCTAGCTTAACTATCTTAATTCCTTACCCTCACTCTACTGCCAAACCCTCTCCACCTACAGCTTTCTCCACCTCCAGTTTTCTCTATCTTAAGAAATTGAAGTTATCCTTTACAATTTCCCTCTCATACCACATGCATCTATCAGCAAGTTCTCTTAGTTCTACCTTAAAAATACTATATATCTGGAATCCAACTACCCATACTGCTTCTACTCTTCTGCTATAACCCTAGTTGAAGCCACTGTCCATTTCTCCCCTGGATTTCTTCTAAAGTTTCCTAATAGCTGTTTCTTCTGTCACCCGTACCCTTTAAAATCTGTTCTTAACAGCCAAGTGATGCTTTATTTTAATAGAAAATTTTATTGAGATAATTGTAGGTTCATATGCAGTTGTAAGAAATAATTGAGAGGCCCACTGACACTTTGCTCAATTCCCGAAATTGTAACATTTTGCAAAACTATAATGTAATATCACAACCGGGACATTGACATATAATTCACTGATTTTCTTCCAATTTTCTCAATTTTGCTTGTACTCATTTGCATTTGTGTGTGTTAAGTTCTATAAAATTTTATCACTTAATGTAGGTTCATGCATCCACCACCACCACAGTCAAGATATACAATAGTTCCAAAGGACCCTTTGTGTTTCCCTTTTATAGCCATACCCACATCCCTCACACCCCATCTACCTACCCAGTCCCTAAACCCTTGTAACCTTAACCTGCCCTTCATTTCTAAAATTTTGTAATTTCAAAAATTATATATAAATGGGATTATACAATGTATAACCTTTGGGGGTTGGCTTTCCTTATACTCAGCATAATTCTCTAAATTGTGTTTATCAAGAGTTCATTTCTTTTATTGTTTAGTAATATTCTATGTGTATTAGTTTACTAGGGCTGCTATAACAAAGTACCACAAACTTGGTTGCTTAAAACAACAGGAATTTATTGTCTCAGAGTTCTCAAGACTAGAAGTCCAAAATCAAGGGCCATGCTCCCTATGAGACTATCTTGGTAGAAGCCTTCCTTTTCTCTTTTTAGCTTGTGGTGATGGCTGGCAATCCTTGGCTTTCAGCTACATCGGTACTATCTCTACCTACATCATCACATAGCTACCTTTACATCATCTTCCTTTGCATCATTTCCCCTTTTTATTTTATTAAGTGGGGGGAGGGTATGGGAACCTCATGGGGAGAGGAGAATCTGAGAAGGAGCGTACATATCTAGGTGATGTCATTCAGCAGTATGGTTGGGAGTCTCTGGGTCAGAGAGCTCTAAAAGACAACAGCAGCTTGGGGGCTTTATGGCCCCAGAGTTTATCTTATCTACGATTAGCAGGTGCTGCATGCAGTTTTTGGGGTATGCAAAGCAAGCAGGCTCCAAATGGCTAAAAATCTGCTAGTTTGGGCCATATTTAAAACAATAAGATGCACAAAAATTAGAGCTCGGTGCCAGTGGGCGTTTGAGCTAATGGGATCTGGCATGCTTTGAGAAAATACAGAACATAGGGCCAATATACTGAGGCCATCTTTGGCTCATTTATATAAACCAGGGTCATATAGGAACTTTATATTTAATATGTTGAGGAACTACTGAACTGTTTCCAGAGTATACCATTTTACATTCCCACCAGCAATATATGAGTGTGTATTAGTATCCTGTATCTTTTTTAGCATTTAGTGTTGTCACGATTTTTTCTTTTAGACATTCTGCTAGGTGTGTAGTGATTTTTTCATTGTAGTTTTATTTGCATTTCTCTAATGGCTAATGATGCTGAATATGTTTTTCTGTATTCATGTTTATCCTCCTCAGTGACATCTCTGTTCATGTATTTTGCCCATTTCCTAATTGGATCTGTTTTAAGTGTTGAGTTTTGATAATTAATTAATCAACAGAGAAATGCAAATAAAAACCACAATGAGATATCACATCACCCCAGTCAGAATGACTATCATCAACAAGACAAATAGTAAGAAGTGTTGGAGAATTTGTGGAGAAAAAGGAACCCTCA
Organism: Rhinolophus ferrumequinum; assembly: GCF_004115265.2. Taxonomy (NCBI): domain Eukaryota; kingdom Metazoa; phylum Chordata; class Mammalia; order Chiroptera; family Rhinolophidae; genus Rhinolophus; species Rhinolophus ferrumequinum. The sequence goes on along the minus strand of NC_046284.1, from coordinate 24,998,346 downwards.
TACATTGTTGGTGGGAATGCAGATTGATGCAGCCACTATGGAAGGCAGCGTGGAGGTTCCTCAAAAAATTAAGAATAGGATTACCATGTGACCCAGCAATCGCTCTCCTGGGTATCTACCCAAAAAATCTGAAAACATTTATCCATAAAGACACATGTGCTCCAATGTTCATTGCAGCTTTGTTTACGGTGGCCAAGACATGGAAACAACCAAAATGTCCTTCGATAGATGAATGGATAAAGAAGTTGTGGTATATAAACACAATGGAATATTATTCAGCAATAAGAAAAGATGAAATAGTGCCATTACGACAACATGGATGGATCTTGAGATTATTGAGAAATATTGCTAAGTGAAATAAGTCAGACAGAAAGGGCAGAGAACCATATGATTTCACTGACATGTGGGATATAAAACTGAAAGCAACCAAGGAACAAGACAAACAAAGAAACAAAAACTCATATACACAGACAATAGTTTAGTGGTTGCCAGAGGGTAAGGAGTAGAGGGGTGGTAGATGAAGGTAAACGGGGTCAAATATATGGTGGAGAACTGACTCTGGGTGGTGAACACACAATGTGATATATAGATGATGTATTACAAAATTGTACACCTGAAACCTTTGTAACTTTACTAACAATTGTCACCCCAATAAACTTTAATTTAAAAAAGAGAATTTTTTATATACTCAAGATACTTGTCCTTTGTTGGATATGTGGTTTGCAAATATTTTCTTCACCCTGTAGCTTATTGATTCATTCTCTTAACAGAGTCCTGTGCAGAGCAAAATTATTTAAGTTAAATTTATCAGTTTCTCCTTTTATGGATTGTGTTTTTGTTGTCAAGTCTAATAAAACTTTGCTTAGCCCTAGACCCTGAAGATTTTCCCCTACATTTAAAGTTTTACAGTTTTATGCTTTACATTTAAGTCCATTGTTGGGGAAGCAGCCATTGCATGACCTGTCACCCCTCCCCAGGCTTGCCCACTCAGAGTCTTGGACCTGGAACACTTCCTTACCAAGAGATAAGAAGCCCTCACAGGCTGTGCCATGCTTATCACCTTGTGTGGAATATCTTTCCCTGTTTCAGACTCAATGCAACTCCTTTATTCTGCTTATGCATATGTGTCATATGACACCTGGCCAATCCCACTGCTTTATCTGTCCCCTGTGGGGATATGAGTGGTGTGTGTAGGCCATTTACCCTGTTGTGGTTACCAGGAGGGACCAATGCCTTCTACTGGAGCTGATGTTGCTCTCTCTTCTCTATGTAAGTAAAACATTGTTCTATCCAGTGCTTGACTGTATTGTGTTTTCCTTCACGACTCCAATACCAAGATGCAGTAGGCATCCTAGTGGTTGACATAGTTATGAACTTTGCTGTCTTTTATGAAGGTGGAGACCTCCCCAGGAATTGATAACTGGTGTTTCTGCTTTACATCCATGATCTGTTTTGAGTTTTACTTTTTCCCCTTAAGGTGTGAGGCTTATTGAAATTCTCTCTTTCTCTCTCTCTCTCTCTCTCTCTCTCTCTCTCTCTCTCTCTCTCTCTCTCCTATGAATGTTCAATGTTTTCATCACCATTTGTTGAAAAGTTTATCCCTCCTCCATTGAAACATTTTGGGAATTTTGTCAAAAATCAGTTGGCCATATTTGGCTGTGTCTATTTCTGACTTCTCTATTCAGTTCCATTGATCTATGTGTATATCCCTCTGCCAATACCACATAGTCATGATTACTGTAGCTTATAGTAAGCTTTAATATTTAGAGCGACTCCTCTCACTTTGTTTTTCTTTCTCAAGACTGTTGTAACTATTCTAGAGCTGGCATCTTTTCATAGAAATTTGAGAATAAGCTTCCGTAAATTTACAAAAACCTTACATGGATTTTTGTAGGAATTGTATTAAACCTATAAATCATTTTGGGTATAATTGACATTTTTACAATGTCAAGTCTTCTAATCCATGAGCACAGTATGTCTCTCCATTTATTTAAGTCTTTTAAAAAATTGTTTCATTAGCATGTTGTTATTTTCAGCTTACAGATCCTGTACAAATTTTATTAACTGCATTCAAAAGTATTTCATTTTCTTTGAAGTGACTGAATGGTATTGTGTCTTTAATTTTTGTTCCTGCATGTTCATTGTTAGTATATACAAATGTGATTGATTTAGTTTTGTTTTTAATTTTTCAATTACATTTTACATTAAATTTTATTTTATATTAGTTTCAGGTGTATATCATAGTGGTTAGATGTTTATATAATTTATGAAGTGATTCCCCCGACTCTTCTAGTACTCACCTGGCACTATACATAGTGTGTGTTGATCTTCTATCCTGCGAATTTGCTAAACTACTAGTTCTAAAAGTTTTAAAGATAGATTCCCTTGGATTTCCTACCTAGACAATTATCTCACCTGCAAATAAAGATGGTTTTATTTCTTCCTTTCTAATCTGTAGGACTTTTATTTTTTTGCTCGCCTTAATGCAATGGCTACAATTTTCAGTATTGTGTTGGATAAGTGTGGTGACAATAAATATCCTTGCTTGCCTTGTTCTTGACCTTAAAGGGGAGCTTTCAATCTTTCGTCCTTAAGTATAGTATTAGCTGTATGTTTGTAAATAGTCTTCAGCACATGCTCATATCATATCAGGAGATACACTGTGTTCATTGATTAGGAAACTATAATTAGAAGAGTCAACATAGTAAATTTCAATTCTCCCCAAGTGATCTATAGGTTAATCCCTTTCTATTCCCATTTTTCTAAGAGTTTTTACTATAAATTGTGTAAGATATTGCCAACTTTTTTAAATTAAAGTTTATTGGGGTGACAATTGTTAATAAAGTTACATAAATTTCGGGTGTAAAATTCTGCATTACATCACCTATAAATCCCATTGTGTGTTCACCACCCAGAGTCAGTTCTCCTTCCATCACCATATAGTTGATCCCCCTTACCCTCATCTGCCAACGCCCTCCCCCCTTACCCTCTGGTAACCACTAAACTATTGTCTGTGTCTATGAGTTTTTGTTTCTCATTTGTTTCTCTTGATCTTTTGTTGTTTTTGGTTTATATACCACATATCAGTGAAATCATATGGTTCTCTGTTTTTTCTGTCTGACTTATTTCGCTGAGCATTATAATCTCAAGATCCATCCATGTTGTCACAAATGGTCCTATTTCATCTTTTCTTACCACCGAATAGTATTCCATTGTGTATATGTGCCACAACTTCTTTATCCATTCATCTATCGAAGGACATTTTAGTTGTTTCCATATCTTGGCCACCGTAAATAAAGCTGAAATGAACGTGTCCTTATGGATAAATGTTTTCAGATTTTTTGGGTAGATACCCAGGAAAGGGATTGCTGGGTCATACAGTAATTCAATTCGTAATTTTTTGAGGAACCTCCACACTGCCTTCCATAGTGGTTGCAACAGTCTGCATTCCCACCAACACTGTATGAGGGTTACTTTTTCTCCAGAGCCTCTCCAACACTCATTACTATTTGTCTTGTTGATGATAGCCATTCTAACTGGGGTGAGGTAATATTTCATTGTGGTTTTTTTAAAAAATATATTGGGTTGACAATTGTTATTAAAATTACATATATTTCAGGTGTACAATTATGTATTACATCATCTATAAATCCCATTGTGTATTCACCACCATGAGTCAGTTCTCCTTCCATCACCATATATTTGATCCCCCTTACCCTCATTTCCCAACCCCCACCCCCCTTACCCTCTGGTAACCACTAAACTATTGTTTGTGTCTATGAGTTTTTGTTTCTCATTTGTTTGTCTTGTTCTTTTGTTGTTTTTGGTTTATATACCACATATCAGTGAAATCATATGGTTCTCTGCTTTTTCTGTCTGACTTATTTCGCTTAGCATCATACTCTCAAGATACATCCATGTTGTCACAAATGTTCCTATAGCATCTTTTCTTACCACCAAATAGTATTCCATTGTGTATATGTGCCACAACTTCTTCATTCATTCATCTATCGAAGGACATTTTGGTTGTTTCCTTGTCTTGGCCACCGTAAACAAAGCTGCAATGAACCTTGGAGCACACGTGTCTTTATGTATAAATGTTTTCAGAATTTTGGGTAGATACCCAGGAGAGGGATTGCTGGGTCATGTGGTAATTCTATTCGTAATTTTTTGAGGAACCTCCACACTGCCTTCCATAAGGGCTGCACCTGTCTGCATTCCCACCAACAGTGTATAAGGGTTCCTTTTTCTCCACAGCCTCTCCAACACTTGTTACTATTTGTCTTGTTGGTGATAGCGATTCTGACTGGGGTGAGGTGATATCTCATTGTGGTTTTTATTTGCATTTCTCTGATGATGAGTGATGTTGAGCATTTTTTCATATGTCTATTTGCCATTTGTATGTCCTCTTTGGAGAAATATCTCTCCAGGTCCACTGCCCATTTTTCAACTTGTTTGTTTGTTTTTTTTTGTTGTTGAGTTTCATAAATTCCTTATATATTTTGGATATTAGCCCTTATCGGAGGCACTGTTTGCAAAAATCTTCTCCCATTCAGTTGGTTGCCTCTTTATTTTGTCGACATTTTCTTTTGCTCTGCAGAAGCTTCTAAGTTTCATATACTCCCATTCATTTATTTTAGCTATTACTTCCATTGCCTTTGGAGTCAAATTCATAAAATGCTCTTTGAACCCAATGTCCATAAATTTAGTACCTATGTTGTCTTGCATGCAGTTTATTGTGTCAGGTCTTATGCTTAAGTCTTTGATCCGTTTTGAATTAATTTTGGTACATGGCACCATTTATTGAAGAGGCTGTCTTTCCTCCATTGTATATTTTTAGCTTCTTTGTCAAAACTTATCTGTCCATATTTATGTGGTTTTATTTCTGGGTTCTCAATTCTATTCCATTGGTCTATGTGTCTGTTTTTCTGCCAATACCATGCTCTTTTGATTACTGTAGCCCTGTAGTACAATCTAAAGTTAGGGAGTGTGATACCTCCAGTATTGTTTTTTTTTCTTAAGATTGCTTTGGCTATTCGGGGTCTTTTGTGGTTCCAAACAAATCTGATGATTTTTTGGTCTATTTCTTTAAAAAATGCAATTGGGATTTTGATGGGTATTGCATGAAATCTGTATATTGCTTTGGGTAATATGGCCATTTTAACTATGTTGATTCTTCCAATCCATGAACACGGAATGGCTTTCCATTTCTTTGTGTCTTCTTCAATTTATTTAAAAAATGACATATAGTTTTCAGCATATAGGTCCTTCACGTCCTTGGTTAAGTTTATTCCTAGGTATTTTATTCTTTTTGCTGCAATTGCAAAAGGAATTTTTTTTGTATTTCTTTTTCTGAGATTTCATTGTTAGTATATAGGAATGCAATGTACTTTTGTACATTGATTTTGTAGCCAGCAATTTTACTGTATTCGTTGATTGTTTCTAATAGCTTTTTGGTGGTGTCGTTAGGGTTTTCTATATATAGCATCATGTCATCTGCAAAGAGTGATAATTTAACTTTTTCATTCCCAATTTGGATGCCTTTTATTTCTTTCTCTTGCCTGATTGCTCTGGCAAGGACTTCCAACACTATGTTGAAAAGCAGAGGTGATAGGGGACAGCCCTGTCGTGTTCCTGAACATAGAGCAAAGGGCTTCAGTTTTTCACCGTTAATTATGAGATAATTGAAGACTTGTCATTAATGGCCTTTATTATATTAAGGTATTTTCCTTGTATACCTATTTTATTAAGTGTTTTAATCATAAATGGATGTTGTACCTTGTCAGATGCTTTTTCTGCGTCAATTGATATACTCGTATGATTTTTGTCCTTTATTTTGTTTATGTGATGTATCACATTGAGGGATTTGCCGATGTTAAACCATCCTTGTGCCCCGGGGATGAACCTCACTTGGTCGTGATGAATAATCTTCTTAATGCATTGTTGTATTCGATTTGCTAGAATTTTGTTTAGGATTTTTGCATCTGTAATTCATCAGAGATATTGGTCTGTAGTTCTCGTTACTTATGTTGTCCTTACCAGGTTTTTGTATCAGGGTAATGTTGGCCTCATAAAATGAGTTAGGGAGTACTGTCTCTTCTTCAATTTTTTGGAAGAGTTTGAGCAGGATTGGTATTAGATCCTCTGTGAAGGATTGGTAGAATTCACTAGTGAAGCCATCTGGTCCCGGGCTTTTGCTTTTGGGAAGGTTTTGGATGACTGAATTCAATTTTGTTACTGGTGATCGGTCTGTTTAGGTTTTCCAGTTCTTCATGGTTCAGTCTTGGAAGGCTATATGTTTCTAAGAACTTGTCCATTTCTTCTAGGTTATTGAATTTGGTGGCATATAGTCCTTCATAGTATTCTTGGATGATCCTTTGTATTTCTGTGATGTCCATGATAACTTCCACTTTTTCATTTCTGATTTTGTTGATTAGTGTCTTCTCTCTTTTTATCTTAGTGAGTCTAGCCAAGGGTTTGTCAATTTTGTTAATCTTTTCAAAGAACCAGCTCTTTGTCACATTAATTTTTTCTATTCTCTTTTTGTTCTCTATTTCATTTAGTTCTGCTCTGATTTTTGTTATTTCCTTTCTTCTGCTGACCTTGGGTTTCACTTGTTCTTCTTTTTCTAGTTCTTTAAGGTGTAACATGATGTTATTTATTTGGGATTTTTCTTGTTTCTTGAGATAGGCCTATAATGATATAAATTTCCCTCTTAAAACTGCTTTCGCTGCATCCCAAAAATTTTGGTAGGATGTATTTTCATTGTCACTTGTTTCTATTTATCTTTTGATCTCTCCTCTAATTTCTTCTTTGACCCAGTCGTTCTTTAAACATATGTTGTTTAATCTCCATGATTTTGTGTTTTTTCCTGCTTTCTTTTTGCAGTTGATATCCAATTTCAAATCCTTGTGATCAGAGAATATGCTTGGTATGATTTCAATCTTCTTAAATTTGCTGAGGCTGATTGTATGTCCCAGTATATGGTCTATCCTTGAGAATGTTCCATTTACACTAGAAAAGAATGTATAGTCTGATGTTTTAGGATGAAGTGCTCTATATATGTCAATTATGTCCATTTCATCTAATGTCTCATTTAGGGTTGCTGTTTTGTTATTTATTTTCTGTTTGGATGATCTATCCATAGCTGTCAGTGATGTATTTAGGTCCCCTAGTATAATTGTGTTTTGGTCAATTTCTCCCTTTAGTTCCGTTAGTAGTTGCTTGATATATTTCGGTGCTCCCTGATTGGGGGCATAAATATTGATGACTCTTATGTCTTCTTGTTGTATAGTCCCCTTTACCATTATGAAATGTCTATCTTTGTCTCTTGTTATCTTTTTCACCCTGAAGTCTGTTTCATCTGATATCACTATGGCTATACCTGATTATCTCTGGGTACCATTTGCTTGGAGTGTCAATTTCCACCCTTTCACTTTGAGTCTATGCTTTCCTTATAGCTCAGATGTGTCTTTTGGAGACAGCATATGGTTGGGTTTAGATTTTTGATCCAATCTGCTACTCTATGCCTTTTTATTGGTGAGTTCAGTCCATTTACATTTAAGGTGATTATTGATATGTGAGGATTTTCTGTCATTCTATCTCTAGTTTTCTGGTAAGGCTGTGTCTCCATTGTTTCTTTGCCTTTTTGTTGTTGTCTATTATTTCTGTATGATGGTATTCTATGAGGTTTCCGTCTGTTATTTCTTTTGTTACAGTATGTATTTCAGTTCTGGATTTTTCTTGAGTGGTTACCCTTAATTTTAAGTAAAAGAAAGTTTGATATTTAGAGTATTCCATTTTCTTTAGCACACTTACTTTCTCCATTCCCATATTCCGGTTCAGGCCTTTACTCTCCCCCTTTTTATGTTTTGGTTGCCACAAATTGTCCCTGTTGATGGTGGTCGAATAGCCTCTGTTAGTATTTCTTGTAGTGCAGGCCATGTATTAGAAAATTCCCTCAGCTTCTGTATGTCTCGAAAGGTCTTTATTCCTCCTTCATTTCTAAAGGATATCTTTGCTGGATATATTATTCTTGGCTCATAATTTCTCTCTTTCAATAGTTTGAATATTTGGTTCCACTCCCTCCTGGCTTGTAGAGTTTCCGCTGAAAAATCTGAAAATAATCTAATGGGCTTTCCTTTTTAGGTTACCATCTTCTTTTCCCTGGCTGCTTTGAGGATTCTTTCTTTGTCGTTGATTTTAGACAGCTTCAATACAATGTGCCTTGGAGAAGGCCTGTTGGGATTGAGGTAATTAGGTGTTCTATTTGCTTCTTGGATTCCAGGATGCAGTTCTGTCCATAAGTTTGGGAAGTTCTCATCAACAATTTGTTTGAATATATTCTCTGTTTCCTTCTCTCTTTCTTCTCCTTCTGGTATGCCCACTATTCTTATATTGCTCTTTCTGATGGAGTCAGAAAGTTCTTCTAGAGTTCTTTCATTTCTTTTAAGTCTCAAGTCTCTTTCTTCTTCCATCTGTGTAATTTGCAAGTTTCTGTATTCGATGTCATTGGTTCTTTCCTCCATCTGGTTAACTCTACTACCCAAGCTGGTTATTTCATTCTTAATTTCTTCTATTGAGTTCTTAATCTCCAGAAATTCTATATGGTTCTTTTTTATATTTTCAATCTCTTTCATAAAATGCTCATGTTCCTTGATTGCGTTTCTGAGTTCATTAAACTGCCTTTCTGTGTTTTTTTGCATCTTGTTGAGTTTTTTCAGAACTGCAATCTTGAATTCTCTGTCGTTTAAGTCACATATTTCCATATCTTTAAGTTCCTTTTCTGGAGACTTTTCACTTTCTTTCTGAGGTGTCTTGTTGCCTTGGTTATTCATGGCAATTACTGATTTATTATTTCTCTTCCTAGACATCTACAGGAGTGGCCTCTGCAACAGGTTGATAGGAAGAGGTCTTTCTTTTGTTTTCTAATACTTGTTGTTAGAATGTTTTATTTTCTCTCCGATTACAGCCCTTTATTTCTCTCACAGGGTAGTGCTATGTGTTCTCTGCACTATTCCAGCGTCTCACACAATGGGGGGATTCCCTGGGAGACGGGTTTCTCCTCTGTTAATAGTTCGCTTGGGTCACAGGGTGCAGTGTCTGTGTGGGTATGCGAACTTTTGAATTTCCAAAGCTCTTCCTGCACCAGATTCAGAGCCCGTATGTTTCAGCAGTTCTGTTTACTCCTGCAGGGATCCGCCCAGATAGGTGGGGCCAGGGGCGGGGTGAGTTGTGAGAGGTGGCCCAGAGCAATGGCGGCGACCACCATCACAGCCGGTCCTGCTTCCACAGCTTCCTCCCCTTTGTCGGAGCTAGTTGGGCTGCGAATCTGGGTCTGCGGTCCACAGTTCTCAGAACAGCAAATTTTCTGTTCTTTTGATCTGACACTGCTACTGTTCCGCTTCTAGCATTGGGCAGGTGGGGGTGGGGCGAGCTCTGGTAGGGTAGGGAGGGGGTGGCTAGTCTCAGTGTCTAAGGCTTCCGTTCTCTGCTCGGCAGTGAGGGCTTAAACCACCGTTTTCAGCCTTCTTCCCTCAGTCTTTGCTCGGAGGTCTCTGCCGTGAGCATTGGGTTCAGCCGTGTTATATGCTGCCCCCTCAGCCCTGTGGGCCATAAGCGGAGCCCTAGCAGTCCGAGTTCTTCCCTCTCCCGCAACTTTGGTAGTTCAGGGATGCAGCGAGCTCAGAGCACTGAGCTAGCTCTCTGTCCTGCGCCCGCCCGAGGAGCTCCGTCTCCACACTTCTCCCATCCCTCCTCCCCCGCTCGCGTGATTCATCCACCTTTCAGTGAATTCAGTAGTGGGCCTCTTCGTCTTGCCTGTCTGCTGTGCAGAGAGTCCTTTGTGGAGTCATTGTTGTTCGAATAGTTGTAAATTTCAGGGGAGCTTTACAGAGGCTCACTTCACATCGCCATTTTGATCAGGGATCGTCCCGATCTTTTACATTCTTGGTGATTTTCTGTCTAATAATTGTATCAGTTGTTGAGAGGAGAGTGTTGAAGTCCTCAACTATAATTAAGGATTTGTCTATTTCTCTTTTCAGTTTTGTCTATTTTCATTTCATTTTGAGGTTTTGTATTTTAATGTATGCAGGGTGACACTTTGAAATCCTAATATAAATCACGCTTCTCCTTTTTTGCAAAGCCCCACATGATTGCTTAATTCGTTCAGAAATTTGTGTATAGTTTTGAATATCCATAGTGATCTTATAGGGTTCTATATGATCTGGTTCATGGTTACCTCTCGAACTTCATGTCCCACTATTTTCCTACTCACTTATTCTGTTCCAGCCATACTTTCATGTTCTTTGAGAAGAACAGTTATGGTGTCTCCTTAGGGCCTTTAATCTAACTCTTCACTCTGCTAGGAAATGTTCCTCCAACTTAGCATGTGAGTTTGCAGGTGCAGTTATTGCACGAATTGTTAGCTTTACATATCAGGGAAGCCAAGGCCTGGAGAGGGTAAATACCTATAACAAACAGCTTTTTGCTGGTAGAGCCAGGGTATTACGGAGAAGTTGAGCCTGAAAAAGAGCAGTGAGAGAAGGTGAATGAAAAGAGATAAACAACAGCACCTCTGGTTTTACATATAGAAAGAACTGACCCCCCATTCCCCCATTTTAAAAGTTATCCCCCAAAAGTCTGGCACTGAGTCTAAAATTCTAGCAGTATACTTCTTTGGGATAAGCATATACATGCTCTGAGGAAACTAGCAGTGTAACATCTTGTATAACTTAGATTTAATCCAGAGCTTTAAAAAAAAAATTGACAACAGCACATTCACCTCCCTTAATGCTTATCCCATAAAAATCCACTTTGGTGAAACAATGGGTTAAAGCTTTGTGGTTCCAGAAAACTTTGCGAAAAGTCTAACATTACTGAAACGGCCTAATTAGTTATCAGTTTTTCTTACTCTATGATGATTATTTTATCCAATTAGCCCAGGGGTTGGCAAACTATGGCAAAAGCCTCAGCCTTCTACTTGATTTTGTAAATACAATTTTATCAGAACATAGCCATTTCCATTTGTCCTTGGCCGCTTTCTCATTACAAAGTAGAAATAAGTAGTTGTGACAGAGATGTATGGTTAGCAGTAAAACAAAAACAAAAACATATGATTTCACTCATATGTGAGATATAAAACTGAAAGCAACAAATGGACAAGACAAACAAACAAAAACTCATAGACACGGACAATAATTTAATGGTTACCAGAGGGTAAGTGGGGAAAGGATTGGTAGAAGAGGGTAAAGGGGGTCAAATATATGGTGACAAAAGGAGAACTGACTCTGGGTGGTGAGCACACAATGTAATACACAGAATATGTATTATAGAAATGTACGCTTGAAATATATGTAATTTTACTGACCAATGGCACCCTAATAAATTTAATAAAAATTTTTTTAATTAAAAAAGAAATCATAAAACTATACATGTAAAAAAAATTACTATCTGACTCTTTACTGAAAAAGTTTGCTGAGCCCTGGATTTACCCAGTAGCAAAACCTCGAGATTTATTTATTGCTGCCTAACAAATGGCGACAAAGTTTTGTGGCTGACAACAATAATTTATTATTATCTCTCATGGTTCTGTGGATTTAGTGGGCTCAGCTGGGAATTTCTCATTTTGTGCCTCTCAAGCAGTTACAATCTGATGGCAGCTGTGGTTACAGTCATCTGAAGGCTCAAGTGAGCTGAACATCTAAGATGGCTCACTCACATGGCTGGCAGTTGATGCTGAATTATAGCCTGGAGCTCAGCATGGGCTGTTGACTAGAGAACCTATATGTGGCTTCTCCCTTTAAGTTGGATTTCTCACAGCATGGAAGCTATATTCCCAGAGAGATCATTTCAAGAGTAGGAGTACATACTGCCAGTTATCTTAAAGGCTAGGATTGGAACTGGCACAATGACACTTCCACCTTATTCAGCTGGTCAAAGCAGTCACAGGCCAGCCCAGATTCAGGGGGACTTGAGTAATAAACTCTACCTCTGAATAAGGGAAGGGTAACACTGTACATGGAAGGACAGAATTAATGCTGATTATATTGAAGACAAACTACCACCATGGGGAATCAGAATGAGGTGCTTGGGGAGCAAGGTGTAGAAGGTTTTCGCTGGAAAAACTTTCAGGGTGACTGAAACCAATTCTGCTTTTACCTGTGCCTATTGTATAAATAATTATATTGAGGCTCAGAACACTATATATGAAGCTACTGAAGGTCATAGTCTGCCTCACAGTGTTGACAAGGACTGTAGCTGGCTTGCTGGAGGTATGTGACCAAATCTAAAGGAGATAGGGTCTAGGGCGAAGGGGCTGATATAAGCGAGCTGATGGAGCCTGAGTCTCTGAGTAAAGTTCCCTTCTTTCCCTAAGCCTTTCCTTTGTCCCTAGGGCTCACTCAGGTGCCTCGGCTACAATGTAAACATCTAGGCCATAGACAGACAAGATCCCTGACACTATGCCTTGTAAGCTTCTGAAGTCTTTTTCAAATCTAGAATCTGTGCTCCAAATGAATTGTGCCCATCTTGAGGACAGGGACATAATTTTCCATTTTTTTCACTTCTTCTGGCCCTTATATACTTCCTACTGATGCTATATACATAGCAGACAACAGAAATTATAAAGCTATTAAAATTCCAGCTTATTTCCCAGTGTAACCTATGCAGATAAAATTATGTAGTCTGGTCCCTGAATACTACCTCAACTTAATCTGTGACCTTCTGCCATACTCAGTGTCATTATATCATAAGCCATTCTCAATCTCTCTCTCTCTCTGTCTCTGTCTCTCTCTCTCCACATATACTGGATGCATAAATATGTTGTTCTCAATGCTTGGAACATTCTTCCTTTCCACCCACCTTCACTCATTGATCTACTTCTTTGGCATTCTCCTTTGGAGCTTAGCTTAGGTGTTAATTCTTCAAAGAGATCCTCCATGATTTCTCAGATACACCTCTTTTGTGTTCCTACAGCACCCTGTGTTTCCCTCTTAATATTTATTTCCCGACTGTCCTCTAATGTAATTACTTGCTGGTCTGTCTCTTTGACTTCATTACAGTAAGGGCACAGACTGTCTCTGACTTCACTGCTTGAGGGCAAGACTGTCTTCAACTTTGTCTCCCCATGGACTTGGGAGAGGTCTGATACAACAAATGAATGTACCCTCCCTTCAGTGATTTCCACTTTCTCCCCACTTTCCTGTGTATGTCTGCTGGATCCAGTCATATAGTGGGCAGGAGTTGGGAGAGTGGATAAAGAATATATGCCCAAAATGTCATGTGAGCCACTTGCAGCCCCTCAGAACAACCCTTTAGAACTCTTGCTGGTCTTTTCTTGGAAGACTGTTTCCAAGAACCAACAGGCTCCTTTGCAAGGGTCCATTTTTCACAGCCTCCCACTACCAACTCAGTAAGCTCTGCATGTTGAGCACCTCTCCTTGCTTCAACTCTCCCAAACATACAGGACTATGGCATACCATTGGGGAATGTTTGCCAACTCCTGAGTTTGGGAAGTCTGATCTAGGTTTTGTGAGAACAAGGACAGTTTGGTAGCCCTGGGGTGCCACTCAATTGTAAGAGGGCAGTTAATGTATTTGGGAGATTATTGGCCGCCTAAGACCATTTGTCAAGCAGGATGATTATAATTAAATATAACTTGCCGGACTACAAGTGGCTCTCAGACAGCAGAAAAGGGTCCAGGGGAGCACTGCACGTAATGAAGTAGCCCCAGGATAGTGGGCATCAACAGTCCTGCTCGATCAGTCCTTGGAAACATAGTCAGAATTAATGGGGGACTTGTTGAAAGTTGATCGATACCTTTTGAAAAGTGAAATCCTTTTCGGTTCCCATTAAGTGTTGCTAAGGTCATTAGCAGAAATTAGAATAGAGAAATATGACCTTTCATGTGGTAAATTCAGAAGCTGAGAAGACTGATGAGATAGAAATATACTGGCAGCTTATAATAAGTATCTGGGTGGGGAGTGATAACTAAAGATTGAAAATTGACAAATGGGCCAAAGTGTCAGAGACCATGACAGAGAAGGATGGACTTAAGTTTGCACATGGAGCTGATGAGGGAAAGGAATGAGAGCATCAATAATCCAGGAGAGTCACCCATACTGAGGGCGAATTATGGATGACTCAGAAACTGGCTGTAGTTTGCTAGGTGAAGAAGTGGGGGAGATTTTGTTACAAGATGAAGAGATCACTTTCCAGCTATTGAGAAGAGTAAACGATTTGGTCTTCCCTGGGGAGTTAGGGTACCAAAAAGAAATTCACCACACTAGAAGTCACAGGGTCTCAGAAATCTGTTTATTCAGTTTCATCGTGGCTGAATGACTATACCCTCCTCATCCTGCAGGTGGTTGTATCCTTCAAGTGACTAACATGAAATTTCTTTGAAAGCCATCAAGCTATACAAATGTAAGGAATTATCATCATGATCACCCAACTGAATCAAGTGCAAAAGAATAATGTTATAAGGTACTATGTGAGATTTTAATTGTTTCCTCTGATGGAGGTGAACATGTTTGCAGACAATCCTGAATAGTAACAGTGCCCAGATGATTTGTCTTGCACTTTAGAGACACACACACCATGATTTTTTGATGGAAAAGGGTTCAGGGATGTGGGGTGTATATCAGAATGGAGACTGTGATTTTCAATTTCCCTTGCATTTTGGCTTGGCTCAAATCATGATGCCCTGACAGTGGAAAGAAGTGGACTACAAATAGTGATCAAATGGCCAGGGGCACTGTCTGTTGTGCAGACATCCAGGATCTCCAAACCAGCAGTGGAATTTGAGAGTTGGCAGTTTTCCACCCACTGATTTGAATTGACATAATTAGCTGAAGGCTTTCTCATAAGATCTGCCAGAGGCTGAGGCTTTGGGTAATACTTATTATTTGAATGTTGATACTGTGTTAGGTACTGTGCTAAGCATTTTACCTGTACTATCTCAATTAATCTTCTCAACCACCTTGTGGAGTTAGATACTATTTTATCTTCATTTTACAGATAAAGAAATTTAGACTAAGGGAGATTATTAACTTGTCTAATACCTTTTACTAGCGATTAGTAACACCGCTAGTAGAAAACAAAGCTTGGTATTAAACCCATGTTAACTCCAGAGTCTGTGCATCAAACCACACTATAGAATACTGTCATATATATACCGGAGGTACCAAAAAAATGTATACAAATGGACACTTTGGTCAATGTTGCTCAAGCAGGGGTTTGCCGTAATCAGAAGTGCCTGGATGCTGATGGTAACCGCTTTGAGAACTTCTTGTAATTGCAGAAGTCAAACATGACTTGTATTCATCTTTTGTTATCAGTATATATTGAGTATTACAATTTTAATACAGTTTTTTTCCTTTCTTAAAATGTGTATACATTTTCAACATCTCTGTGTGTGTGTGTGTGTGTGTGTGTGTGTGTGTGTGTGTGTGTGTATCTGAGACTCTGGGAAGGAAAGAAATGTGACCTGCTTCAGGCCCCCAAACTAGTTAGTGGGTCTACATCTATATCCATTTATTCGTGGAGTGAATCCAGTATGTTCACAAATGAGGAATACAACAAAGTTTAATTTTATAAATTTAGCTCAGGTCTTGTAGTAATGATGATGATAATGACAGTAATGACAACAGCAACAGCTAATAAACATTGACTATCTATTATGTCCTTGGCACTGTAATAGCTACTTCATATGTATACTCATTTATTTATTCATTAAGCAAATGTTTGAGGACTTGCTATAAACAAGGGAATGTTATAGGGACTAGGAATAGAGCGATGGATAAGACAAACTTGATGCCTGTTCTTAGATGGAGTCTTAGATGTCTTAAATAAAAGATACCAACTATAAATGTGAAAACACCCACCTCATGCTACTGGGCAGCACCTACATTATTCTGTTCAGTTAGGTGACATACACACAGTGCTCGATTTACAATGGTTGGACTTAACGATATTTTGACTTTACGATTGTGTGAAAGCATTATGCATTCAGTGAAAACTGTGCTTCGAATTTTGAATGTTGATCTTTCCCTGGGCTAGCAATATGTGGTATGATACTCTCTTGTGATGCTGAGCAGTGGCAGCGAGATGATTTTGCCCAGCTGTAGACTAATATAAGTGTTCTGAGCACATTTAAGGCAGGCGAGGCTAAGTTATGATGTTTGGTAGGTTAGGTGTATTGAATGCATTTTTGACTTACAATGTTTTCAACTTATGATGGGTTTATTGGCATGTAACCCATAAGTCGAGCATCTGTACTTCTACATTGTTTGAGTGCATTTTGGGGATGAGGACACAGAGAGATCTATGTGGTAATATTCCTGCAGGATTCCTTAGTCTTTTTGTGTAATGGACCCCCTTGAAAATCTGAAAGTTATGCACTCCCACACAGGCATGAATTAACAAGTGTGCACTTGTGCACACACATATATTTATGCTTATAATTTCAGCTCTGGATCAGTGGTTCAAAAGGTTCTCAAAAGGATAATATCATGCCCTAAAGAATATTTCCAAGTTAGTGGGGGCTGTTATTGACACATAGGTGGTAGGATCCAGAAATACAATTATAGGGCAGTCCTCACAATGAAAAATGCTCCAGTGTGTCACCAGACTTTCATATGTTCTGCTGGACATTTATGTACGTGAAACACTTAGTTATAAATTATCAGAGCCTAGAATTGAAATCTGTTTTAAATGACATAAAGTGTTTACATAACATAAAAGTAGGTACTGAATTTTTCAGAAACCCAACTACAGTGTAAATTGAGATGGAATGGTATTTCTTTTCTTAGGAACTATACAAGTTGTTCTCCATTTTGGAAAATGATATTATTAACATCAATAATGTTGAGAGTTTAGAATCAGTGATACAGCATACCTATATCAGTACGCATTTGTAGATGTTGTTTTATTGGTGATTTCATACTGGCCTTTTAAGTTCTACTGTAGTCAATGCCTGAGATTTACATATTGATTTACATATTATATAAATATGTAAATAATTACAAATTATTTTCACGTTATAGGGCAATATATTGATATTTTTGAAATCATGTGTGTAGGTGGGTTTTATTATCTGTCAGTTTCATTTCAGGATGATAATAGAGATGTCACAAACTACATTTTAAAAAAAGGGAACGGCTCTTATAAGATTGAGAACAACTTACCTAGAATAAGAATTACAGTCTGAAGGAAATTAAATCTGGCAGGAGAGGTAATAATGCCTTCCATTTATAAGTACCTACTGTGTGTCAGTTATAGGCTAAGGGCATTTTCCATGAGCTCATACTGGCGGTGCCAAAAACATGTATACATACTTTAAGAGATGTTATTTATGTATTACTTTTCAAAGTTGAATTGAATTACAGTAGCAATGTGTAGTATGACATTTGCTCAAAAGATGGCATTAATCAAATGAATGCTAGCATCACCATATGATAGGCAGGACAGTCAAAGTAAATGGCAGAAGCACAGTTGTTGTTTGAGGAGCGCAAGACCACTGAGACATGAGAGCTTACGTCGATGAGAATTTGCCAGGACAATGGACAGGACGAAGAGGTGCGGTTGAGTTCTCCTGACTTAACATCCCTTGAATTATAGCTATGGGGGACCTTAAAGGATGTGGTGTACCGTAGAAAACTGGCTACACTAGCGGTGCTTCGGGAAGAAATTGAAATGGTATGTGCAGCGATACAAGTGGACACTTTGGTCAACATTGTCAAGCAGTAGTTTGCTATAATCAGAAGTGTCTGGACACTGATGGTAACCACTTTGAGCACCTCTTGTACTTGCAGAAGTCAAACGTGACTTGTATTCATCTTTTGTTATTGGTACATATTGAGTATTACAACTTTAGTACAGTTTTTTCCTTTCTTAAAATGTGTATACATGTTTTTGGCACCCTCTGTATATTCCTCACAAGCCACACCCTATTTCCTAAGCTATGGGACAGAAAATGAGCACCAGAAGAGACGCAAAGGAGAAGTCATTGAAAATGTAGAATTTCAGGCTAGAGATGTGTGGTCCAACTCTAGGTTTGCTACCCTTTCACTGCTCTTTAGAGTGATTGCACTGTGAACTATGACTGAGCCCACAGAAGACTCTTACTCCCACAGCAGGGGCTGTTATTGCACACTCTGTATGTGTGGGTTGATAGAGGCAGGGGTTACAGAGTTGGGGAAATCTCTATGAGGCAATGAGGATTGATTACTGCATACGTACCTTTCTTCCTCTAGGACTATGACGACTCTTGGTAGTATATTAAAATATGACTTACAAGAATAAGTCATTCATTCATCTTTTTTACCACTACCACTGGGCAAAAATCTCTGAGCCACAGCTCCAAAGCCAGGTGTGGGGACAGTGGGCCACTTTTCTTGGAATGACACCTATGATTTATGACCAGGCTGCTTGGCAGGGGCAGTAGCCTCTGGTCTTCTCTGCTTGCCTCTCCCAGTGTGAGACCTCTGCCTTATGAGGGAGCTCAGGCAAGGGCAATTGGGTCTCTACTATTTTTATCCATCCATACCCGGGGTAGAGCCTCTGACTTATGGGTATGGACTGGGTGGAGGAAAGGATACTTCACCATTTCTCTTGGCCACACTTAACAGGAATTTAGCATCTGCAACTCATAGTTGGGAGTAGAAATGATAAGTTTTTGGTTTTTTTTAATTTAATTTTTTTATTTTTTTAAATTTAATGGGGTGACAATTGTTAGTAAAATTACATAGATTTCAGGTGTGCAATTCTGTATCACATCATCTATAAATTACATTGTGTGTTCACCACCCAGAGTCAGTTCTCCTTCCATCACCATATATTTGATCCCCCTTACCCTCATCTCCCACCCCCCAACCCCCTTACCCTCTGGTAACCACTAAATTACGTTCCCCAGATTAATTTTCAAACCCCGTGGCCATCCTGTGGTCACCGACTGCCCTCCAATCCCCTCACCCTCCCCCCTACCCCCACCCCCTCCGCCCATCTAGCAACCCTCAGTTTTTCCTCTTTGTCTCCAAAACTGTTTCTGATTAGTTCATTCACTTATTCTTTTCTTTAGATTCCGCATATAAGTGAGATAATATGGTACTTATCTTTCTCTGTCTGACTTATTTCACTTAACATAATCTTCTCTAAGTCCATCCATGTTGTTGCAAATGGTAAGATTTCTTTCTTCTTTATGGCTGCGTAATACTCCATTGTATAAATGTACCACAGTTTCTTAATCCAGTCATCTACCGATGGGCATTTTGGTTGTTTCCATGCCTTAGCTATTGTGTATAGTGCTGCAATAAACATAGGAGTGCATAAAGATTTTTGAATTGGAGTTTTGGATTTCTCCGGATAGATACCTAGGAGTGGAATTACTGGATCAAAGGGTAGTTCCATTTTCAGATTTTTGAGATACCTCCATACTGTTTTCCATAGTGGCTGCACCAATCTGCAATCCCACCAACAGTGCACAAGCGTTCCCTTTTCTCCACATCCGCACCAGCACTTGTTGTTTGTTGATTTATTGATGATAGCCATTTTGACTGGGGTGAGGTGGTATCTCATTGTGGTTTTTATTTGCATTTCTCTGATGGTTAGTGAGGTTGAGCATTTCTTCATATGTCTGTTTGCCATCTGTATGTCCTTTTTAGGAAAATGTCTCTTCAAGTCCTCTGCCCATTTTTTAATTGGGTCGTTTGTTTTTTTGGATTTGAGTTGAGTGAGTTTTTCATAGATTTGTGATATTAATGCCTTATCAGATATATCATTGGCAAATATCTTTTCCCATTCAGTAGGATCCCTTTTTGTTTTATTGATGGTTTCCTTTGCTGTGAAAAAAGTTTTTAGTTTGATATAATCCCACATGTTTATTTTTTCTCTTACTTCCCTCTCGCGAGGGGATATATCAGTAAAAATCTTACTCCGGGTAATGTCTGAGAAGTTTCTTCCTATATTTTCTTCTAGGTATTTTATGGTTTCAGATCTTACATTTAAGTCTTTAAGCCATTTTGAATTTATTTTTGTATATGGTATAAGGAGGTGGTCCAGCTTCATTTTTTTGCATGTGTCTGTCCAGGTTTCCCAGCACCATTTATTGAATAGACTGTCTTTACTCCATCGTACATTCTTGCTTCCACTGTCGTAGATTAAATGGCCATATAGGCGTGGATTTATTTCTGGACTCTCTATTCTGTTCCATTGATCTATGTGTCTGTTTTTATGCCAGTACCATGCTGTTTTGATTACTGTAGCCTTGTAGTATAATTTGAAGTCAGGTATTGTTATACCTCCCACTTTGTTCTTATTTCTCAAGATTGCCTTTGCTATTCGGGGTCTTTTATGGTCCCATATAAATTTTAGGATTATATGTTCTATTTCTGTGAAAAATGTTGTTGGTAGTTTGATAGGAATTGCGTTGAATATGTATATTGCCTTAGGCAGTATGGACATTTTAACTATATTAATTCTTCCTATCCATGAACATGATATGTGTTTCCATCTATTTATATCTTCCTTCATTCCTTTCTTCAGTGTCTTATAATTTTCTGAGTACAGATCTTTTACTTCTTTGGTTAAATTTATTCCCAGGTGTTTTATAGTCTTTGGAGCGATTGTAAATGGGATTGTTTTTTTAATTTCTCCTTCTGATGTTTTATTATTGGTATATACAAATGCAACTGATTTCTGAATATTAATTTTGTATCCTGCTACTTTACTAAATTCATCTATCAGCTCTAATAGCTTCTTGGTGGAGTCTTTAGGGTTCTCTCTATATAGTATCATATCATCTGCATAAGGAAATGATACGTTTTTGAGTCCTTTCCCTTCTGCTGAGTTATGGAGTCCCTTGACTGGATGCTGAAGGGAGGAGCCCTGTCAGGCTTAGCGGGGGAGGAGGAAAGTGGGAATGGGTCATGACTCATGTGATGCAAACTCTCACAGTTCTTACCAAGATTTAGTAGATTTTCTTAAATAATTATTTCTTCACTTGCTATATTGCTTTAGGACAATTTTGAGAGGCTTTAAATGTTTTTTTTTTTTTAAATAATGTTATCAGTTATGCTTGTTTTACTGGGAAGTAAATAGCCTCTTCATCATATACATTTCTGATGCCTGCTTTTCTCTATAACTCGAGAGGGATTCTGACTTCCAAGAAAACACTGTCACAGCTGTCAATGCTACATTGTGCCTGTATGATATCATCCCTGGACCATGTGCTCAAGTAGATATTAAGTTCTTAGAGGAGAAGGACTGGATTTAATACAACCATGACACCGTGCATATTATATGGACCCAAAGAAATCATTCAAAGAATGAATGTACAAATCAGTAGCTATAGTTTCTATTTGAAAATGACCTCTAAAGTGGAGCATCACTCCCATTCCTTAAGTCTGAGCTCTGCATAGTGATTTTTTTCCAAAGAGTACTGTATGGACAGGGGGAAAAAGAGTTACTTTACAGTGGAGAAATTTGACAAAAAGTATCTCAAGCCAGTTGATCAAGGTTAACATCAATAATGATGTTATATTAATAGTGTGTACTCTTGATATGATGAGATGAGAATAGCACTTGACCTTTTACTTCTTCTTGCCAAAAACACATAACCACAGTCTAGTCATGAGAAAAATATCAGACAAATCCAAATTGAAGCACATTCTACAAAATGCCTAATTTTCAAGGTCATCAAAAACAAAGAAAGTCTGATAAACAATCACAACAAAGAGAAACCTAAGTGCATATTATAAATAAATGTAATATGGTATGCTGAATGGAATCCTGAAACAGAAATAAGACATTCAGTAAAACCTAAGGAAATATAAATAAAACATGGATTTTAGTTAATTATGATGTATCAATATTGGCTCACTAATTGCAACAAATGTGTCATACTGATGTAAGACAATAATAGGAGAAAGCAGGTGTTGGGTACATGAGAACTTTCTGTACTATCTTCTCAGTTTTTACCTAAAACCTGAAATTATTCTACAATGAAAAACTTTATTAAAAACAAGTCTACAAAGAGGCAGACCTTGAACTGGGCATAAAGTACCTCAGTCAGACTGAGACTGTTTTTCTTAAGGTCCTTTATGAGATGGGTTCCATGGAGACCCAGGAAAAAAACTAGATAGGGGAGAGTCAGAACTCTATTTTTTTTTGGCCCATTAGTTTCTTTCCAATGAATCTTTCCCAAAGGGAAATCCAGATGAGTGCACAAAGAATTCCATGCCAAGAACGGTTATAGCAAAATGATTTGTTAACAGTAAAACTCTGCAATATCCTAAATGCCCACACTGGGGCAGTATCTCACTGTTCTGTAGAACATCAATGCAAGGAGATAATCTACATAATAAAGGGATCCATGAACAAACAGGAAACTCTGCATATCATATTCCCTTGGAAAGTCCAATACGCATTGATGTAATAAGGCTCTGAGATCAGTCTTGCTGAAAAGAAACTTGTAAATATTTTTTTGAACCAGGGTTTGAAAACTCATTTGACCATGGATTGCTTTTTGATATTTTTTTTCTAACCAAATGCTAATAATATCATCACATTTTGGGAACTGCTGCACTGGGGGTTGGACTATGTAAATTATAGCATATATTTTTAATGGAATATGATATAGAAATTAGTGAAATCATGTTTTTTGAGAATATTTAAGGAATTGGGTAAATGTATACAATTTTAAATAGCAAAAACAAGATACACATTTGTATACACAATATAATCTTGTTTAATTTTTTTCTATGCATAAAAAATACAGTAGAAAAACTACAAAGTTAATAGTAGTTACTTATGAGTTGTGCAGTTACAGGTAATGTAAACTTCTTTATAATCTTGTAATTTCTTAAAGGTTTACAAAATAAATCCAAACTGAAAGACCAGGTTCCAGTTTCCTCCTACCAGACTCCTATGTCCTACTGACTAATGTAAAAATGCCTGCTCCTTCCCAGGAGACAGGAAGAATTGGAGTTGGGTTGGCAGCTTTCACTGCCTCTCTGAGAAGAAACCTGTGGTGCTAACCCATTGTCAGTGTCTAGCACGGGACTGAGCACTAGTATGTGCTCAGTAGGACTTGCTGAATAAATGACCTGAAATTTTCAGGTCACCAATTTCATTAATAGAAACTGCATTCAATGAATCTGCAATGTTATTATATGATATAATTTGCATAGAATATGATATGGCTGAGAATCAAATACATGATGCTGGAGACTGAGGGGAGCTTGGTCTTTATTCTAGGTTTGCTACTACTTCTTTGTGTGATCTTGGACAATTACTTCCCCTCACTGGGCCTTGGTTTTCCCAAATAAAAAACAAGTCATTGGACTATGAAATTGGTTTTCTACTGCATTTACAATAAAACTCAAATTCTTTACATGGACCTACTTGATCAGTCCTCTGTCTTCCTTTTTGCCCTCATCTCCTACTACCTTCTCTTTCCCTTGTTCTGTTCCAATTACACCTCAGGATCTCTTCCTTCTGCCTGGAAGGCTGTCTCCCCAGATCGGGCTCTGTTTTGGTACTCATGTCCCAGTTTAAACGTCACCTCATAAAGGCCTTCCCTGACCACCTAATAGAAGAGTTCCCTTCACCTTTTCCTTATCACTCTCTTTCCTATTACCTTGTATTATTTCCTTCCTGGAAATAATTATTTTATATTTGCTTTGTTTATTTTATCATTGGCTTGCTTATTGTTTGCCTTACCTCACTGATAAGACTGAGCTCCACGAAAGTAGGGAATCTTGTTGACCTTGTTCATTTCTGCATCTGTAATGACTAGGACAATGCCTGGCACATAATAAGTAATTGATAGATGTTTGTGGAATGAATGAAGAAGAAGCTGACATTGACTTGTTTAATGAACACCTATATAGCACTTACTCTGTACTGCTCGAAGTGCTTTACAAATTTTAACTTATTTAATTCTCATAACATGAAAAGCACTATGAGGTAGACACTATTATTCTTCCCATTTTAAAGACAAGGAAACTGAGGCAGAGAGAATCTAAGTAACTTGCCCAAGATTATACTGTAGTTTACATGGGTTATCTCTTTTAATGCTACCTACTTTGTAGAGAGTAAATGCTATTATTACCCCATTTTGTTGGCAAGGAAACAAAGACTTAGTGAAGTTAAACAATTTTCCCGCGATTACACAACTGGGTTAGTGGCAAAGAAGGACCTTGAATCCAGAGTATCTGACTCTAGAACTCTGCTCTCTTGTGACTGAGTGACTATTGCAGAAGTGTCCTACCCGCCCTTTCTGTACAAATGGCAGAATGTAAGAATGTGCAGGTCATGTGTCCACAAAGGTCATGTAGCAGGCAAGGCTGTATTGGGGTGAAAGGCTGGTTTGGAAAGAAGATGGGGTTGAACCACCTGGAGTACATGATGGAGTAGGTCAAGCCTTTGAAGCTGGCTTATATCCTTGCTTCCCACTGGAGACAGTTCCTTTAAGGGTCAAGGCTAAAGGGACATTGCCTGGGCCAAAGGACTCTCAGTCCCAGAAGGAATTGTTGAGCCGCTCTGAATCTTTTCCTGCTCCAAGCTAAACCATGGCCACTCTTGGGTTGTATATCCAGCTGCAGAAACATCATACAGGCCTAGGAAAGCTACAGGACAAATCCAGAGGTGTGACCAATTGGGCTTGCTGAGAGATAGAACAGTGGACACAAAGACAAACTAGAAACATTGCCTACTCTGGAGGGATTGATAACTTTGCACTTATCAAGCAGATAACTCCATCCACCAGGCAGAACGATGGACTAGCCTGGACAGTCAGGTTAGATTCTGGAGAACCCAGGAAAGTCACAATTCTAGATAATTTATTATCTACCTGTTTACCTAAAATATCTGCCCCCCTTTTCCTGTTGTTCTGTATAGGACCACCACACTGAATGACTTCAGAGGGAGTCATTAATTTCATGGTGTATATAAATGGTGACTCTGGAGTTGTTCCTAATGTTTACAATGGCTCTGGTGCTGTAGTTCAACTTCTGTGTCTTGCTGTGGATTCATTCATTTTGGAGTGCCCTGTCCATCCTATCATCAAATCCTGTAGACCCAGTTTTGATCACTGAAAGCCTCCAGAGTGCCACTCGCTAAAGTCTTCCATCAGGATAAAACATTCAGATGTGCTCTCTAATATTCAGCTAGGTGACATTTTCACAGACCTCTTCAGTCAATATGGACTAAGAATCCAGTGGTCATGAAAAAAACAAGCCATTCAATTTATAAATGTTAATATTGAAAGATTTCAAGGATGAGACTGTGAGCCTCTCTGACCATTTGTTTCCTTAATGTTTTAATAATGAATCACATAGTTTTCCTGAAATGTGTAATGTTAAATGTGTTTTACCTGTTTCAAAATTAACACTTGTAAGTGCATAAAACGTTTATTAGAATTGTAGGTGCTTCTGAGTCTAGGTATAGACCTATGACAGAAAGTGCATAAACATTTCTTTTTTTCCTTTATTTTTTTATTTTTTTAATTTATTGGGGTGACAATTGTTAGTAAAGTTACATAGATTTCAGGTGTACAATTCTGTATTACATCATCTATAAATCCCATTGTGTGTTCACCACCCGGAGTCAGTTCTCCTTCCATCACCATATATTTGATCCCCTTTACCCTCATCTCCCACTCCCCATCCCCCTTACCCTCTGGTAACCACTAAACTATTGTCTGTGTCTATGAGTTTTTGTTTCTCATTTGTTTGTCTTGTTCTTTTGTTGTTTTTGGTTTATATACCACATATCAGTGAAATCATATGTTTCTCTGCTTTTTCTGTCTGACTTATTTTGCTTAGCATTATAACCTCAAGATCCATCCATGTTCTCACAAATGGTCCTATTTCATCTTTTCTTACCACTGAATAATATTCCATTGTGTATATATACCATAACTTTATCCATTCATCTATCGAAGGACATTTTGGTTGTTTCCATGTCCTGGCCGCCGTAAATAAAGCTGCAATGAACACTGGAGAACACGTATCTTTATATATAAATATTTTCAGATTTTTTGAGTAGATACCCAGGACAGGCATTGCTGGGTCATACGGTAATTCTATTCATAATTTTTTGAGGAACCTCCACACTGCCTTCCATAGTTGCTGCACCAGTCTGCATTCCCACCGACAGTGTATGAGGGTTCCTTTTACTCTACAGCCTCTCCAACACTTGTTATTATTTGTCTTGTTGACAATCATTCTAAATGGGGTGAGGTTATATCTCATTGAGGTTTTTATTTGCATTTCTCTGCAGATAAGTGATGTTGAGCATTTTTTCATATGTCTATTTGCCATTTGTATGTCCTCTTTGGAGAAATGTCTCTTCAGGTCCTCTGCCCATTTTTCAATTGGGTTGTTTGTTTTTTGTTGTTGAGTTGCATGAGTTCCTTATATATTTTGGATATTAACCCCTTATCAGAGGCACTGTTTGGAAAAATCTTTTCCCATTCACTTGGTTGTCTCTTTTTTTGTCGACGTTTTCTTTTGCTGTGCAGAAGCATTTATGTTTGATATAGTCCCATTCATTTATTTTAGCTTTTACTTCCCTTGCCTTTGGGGTCAAATTCATAAAATGCTCTTTGAACCCAAGGTCCATAAGTTTAGTACCTATGTTTTCTTCTATGCAGTTTATTGTTTCAGGTCTTATGCATAAGTCTTTGATGCATTTTGAATTAATTTTGGTACATACTGACAGATAGCAGTCCAGTTTCATTCTTTTGCTCATGGCTTTCCAATTCTCCCAACACCATTTATTGAAGAGACTGTCTTTTCTCCATTGTATGTTTTTTGCTTCTTTGTGAAAAATTGTCTGTCCATGTTTATGTGGTTTTATTTCTGAGTTCTCAGTTCTTTTCCATTGGTCTACGTGTCTGTTTTTCTGCCAATACCACGCTGTTTTGATTATTGTTGCCTGGTAGTAAAAGCTAAACTCAGGGAGTGTGATACCTCCAGCACTGTTCTTTTTTGTTAAGATTGCTTTGGATATTCGGGGTCTTTTAGGTTCCAAACAAATGCGGTGATTGTTGTTCTATTTCTTTAAAAAATGCCATTGGGATTTTGATGGGGATTGCATAAATCTATATATTGCTTTGGGTAATATGGCCATTTTAACTATGTTCATTCTTTCAATCCATGAGCACGGGATATCTTTCCATTTCTTTGTGTCTTCTTCAATTTTATTTTTTTTAAAATCTTATAATTTTCAGCATACAGGTCTTTCACATCCTTGGTTAAGTTTATTCCTAGGTATTTTATTCTTTTTGCTGCAACTGCAAAAGGAATTGTTTTTCTTATTTCTTTTTCTGAGATTTCATTGTTAGCATATAGGAATGCAATCGACTTTTGTACATTGATTTTGTAGCCAGCAACTTTACTGTATTTGTTGATTGTTTGTAATACCTTTTTGGTGGAGCCTTTAGGGTTTTCTATATATAGCATCATGTCATCTGCAAAGAGTGACAACTTAACTTCTTCATTCCCAATTTGGATACCTTTTATTTCTTTCCCTTGCCTGTTAGCTCTGGCGAGGACTTCCAACACTATGTTGAAAAGCAGAGGTGATAGGGGACAGCCCTGTTGTGTTCCTGAACGTCGAACAGAGCTTCAGTTTTTCACCGTTAATTATGAGATTAGCTGAGGGTTTGTCATATATGGCCTTTATTATGTTAAGGCATTTTCCTTCTATACCTATTTTATTAAGTGTTTTAATCATAAATGGATGTTGTATCTTGTCAAATGCTTTTTCTGCATCAATTCATATAATCATATGATTTTTGTCCATTATTTTGTTTATGTGATGTATCACATTGATGGATTTGCATATGTTGAACCGTGCTAGTGCCCCTGGGATGAACCTCACTTGGTCATGATGAATAATCTTTATAATGCATTGCTGCATTTGATTTGCTAGAATTTAGTTTAGGATTTTTGCATCTGTATTCATCAGAGATATTGGTCTGTAGTTCTTTTATTTTGTGTTGTCCTTACCAGGATTTGGTATCAGGGTAATGTTGGCCTCATAAAATGAGTTAGGGAGTACTGTCTCTTCAATTTTTTGGAAGAGTTTGAACAGGATTGGTATTAGATCCCCTTGAAAGTTTTGGTAGAATTCAAGATTGAAGCCATCTGGTCCGGACTTTTGCTTTTGGGAAGGTTTTGGATGACTGATTCAATTTCTTTACTGGTGATTATTCTGTTTAGATTTTCCAGTTCTTCATGGTTCAGCCTAGGAAGGCTATATGTTTCTAAGAACTTCTCCATTTCTTCTAAGTTATTGAATTTGGTGGCATAAAGTCCTTCATAGTATTCTTGGATGGTCCTTTGTATTTCTGTGGCGTCCATGATAATTTCCCCTTTTTCATTTCTGATTTTGTTTATTGGTGTCTTCTCTCTTTTTATCTTAGTGAGCCTAGCCAATGGTTTGTCAGTTTTGTTAATCTTTTCAAAGAACCAGCTCTTTGTCACATTAATTTTTTCTATTGTCTTTTTGTTCTCTGTTTCATTTAGTTCTGCTCTGATTTTTGTTATTTCCTTTCTTCTGCTGACCTTGGGTTTCACTTGTTCTCCTTTTTCTAGTTTTTTAAGGTGTAACATGAGGTTATTTATTTGAGATTTTTCTTGTTTCTTGAGATAGGCCTGTAATGATATAAATTTCCCTCTTAAAACTGCTTTTGCTGCATCCCAAAAATTTCGGTAGGATGTATTTTCATTCTCAATTGTTTCTATGTGTCTTTTGATCTCTCCTCTAATTTGTTCTTGGACCCGGTTGTTCTTTAAAAGTATGTTGTTTAATCTCCATGTATTTGTGGTTTTTCCTGCTTTCTTTTTGCAGTTGATATCCAATTTGAAAGCCTTGTGATCAGAGAATATGCTTGGTATGATTTCAATCTTCTTAAATTTGCTGAGGTTAGTTTTATGTCCCAATATATGGTTTATCCTTGAGAATGTTCCATGTACGCTAGAAAAAAATGTATAGTCTGATGTTGTAGGATGAAGTGTTCTATAAATGTCAATTATGTTCCTTTCATCTAATGTGTCATTTAGGGCTGCTAATTCATTATTTATTTTCTCTTTGTATGATCTATCCATAGCTGTCAATGATGTATTTAGGTCTCCTAGTATAATTGTGTTTTGGTCAATTTCTCCCTTTAGTTCTGTTAGTAGTTGCTTGGTATATTTTGATGCTCCCTGATTGGGGGCATGAATATTGATAACTGTCACGTCTTCTTGCTGTATAGTCCCGTTTACAATTATGAAATGCCCGTCTTTGTCTCTTGTTACCTTTTTCACCCTGAAGTCTGTTTCATCTGATATCAGTATGTCTACACCTGAATTTCTCTGGATACCTTTTCTTGTAGTGTCAATTTCCACCCTTTCATTTTCAGTCTATGCTTGTCCTTGTAGCTGAGATGTGTCTCTTGGAGACAGCATATGGTTGGGTGTAGTTTTTTTATCCAATCTGCTACTCTGTGACTTTTTATTGATGAGTGCAGTCCATTTACATTTAGGGTGATTATTGATATGTGAGGATTTCCTATCATTCTATCATTAATTTTCTGGTAAGACTGTTTCTCCATTGTTTCTTCGCATTTTTGTTATTGTCTATTATTTCTATATGGTGGTATTCTATGATTTTTCCCTTTGTTTCTTCTATTAAACTATATATTTCAGTTCTGGATTTCTTTTTAGTGGTTACCTTCAATTTATGTAAAAGAAAGTTTGATATTTGGAGTATTCCATTTTCTTCAGCATGTCTACTTTCTCCATTTCCATATTCCAGTTAGGCCTTTACTGTTCCCCTTTTCATCTTTGGTTGCCACAAATTGTCCCTGTTGATGGTGGTGGAATAGCCTCCCTCAGTGTTTCTTTTGGTGCAAGTCGTGTATCAGAAAATTCCCTCAGCTTCTGTATGTTTGGAAAGGTCTTTTTTCTTCCTTCATATCTAAAGGACACCTTTGCTGGGTATATTATTCTTGGCTCATAATTTCTCTCTTTCAATAGTTTAAATATTTGATTCCACTCCCTCCTGGCTTGTAGATTTTCTGCTGAGAAATCTGATGATAATCTAATGGGCTTTCCTTTGTAGGTTACTGTCTTCTTTTCCCTGGCTGCCTCGAAGATGCTTTCTTTGTCATTGATTTTTGACAGCTTCAATACAATGTGCCTTGGAGAAGGCCTGTTGGGGTTGAGGGAATTAGGTGTTCTATTTGCTTCTTGGATTCGAGGATCCAGTTCTTTCCACAATTTTGGGAAGTTCTCATCAACTATTTGTTTAAATATACTCTCTGTTCCCTTCTCTCTTTCTTCCCCTTCTGGTATGCTCATTATTCTTGTATTGCTGTTTCTGATGAGACCAAAAGTTCTTATAGAGTTCTTTCATTTCTTTTTTTTTTTCTATTAAGTTTATTGAATGACAATTGTTAGTAAAGTTACGTTATTTCAGGTGTACAATTCTGTATTACATCATCTGTAAATCCCCTTGTGTATTCACCATCCAGAGTCAGTTCTCCTTCCATCACCATATATTTGAACCCCTTTACCCTCATCTACCACCCCCCTCATCCCTTAAAGCAACAAAAGAAGAAGACAAATAATAAAGAGTTCTTTCTTTCTTTCAAGTCTCAAGTCTCTTTCTTCTTCCATTCATGTCATTTCCCGGTTTCTATCTTTGATGTCACTGATTCGTTCCTGCATCTGATCAACTCTACTACCTGAGCTGGCTATTTCATTCTTCATGTCTTCTGTTGAGTTCTTAATCTCCAGAAATTCCATTTGATTCTTTTTTAAAATTTCAATCTCTTTGGTAAAATGTTCGTGTTGTTCTTTGATTGTGTTTCTGAGTTCATTAAACTCCCTTTCTGTGTTTTCTTGCATCTCGTTGAGTTTTTTCAGAACTGCAATCTTGAATTCTCTGTCATTTAAGTCACATATTTCCGTATCTTTAAGTTCATTTTGTGGAGACTTTTCACTTTCTTTCTGAGCTGTCTTATTGCCTTGGATATTCATGGCAATTAATGATTTATTATTTTACTTCCTAGACATCTGCAGGAGTGGGTTCTGCAACAGGATGATAGGAAGAGGTCTTTCTTTGGTTTTCCAGTATGTGTTGGTAGTATATTTTTCTCCAACTGCAGTCCTTTTGTCTCTCTCACATTGTAGTGTTATGTTTTCTCTGCACTATTCCAGCTTTGCAAACCATGAGGGAATTCCCTGCAAGGCGGGCTTCTCCTCTGTTAAGAGTTCGCCTGGGTCAGAGGGCACCACATCCATTTGGGGATGTGGAGAGCTTCTGAAGTTCCAAAGCTCTTCCTGCACCAGATTCAGAGCTCAGGTGTTTCAGCAGTTCTGTTTACTCCTGCAGGGATCCGCCCAGATAGGTGGGGACAGGGGAAGGGTGAGTTGTGAGAATTGGCCCAGAGCACTGACGGTGACGACCACCACAGCCAGTCCTGCTTCCACAGCTCTCTCCCCTTTGCCAGAACTAGTTGGGCTGCAAGTCTGTGTCTGTGGACCACAGTTCTCAGAACTGCAAATATTCTGTTCTTTTGTTCTGACACTGGACTATACCACTTCTGGCACTGGCCAGGTGGGGGAGGGGAGAGCTCTGGGAAGGTAGGGAGGCGGTGGCTAGTCTCAGTGCCTTAGGCTACTGTTTTCTGCGGCAGTGAGGGCTTAAACTACCGTTTTCAGCCTTCTACGCTCTGTTCTTTCTCCGAGGTCTCTGCTGTGAGCGTTGGGTTCAGGGGTGTTATATGCTTTCCCTTCAGCCCTGTGGGCCATAAATGGAGGCTTAGCAGTCCGAGGTCTTCCCTCTCCCACAGCTGTGGTAGTTCCGGGATGCAGCGAGATTGGAGCTCTCAGCTAGGTCTGTGTCCTGCTCCTGTGCGACCCTGTCTCCACACTTCTCCCTTACAGCCTCCCCTGCTCATGCATTTGCCCACCTTTAGGTGAATTCAGTAGTGAGACCCTTCCTCTTGTGTGTCTGCTCTCCAGCGAGTCCTTTGTGGAGTTATTGTTTTTCAATTTGTTGTAAATTCCAGGGGAGATTTCCAGAGGATCAACTCACGCCGCCATTTTGATGACGTCTCGCATATACCTTTCAACCTATCTTTTTTCGAAGATAGTCTGACTGGTTTTGTGGCAGTTTGATCACTCGGAAGTTTGTTCATTGGGCTCACTAGGGATTGTATTGAATGGAATAAGATTGTTAATTGTGTTTACAGTGAAATGTATGAAAGAATAAATAGATGTAATCCCTTAACATTTTATTAATAACTATTAAGATCTGCTAGAACAGCAGATGTCATCAAAATGGCGGCGTGAGGTGATCCTCTAGAAATCTCCCTTGGAATTTATAACAAATAGAAAAACTATAACTCCGTGAAGGACTCCCTGCACAGCAGACAGGAAAGACGAAGATGCCCACTACTGTATTCACCTAAAGGTTGGCAAACTGCGAGAGCAGGGGAGGAGGGAAGGGAGAAGTGTGGAGACAGGACCGCACAGGCGCAGGACACAGAACTAGCTCAGTGTTCTCAGCTCGCTGCATCCCGGAACGACTGCAGCTGTGGGAGAGGGAAGAAGTCAGACGGCTAGGGCTCTGCTTATGGCCCACAGGGCTGAGGGGACATATAACACAGCTGAACCTAACGCTCACGGCAGAGACCTCGGAGCAAAGACTGAGGGAAGAAGGCTGAAAATGGAGGTTTAAGTCCTTAATGCAGAGCAGAGAACAGAAGCCTTAGGCACTAAGACTAACCACCCCTTCCCTACCCTCCGAGAGCTCACCCCACTCCCACCTGCCCAGTGCTAGAAGTGGAACAGTAGCAGTGTCAGATCAAAAGAACAGAATATTTGCAGTTCTGAGAACTGTGGTCCACAGACACAGATTCACAGCCCAACTAGTTCTGGCAAAGGGGAGGGAGCTGTGGAAGCAGGACTGGCTGTGGTGGTGGTCACAACCATTGTTCTGGGCCATTTCTCACAATTCACCCCACCCCTGTCCTTACCTATCTGCGCAGATCCCTGCAGGAGTAATCAGGACTGCTGAAACACACGGGCTCTGAATCTGGTGCAGGAAGAGCTTTGGAACTTCAAAAACTCTCCGCATCCCCACAGAGACGAGGTGCCCATGACCCAGGTGAGCTGTTAACAAAGGAGAAGCCCACCTTCCAGGGAATTGCCCCATTGTGTGAGAAGCTGGAATAGTGCACAGGAAACATAACACTAAAGTGTGAGAGAGGAAAATAAAGGCTGCAGTTGGAGAAAACATAAAACATTCTACCAACACATACTGGAAAACCAAAGAAAGACCTCTTCCTATCAATCTGTTGCAGAACCCACTCCTGTAGATATCTAAGAAAGAAATAATAAATCATCAATTGCCATGAATAACCAAGGCAACAAGGTAGCTCAGAAAGAAAGTAAAAAGTTTCCAGAAAATGAACTTAAAGATATGGAAATATGTGACTTAAATGACAGAGAATTCAAGATTGCAGTTCTGAAAAAACTCAATGAGATGCAAGGAAACACAGAAAGGCAGTTTCATGAACTCAGAAACACAATCAAAGAACAACATGAATATTTTAACAAAGAGATTCAAATTTTAAAAAAGAACCAAATAGAATTTCTGGAGATTAAGAATTCAATAGAAGAAATGAAGAGTGAAATAGCCACCTTAGGTAGTAGAGTTGATCAGATGGAGGGAAGAATCAGTGACACCGAAATAGAAAACTGGAAACGACACAGGTGGAAGAAGAGAGACTCTTGAAACTTAAAAGAAATGAAAGAACTCTACAAGAACTTTCTCACTCCATCAGAAAGAGCAATATAAGAATAATGAGCATACCAGAAGGGGAAGAAACGGAGAAGGGAACAGAGAAAATCGGGTA
Source organism: Rhinolophus ferrumequinum (assembly GCF_004115265.2). Taxonomy (NCBI): domain Eukaryota; kingdom Metazoa; phylum Chordata; class Mammalia; order Chiroptera; family Rhinolophidae; genus Rhinolophus; species Rhinolophus ferrumequinum. Next base: position 24,964,430 of record NC_046284.1, on the reverse strand, counting down.
CAGCTGTAGTGATATGAGATGAAACAGACTTCAGGGTGAAAAAGGTAACAAGAGACAAAGATGGATATATCATAATGGTAAAGGGGACTATACAACAAGCAGATATAACAGTTATCAATATTTATGCCCCCAATCAGGGAGCATTGAAATATACCAAGCAACTACTAACAGAACTAAAGGGAGGAATTGACAAAAAACAATCATACTAGGGGACCTAAATACATCATTGACAGCTATGGATAGATCATACTAACAGAAAATAAATAATGAATTAGCAGCCCTAAATGACACATTAGATGAAAGGAACATAATTGACATTTATAGAACACTTCATCCTAAAACATCAGACTATACGTTTTTTTTTTTGTTTTTTTTTGCAGTGTACATGGAACATTCTCAAGGATAGACCATATATTGGGACATAAAACTAACCTCAGTAAATTTAAGAATTGAAATCATATCAAGCACATTTTCTGATCACAAGGCTTTGAAATTGGATATCAATTGCAAAAAGAAAGCAGGAAAAAGCACAAAAACATGGAGATTAAACAACATACTTTTAAAGAACAACTGGGTCAAAGAAGAAATTAGAGGGATCAAAAGATACATAGAAACAAATGACAATGAAAATAGATCCTACCAAAATTCTTGGGGTACAGCGAAAGCAGTTTTAAGAGGGAAATTTATATCTTTACAGGTCTATCACAAGAAACAAGAAAAATGCCAAATAAATAACCTCACGTTACACCTTAAGGAACTAGAAAAAGAAGAACAAATGAAACCCAAGGTCAGCAGAAGAAAGGAAATCATAAAAATCAGAGCAGAACTAAATGAAATAGAGAACAAAAAGACAATAGAAAAAATTAATATGACAAAGAGCTTGTTCTTTGAAAAGATTAACAAAATTGACAAACCATTGGCTAGGCTCACTAAGATAAAAAGAGAGAAGACACTAATAAACAAAATCAGAAATGAAAAAGGGTAAGTTATCATGGATGCCAGAGAAATACAAAGGATCATCCAAGAATACTATGAAGGACTTTATGCCACCAAACTTAATAACCTAGAAGAAATGGAGAAGTTCTTAGAAACATATAGCTTTCCTTGGCTGAACCATGAAGAACTGGGAAATAAACAGAATAATCACCAGTAAAGAAATTGAATCAGTCATCCAAAACCTTCCCAAAAGCAAAAGTCCGGACCAGATGGCTTCAATCTTGAATTCTACCAAACCTTTCAAGAGGATCTAATACCAATCCTGTTCAAACTCTTCCAAAAAATTGAAGAGACAGTACTCCCTAACTCATTTTATGAGGCCAACATTACCCTGATACCAAAACCTGGTAAGGACAATACAAAATAAAAGAACTACAGACCAATATCTCTGATGAATACAGATGCAAAAATCCTAAACTAAATTCTAGCAAATTGAATGCAACAATGCACTATAAAGATTGTTCATCACGACCAAGTGGGGTTCATCCCAGGGGCACAAGGATCGTTCAACATATGGAAATCCATCATTTTGATACATCACATAAACAAAATAAAGGACAAAAATCATATGATTATATGAATTGATGCAGAAAAATATCATTTGACAAGATACAAAATCCATTTACGAGTAAAACACTTAATAAAATAGGCATAGAAGGAAAATACGTTAACATAATAAAGGCCATATATGACAAACCCTCAGCTAATCTTATAATTAATGGTGAAAACCTGAAGCCCTTTTTGCGACGTTCAGGAACACAACAGGGCTGTCCCCTATCACCTCTCCTTTTCAACATAGTGTTGGAAGTCCTCGCCAGAGCAATCAGGCAAGAGAAAGAAGTAAAAGGCATCCAAATTGGGAATGAAGAAGTTAAATTGTCACTCATTCCAGATGACATGGTGCTGTATATGGAAAACCCTAAAGACTCCACCAAAAAGGTATTAGAAACGATCAACGAATACAGTGAAGTTGCAGGCTACAAAATCAACATAGAAAAGTCCGCTGCATTCCTATACACTAACAATGAAATCAGAGAAAAAGAAATAAAAAAAAATTCCTTTTGCAACTGCAGCAAAAAGAATAAAATACCTAGGAATAAACTTAACCAAGGATGTGAAGGACCTATATCCTGAAAACTTTTTTGAAAAAAATTGAAGAAGACACAAATAATGGAAAGACATTCCCTGCTCATGGATTGGAAGAATCAACATAGTTAAAATGGCCATATTACCCAAAGCAATATACAGACTTAATGCAATCCCCATCAAAATCCCAATGGCATCTTTTAAAGTAATAGAACAAAAAATCATCAGATTTGTTTGGAACCACAAATGACCCCGAATAGCCAAAGCAATTTTAAGAAAAAAAGAACACTGCTGGAGGTATCATACTCCCTGACTTTAGCTTGTACTACAGGGCAACCATAATCAAAACAGCATGGTATTGGCAGAAAAACAGACACGTAGACCAATGGAATATAGTTGAGAACCCCAAAATAAACCCCCATAAATATGGACAGATAATTTTTGACAAAGAAGCAAAAAACCTACAATGGGGGAAAGACAGCCTCTTCAACAAGTGGTGCTGGGAGAATTGGAAAGTTACGTGCAAAATAATGAAAGTGGACTGCTATCTGTCACCATATACCAATATTAATTCAAAATGGATCAAAGACTTAAGCATAAGACCTGACACAATAAACTGCCTAGAAGAAAACATAGGTACTAAACTTATGGACCTTGGATTCAAAGAGCATTTTATGAATTTTACTCTAAAGGCAAGGGAAGTAAATGCTAAAATAAATGAATGGGACTACATGAAACTTAAAAGGTTCTGCACAGCAAAAGAAACCATTGACAAAATAAAGAGGCAACCAAATGAATATGAGAAGATTTTTGCAAACAGTGCCTCTGATAAGGGGCTAATATCCAAAATATACAAGGAACTCATGCAACTCAACAACAAAAAAAACAAACAACCCAATTGAAAAATGGGCAGAGGACCTGAAGAGACATTTCCCCAAAGAAGACATACAAATGGCAAATAGACATATGAAAAAATGCTCAACATCACTAATCATCAGAGAAATGCAAATAAAAACCACAATGAGATATCACATCACCCCAGTTAGAATGGTTATCATCAACAAGACAAATATTAACAAGTGTTATAGAAGCTGTGGAGAAAAAGGAACACTCATACACTGTTGTGGGAATGCAGACTGGTGCAGCCACTATGAAAGACAGTGTGGAGGTTCCTCAAAATATTACAAATAGAATTATCATATAAGCAAGCAATCCCCCTCCTGGGTATCTACCCAAAAAATCTGAAAGCATTAATCCATAAAGACACGTGTGCCCCAATGTTCATTGCAGCTTTATTTCCGGTGCCAAGACATGGAAACAACCAAAATGTCCTTCGATAGATGAATGGATAACAAAGTTGTGGTATATATACACAATGAAATACTATTCGGTGGTAAGAAAAGATGATATAGGAACATTTGTGACAACATAGATGGATCTTGAGAGTAAAATGCTAAGTGAAATAAGTCAGACAGAAAAAGCAGAGAACCATATGATTTCACTGATATGTGGTATATAAATCAAAAACAACAAAAGAACAAGACAAACAAAGGAGAAACAAGAACTCATAGACACAGACAATAGTTTAGTGGTTACCAGAGGGCAAGGTGAGTGGGGGCTGGGAGATGAGGGTAAAGGGGATCAAATACATGGTGATGGAAGGAGAACTGACTCTGGGTGGTGAACCCACAATGGGATTTATAGATGATGTATTACAGAATTGTACACCTGAAATCTATGTAACTTTACTAACAATTGTCACCCCAATAAACTTTAATTAAAAAAAAAAAGCTCTGCTAGAATAGCATATCTTAAGTTGTGTGTGGCTGATCATTAATAATGGCATTACATGTGCCTGTTCTGTGTAAAAGTGTTTTATATATTAGGTTGTATCACAAACTATGGTGAATGTTTAAATTAAAAAAACAATATTACAGTAAAAGACACATTGCTATTAATCCCCCTCTCTTTGAACACACTTCTCCTATCGTTCTTGCCACTTCCTGAAGCATTTCTGGAAGTCCTCTTTCATGAGTGTCTTCAGTTGCACTGTCAGGGTTGCTTCAATGTCCTGAATCATTCTGACTTTGGGGAAGAGCCAGAAGTCATATGGTGCCAGATCTGGTGAATAAGGTGAATGAGGACACACCGTAATATTTTTATTTGACAGAAATTGCCGTACCAGAAGTGATGTGTGATACGGAGCCTTTATATTGTGATAAAAAAAGATGGTGAATGCTGCTGCCAAGTGCCATCCAATGGAAAGGCAGGGATTTTCAATACAGGAAGCAGCCATCGAACATTGGTAACAGTGTGTGACAAGTTTCAACTTGTTTAGTGCAGTCATTTGGGTGTGAGCTATGGTTGAGAGGTGTGTTTTAAAGTGTGCTGTTAATCATTCTTCATCATGACAACGCTCCGTGTCATATATCACTTCTGGTATATGGCAATTTCTGTCAAATAAAAATATTATGGTATGTCCTCATCCACCTTATTCACTGGATCTGGCACGGTGCAACTTCTGGCTCTTCCCCAAAGTCAAAATGACCACGAAAGATAAATAGTTTGAATTGATTCAGGATATCGAGGCAACCATGACAGTGCAACTAAAGATGGAAGTGGACTTCCAGAACTGCTTTAGAAAGTGGCAAGAATAATGGGATAAGTGTGTTCAAAGTGAGTATTTTGGAGGGATTAATGGCAATGTGTCTTTTACTGTAATATTTTTTTAAATTTAAACATTCACCATATTGTTTGATCACACCTCATACATTGTCTCTTAATATTCTCAATGCTCTGAAAGGAAGGAATAACTATCTCCATTTATAGATGAGGAACCAGAGAATCAGAGAAAGGCAGTGACTTCCCTAAGATCTCATAGTTAATATGTAGTAGAGCCAGAAGTTAAATATTTCAGGTGCTTGTCTATTTCATAATGTTAAATGCGGTATAAACCCAGACTAGAATCTTGTGCTAGAATAGACAATTATTTTAATTTAATTTAATCCAAATTCCATGATTTGTAGGTGTCCTTCCTAAAATTTTTTACTCTCTTGCATTATAGATGCCAGGACAGAAAGAAGTTCAAGATGGTAGCCTTTACTATTTTGAGACATTAAGGTATCAAGAACTTGCATCAAGTTAAAGGCAGAGTGAGGGCGTTGGCATAGGGATAGGGTTCTGGGCCAATGTGGCAGGGCCTCGGAACATGATATGTCATTTTGACATTATTGTAAGATGTTCATCAGCAGCTTGAGGGGAGTCTGGGAGCATCAGAGAGAAGAGGTCTGTGGCTTGGTGCATTCGTTGAGCAGAAACTGGCCTGAGCTTTGATTTCTACTCCTCCTCCAAATTTCTTTCCTATGGTCCTTATGGTTTCAGCATATCACACTATGGCATAGTGGAGAGAATATGTGCTCTGGAGAGATAGACCTAGGTCCAAGTCCTAGCTGTGTCACTCCCCAGCTGTATGACCTCAGCAAGTCACTGAACCACTCTGGTATTTGGTTCCTGATCTGGGTTGGTGTGAGGATTAAACTAGCGTCTGGTTCACTAAGTTCTCAATAATGAATATCATTCTTATTCCTACTCTGCTCTCGCATTTCCACCCAGACTCTCCAGCACTTTACTCACCATTATCCACTTCAAATGAGCGTGGAGCCATAATGAATTGCTGTGTGTCCACCAGGTGGTGCTAACCCCCATCCCTACCACCGTCAGCCTTCAGGGAACCTCTGTATAGATCCATATCTTGCTCTGTTTTACACTCGAAGCCCGCCTGTCCCTTTTTACTGATACCCCCACCCAAGTGCACACACACACACACACACACACACACACACACACACACACACCTATACCATGCCCAGGTCAATATGACATGGACAAAGGTAACAAGTTCAACTTAAAGTCCAGTCCCCAAGCAAATATATACAAAAGACTACTTTAGATTCTTTCTGCCCTACCTCATACCTGTACCATATCCCACCCTGTTGGTGTAGCATTCTTGTCACTGCTAGCCCTGTGGTTAAGAGCACCAACTCTGGAATCAGACAAATCTTAGTTCAAATCTTGGCTTGGTGCTTACTATCTGTGTGACTCTGGACAAGTTGCTTAACTTATCAGAATCTCAAATGGTTTATATCTATCGCATTCATTTATTCAACAATATTTACTGAGCATCTAACTGCATAACAGACATTGTACTAGGCACTGGGAATATAAAGATAAGAGGGGAGATAAGCATGAATAATCATACCCGTAAATGTAAAATTGCAACTTTTCAAAGCAGGGATAGAGGTACATGGTATTATGAGACAGTAGCTGACCTAAACAGGGAGGTAAAATTGACAGGTTTTACTTGATGATGGAGTGAAGATGGAAGAAAAGGTAGAAGACTGAGTAAAGAATGATTCCTTGCTCTCCACCTGGCATCAGGTGACATTCATTGAGTCTGGCAGCAGTAGAAGAGGGTCAGGTTTGGGGACTAGCTATGGCTGGGGAGAGCTACACATGCATGTGCATGAACACACACAGATTGATTGAAAGCCCCTACTAGGTGTTGGGGACATTTACACATTTTTGTCTCATTTAATTAAATTGTGATGACAGCTTTATTAGGAGAATTACTATTCCTATTTTCCAGGAGTGGAAACAGACTCAGAGGATTGATGCAACTTGCCCTGGATCTCACAGCTAGTTAGTGGTAGATCTGGGATTAACTTTTATTCTGCAGCCCAAACGTGCTTTTTCCACTACTTCCCTCTGTGGGGCCCAGCAAAGCCTGTAGGGGTAAGGAAGGTTGATCGGCTAAGGGCAAGGGCTCCAGAAAGACACAAAATGGGGTGGGTAGAAGGGGGACATGGGGGTCAGAGAGAAAAATAATTGTGGCCAGGGCAGGGAGGATTTTCTCCAGTGACTTGATTAAGATTTATTTTTTGGAGACAGATTAAGCAGGCCAAACTGAGGTTCGTATTTCATTGCTCCCCCTTCTACCAAATTCTGGCTCTGAACTCTCATGAGGTGTGGGAGGGGAATAAATGAGGAGGCAGTTTATGAAGTGGCCCAAGGCCCAGGGCTAAATTTGGAATTAGCACAGGGATTTCAGTCAGAGGAGTCGTTTCCAGGGCCATAGCTTAGTCCAGCAGCTGGAGCCCCACAGAGGGATAGAAGGCTGACATTTCTGGCTAGTGCTTTGGCCCCATCCTTCCTGTCACCTGCTCTATGCCCCTGGTGTTCTAAGAAATGATGAGAGTCACTCTTTTGGCCCAGCAGAAACAGTCAGTTTTCTGTGCTGCTTTGTGGGGTGAGACAAAATGGAGCTAGGTCTAGGGAGTAGGTTTGGGTAGGATGGGGCTTCTGTCTGTCCTCTTTCCCCAAACTAGTGCCCTCCTCATCCAAGCTTCCCAGTTAGCCCTCTTCTAGCCTGAGAGAGAAGCTCAAGGTCAGGTGACCCCCAATAGAATTTCAGTGGTCTGTACCTCATCACCTGAGAGTTAGGTTCCTAGATCCTTTGGGTGACAACTACTAAGCCAGAGTTTCTTCTGGGTTCTGGCAATATCTTGGGGCTTGGAATATTCTTAGGGGTTAGAGAGTTTTCTGTAATAACTTTAATTTTTTTTATTACAATGAAAATCTAAACCAAATGACATAAGCTTGTTCTGTATCATCTATCTGGATGGCCACCTTTTAAAATTAAGGGCAGCCGTAAGATTTCTGGACTCTCATTTACATCTGCCTTGGTGTACCAGGATCAGATTAGGTTGCATGTAACAGAAAAAGAAATCCAAAATGACAGTGATTTCAACAAGATCAGAGGTTAAATCTCTGGCATGTCAAAGAAGTCTGGAGATAGGATGTGCAGGATTTGTGTGTTAGCTCCATGAAGTTGTTAGGGACTGCAACTCCTCCTAGCAATCTACTTGCTGTTCCATCCTTAGGGTTTGGCCTTCATCTTCATGATTCAAGTTGATTGCTGTAACTCCAGCTAATTCTTGCTCATTCCAATTAGTAATATAGAAGAAATGGCAAAGAAGGACCAGTCTCCACCCCTTTTAGGAGACCTCCAAGAAATCCAAATAACACTTCTACTTATATCTCATTGGCCAGAGATTTGTGGTATGGCCACACTTCACCACAAGGGAGGCCATGGAATATAGCATTTTAGTTAGGCACATTTGGACAGGAAGGGGATGGTTTGTGGGGTAGATTACTCACTAGCAATCTCTTCCACATTTTGTGTAAAAGATCTCATTAGTTTCACTTTTTCTTACTTGCATTGTCAAGGACTAATGAGAAAAGAAAATAGGAAGACTTAATACGTAAAAGATGGCTTAGTCCCAGCAAAGGCCAAATGATGTCCCTGAGGGCTGTGGGAATGACAGATTAGCAGTATATCTGATAGGAAAAAAGTGATGCTGGAGCTGAGTGCCTGGCATACAGTAATATAGCATGATGAATTCAAAAGGACCTGTCTCCCTGTCGGAACTACAGTCACAATCTGAATAGCAATTTAATTTTAGAAAAAAAAAACAAAACATCATCTACCTTTTTTTTAATTATAATTTTTAAATTTTACATTGTAATGAGGCACTAAACAATGTGGTAAAACAACAAAAACAAATATAGTATACAATATTTGGAAAGTAAAAAACAGCAAAACACCCTCTTGTTATTTAAAGGGGATATGATTATGTACAAAGAGAACGCAAAATTTATCAGATATTTTTTAAAAAAACCATGATAATGCCATCCTAAAATGTAAAATCAATCTTACCAGTATACATTAGAATCCTTATTTGTGGAAGACGTCATCAAAATGGCCGCATGAGGTGAGCCTCTGGCAATCTCCCCTGGAATTTACAACAAATTGAACAACTGTAACTCCACAAAAAACTCCCTGCACAGCAGACAGGCAAGATGAAGAGGCTAACTACTGAATTCACCTAAAGATGGGCAAATTGCACGAGCAGGGGAGGCGGGAAGGGAGAAGTGCAGAGATGGAGACTTGCGGGCACAGGATGCAGACCTAGCTCAGTGCTCCGAGCTCACTGCATCCCGGAACTACCGCAGCTGTGGCAGAGGGAAGAACTTGGACTGCTAGGGCTCCGTTTAGGTCCAAAGGGCTGAGGGGACAGCATATAACATGGCTGAACCCAATGCTCATGGCAGAGACCTCAGAGCAAAGACTGAGGGAAGAAGGCTGACAGCAGTGATTTAAGCCCTCACTGCCACAGAGAAGGGAAGCCTTAGACACTGAGACTAGCCTCACCCTTCCTACCCTCCCAGAACTCACCTGCCCCCACCTGCCCAGTGCTAGAAGCAGAATGGTAGCAGTGTCAGATCAAATTAACAGAATACTTGTAGTTCTGAGAACTGTGGTCTGCAGACCCAAATTCACAGCCCAACTAATTCTGGCAAAGCGGAGGGAGAGGTGGAACCAGGACTGGCGTGGTTGTGGTCCCTGCTATTGCTCTGGGCCACCTCTCACAACCCATCTCGCCCCTGTCCCCACCTATCAGGGCAGATCAATACAGGAGTAAACAGGACTGCTGAAACACACGGGCTCTGAATCTGGTGCAGAAAGAGCTTTGGAACTTCAAAAACTCTCTACATCCCCACACGGATGCGAGTCCTATGACCCATGCGAACTGTTAAGACAGGAGAAGCCCGCTTTCCAGGGAATTTCCACACTGTGTCAGAAGCTGGAACAGTGCAGAGAAAACATAACACTGCAGTGTGAGAGACAAAAAAGCGCAGCAGTCGGAGAGAAAATAAAACATTCTACAAACACGTACTGGAAAACAAAAGAAAGACCTCTTCCTATCAACCTGTTGCAGAACCCACTCCTGCAGATGTCTAGGAAGAGAAATAATAAATCATTAATAGCCATGAATATCCAAGGCAACAAGACAGCTCAGAAAGAAAGGGAAAAATAGCCAGAAAATGAACTTAAAGATATGGAAATATGTGACTTAAATGACAGAGAATTCAAGACTGCAGTTCTGAAAACACTCAACGAGATGCAAGAAAATAGAGAAAGGCAGTTTAATGAACTAAGAAACACAATCAAAGAACAACGTGAGCATTTTACGAAAGAGATTTAAATTTTTAAAAAGAGCCAAATAGATAGGAATGGCGGCAGCGGGGTGCACTTTCTGAGTTCTCCTCCGGATCTTATTACAAACGGGACATATAACCCATCAAAGAACTCTTTGCTCATCATGCAGAACAGCTAAGAGACTCGTGGAAGGATTACTTGAAGGTGCCCTAATTGGGCGAGGAGGGGAAGAAGGAAGGGAGCAGAGTGAAAACGCTCGGTCCCGCTGCGGAATCCCAGCTGGCGACGGCAGTGGAGAAAACCGCAGTGGCACCTGCAGTTCCAAAGATGCACGGGATCCCAGGGCGGAACAGAGAACACAAAAATCAGAAGGTGGGCTCTTTCCCTGCGTCCCACAGCTGATCTCTCCCGCCGGGGGGGGGGGGGAGCTAGTGGGTCAAAGAACACAAACTCCATACCTGGGCCCCTCCCCCCCCCGCTCTTGCAATCCTACCCCGCCCTTCCAGAGACTTAAACTGGTCCCTGAACTGAGGAGTAGTGTCAGATTACAGAGGAGCTGTAGTAGTGCTCAGGCTCTGGGAAGACTGAGAGACAGCTCTGACCCAGGGAAGAGGCTGGGAAGAGTGTGATTTTGGCTGGGCTAGGAGAGAAGAGACTCCTCCACCCCCAGCCACCACGTTTTCTGGCCTGTGGGAAGATGGTGACGCGGCTGGGATGGGAGAGAGAAGACCCCTCCATCCCCAGCCCCCACCCTTCCTGGCCTGCCTAGGGCGGGGCGGATGCCGCTGCAGAGACACACCGGGAGATCAGCAGTGAGGCAGGCACAGCTCTGGGTTTTCAGCAGATGAGAAATCTCCCGCCCGCACTCACACACACACACTGAAGAAGGGCTCTGAGACTCAGGAGTACTGGACAAGGGGCTGGTGGGGCTACTCTCAGTGTGCATACGTGCAGACAAGGGCAGAAACGGCACTGACTTTGTAAAAACTATCATCCAGATCTCTCAGGCCCACGCATTTAAGTCTGCAGTCCCAAAGTCACTCTGGGCACCAGGTGACCGGTTCTGCCTGTGCAATAAGCAGGAGGCTCTTTGGTACAGCAGAGGACAACCTGGAGATTACTTGGTGGGCTTAAGACAAGACTGGCACTGCTTTTTGCTTTGTTTTGTTTTGTTTTGTCTTTATAACTTTGATATCTTTGCCTATGTCGAGTGGGGGTTATCGGGTGTTTTTACATGTGAATGTATTTGATTTTTTCTTTGTTGTTATTGTTGTCGTTGTGCTTGGTGATTTGCTTTGTTCTGAAACTGCCCTACCAGGGCCCAGCTTAAGAGGCACAAGATTCAACATATCCAGAGGCCAACTCCAGAACAAACCAGAGTACTACCGGGTTTGACCTACAAGTCACACATTCAGAGAGAATTCTCTGCAGGCACAAGTGCCCATAGAGGCCAAACCACATTTAAGTGGTCAACCCTCATGCAGCAAAACGCACTAGGGTGGGCAGAGCCAAGTCTCACAACGAGTCAGCCTAGGAGCTAAGCCCACCAACTCACAAGCAAAAAGCAATTAAAGATCTTCTTGAACAGGACAATATACACAACACAAGAGTCACCTTTGGAGCACACGCAGAGGAGAAGAACGACGTAGTGCAAGTCAAATATAAAGGACACATATTACATAAGATAACCTAGCAAGAACTAAGAACTCTGGGGGATCTACGTAATACATCAGAGCAAACACAGAGAGTCAGCCAGAATGGGGAAACAAAGATACACGTCCCAAATAAAAGAACAGAAGAAACCTCCACAACTGGAACCAAATGAAGCAGAGGTAACCAACCTTTCAAAGACAGAGTTCAGAACACTGGTGATAAGAATGTTTAAGGAGCTTAGAGAAGACATAAAGAAGAATGTAGATATCATAACGAACGACCAGTTAGAACTAAAGAACACAATTACCGAAATTAAGAACTCACTTGAAGGAATTACCAGCAGGTTAGATGAAGCAGAGGATCGAATCAGCGACTGAGAAGACAAGGTAGCAGAGATCACCCAAACGGAACAACAGAAAGAAAAAAGAATAAAAAACAATGAGGATGGTTTAAGAGACCTCTGGGATAACACCAAGCACAACAACATGCAGATCATAGGAATACCAGAAGGTGAAGAGAGAAAGCAAGGGATTGAGAACATATTTGAAGTAATAATGTCCGAAAACTTCCCCAAACTGATGAAGGAAACCAACATACAAGCCCAGGAAGTGCACAGAGTTCCAACCAGGATAAATCCAAACAGGTCCACACCAAGACACATTATAGTTAAAAGGGAAAAGCTTAAAGACAAAGAGAGAATCCTAAAAGCAGCAAGAGAAAGACAGAGGGTTACATACAAGAGAACTCCCATAAGACTATCAAATGACTTTTCTACAAAAACATTGAAGGCCAGGAGGGAGTGGCTGGAGATACTCAAAGTGATGGAAAACAAAGGCCTACAACCTAGATTGCTTTATCCAGTAAGGCTATCATTTAAAGTTGATGGAGAGATAAAGAGCTTCCCAGAAAAAAATAAGCTAAAGGAATTTATTACCACCAAGCCAGCATTGCAAGAAATACTAAAAGGACTTCTGTAAATAGAAGAAAGATGAAAACAACCTAACTACAAATTTAAAAATGGCAATAACTATGTACCTATCAATAATCACTTTAAATGTAAATGGGTTAAATGCTGCAATCAAGAGACATAGGGGGGCTGACTGGATAAGAAAGCAAGACCCTTGTATATGCTGTATACAAGAGACTCACCTCAGAACAAAAGACACACACAGGCTGAAAGTGAAGGGTTGGAGTAAGATATTTCATGCAAATGGAAATATCTGGAGTTGCAGAAAAAAGCTGGAGTTTTAATACTTATATCTGACAAAATAGACTTTAAAATGAAGAACATATTAAAAGATAAAGATGGGCATTATATAATAATAAAGGGATCAATCCGACAAGAGGATGTAACCCTAGTGAACATCTATGCATCCAACATAGGAGCACCTAAATATATAAAACAGATATTGACTGACATAAAGACAGAGATCAACAGTAACACTATCATAGTAGGGGACTTCAACACACCTCTGACAACAAGGGACAGGTCTTCCAGACAGAAAATCAACATGGAAACAATAGCCTTAAAGGATACATTGGACCACTTGGATTTAATCGATATTTTCAGAGCATTTCACCCCAATGCTGCAGAATACACGTTCTTCTCAAGCACACATGGAACATTTTCCAAGATAGACCATATGTTAGGCCACAAAACAAGTCTTGATAAATTTAAGAAAATTGAAATCATACCGATTGTCTTCTCTTATCACAGTGCTATGAAATTAGAAATGAACTACAGGAAAAAAACTGGAAGACACACCAATTCATGCAGGCTGAATAACATGTTGCTAAATAATGAATGGGTCAAGCAGGAGATCAAGGAAGAAATCAAAAGATATCTCGAGACAAACGAAAATGAAAACACGACGACCCAAAATCTATGGGATGCCGCGAAAGCAGTCCTACGAGGGAAATTCATATCATTGCAGGACTACCTAAAGAAACAAGAAACATCACTAATCAACAGTTTATCTTCACACTGAAGGGATCTGGAAAAAGAACAGCAAAATAAGTGCAAAGGGAGTACAAGGAAGGAGATAATAAAGATCAGAGCAGAAATAAATGAAATAGAAACCAGAAAAACAATACAAAAGATCAATGAATCCAAGAGTTGGTTCTTAGAGAAGATAAACAAAATTGACATACCTTTAGCCAGACTCATTAAAAAAAAGAGAGAGAGGACCCAAATTAATAAAATCAGAAATGAAAGAGGAGAAGTGACAACGGACACCGCAGAAATACAAAGAGTTTTAAGAAGTTACTATGAGCAACTATATGCCAACAAATTTGACAATCTGGAAGAAATGGACAATTTTCTAGAGGCGTACAACCTTCCAAGGCTAACTCAAGAAGAAACAGAAAACCTGAATAGACTGATTACCACCACAGAAATTGAATCACTAATCAACAATCTCCCAACAAACAAAAGCCCTGGACCAGATGGCTTTACAGGTGAATTTTACAAAACGTTCAAAAAAGAATTATCACCTATTCTCCTCAAGCTCTTCCAAAAAATCCAGAAGGAGGGAAGGCTCCCAAACACTTTTTATGAGGCCACTATCATCCTGATCCCAAAATCAGACAAAGACAACACAAAAAAAGAAAACTACAGGCCTATATCTCTAATGAACAGAGATGCAAAAATCCTCAACAAAATATTTGCGAACAGAATTCAGCAATACATTAAAAAGATCATACACCATGATCAAGTGGGATTCATCCCTGGTATGCAAGGGTGGTTCAACATCCGCAAATCAATTAATGTGATACACCACATTAACAAAATGGAAAATAAAAATCACATGATCATATCAATAGATGCAGAAAAAGCATTTGAATCAGGGGCGAACCCGGCACCAGGAGGACGTGACTGGGGAGACCGTAGGGAACCGTGAGGAACAGCAGATTTGGACATTTCTGAGCTCGACATTAGAATCAGTTTCCCTTTTCCGAGAGGCATCTGGTGTATTAGTGGTACTTTCTGTGGTACTGAAGCTTATTGACTAGAGAACTTCAGATGCTGTTCTGCGAGCTGAGTTACCAAGGATGCAGGAAAGCACACATTCCAAAAAACCAATCATAAATTCCCTTGTTTCCATCATATGTCTAAAAATAGAAGCAGCAGCAACACTGAATCTGGGGTGGGAAGACTAGAGTTCAAGTCCATTCTACAGATGTGATTTTCCAGTCCTGGATGAGAAAAGGGTGACCCAGAATTAACATGCCAAAGTTTATACACAAAGACTCTCTGGCCAAGCTTCTCATCCCTGCATGAATGTTTCTGATCAGGAGGGTGCAGCTCACAGTGGCCCATGCGGGATCGAACCGGCAACCTTGGTATTATCAGCACCACGCTCTAACCAACTGAGCTACTTGGCCACCCCCGTTAAGTTTTTCTACTCGTGAATTCCCTGCAGCTGCAGGCTTCTTTCTACTCATGACCTCATACTCTGTTGTTGCTGTTGTGCTTGGTGATTTGCTTTGTTCTGAAACTGCCCTGCCGGGGCCCAGCTTGTGAGGCACGGTCAGCAGATCAGAAATCTCCCGCCCGCACCCATACACACAAACACTGAAGAAGTGCCCTAAGACTCAGGAGTACTGGACAAGGGGCTGGTGGTGTTACTCTCAGTGTGCATACGTGCAGACAAGGGCAGAAACTGCACTGACTTTGTAAAAACTATCATCCAGACCCCTCAGGCCCACGCATTTAAGTCTGAAGTCCCAAAGTCACTCTGGGCACCAGGTGACCGGCTCTGACTGCGCAATAAGCAGGGGGCTCTTTGGTACAGCAGAGGACAACCTGGACATTGCTTGGTGGGCTCAGGCCGAGAAGGTCGCTGCTTTTTTGTTTTGCTTTGCTTTGTTTTGTTTTGCTTTGTCTGTATATCTTTGATATCTTTGCCTGTGTCGAGCGGGGGTTATCGGCTGTTTTTTGCATGTGAATGTACTTGATTTTTTTCTTTGCTGTTGTTGTTGCTGTTGTGCTTGGTGATTTGCTATGTTCTGAAACTGCCCTGCCGGGGCCCAGCTTGAGAGGCACGGGATTCAGCATATCCAGGGGCCAACTCTAGACCAAACCAGAGTGCTGCCAGGGTTTGACCTGCAGGTCATACACCCAGAGGGGGTTCTCTGCAGGCACTGGAGCCCATAGAGGCCAAACCACATTAGGGTGGTCAACCCTCACGCAGCAGAGCGCCCTGCAGGTGGCAGAGGCAAGTCTCACAACGGGTCAGCACAGGAGTTAACCCCACCTACTCACAAGCAAAAAGCAATTAAAGATCTTCTTGAACGGGACAGTGTACACAACACAAGAGTCACCTTTGGAGCACACCCAGAGGAGGACGACGTGGTGCGAGTCAAATATGAAGGACACATACTACATAAGATAACCTAGCAAGAACTAAGAACTCTAGGGGATCTACCTAATATATCAAAATAAACAGTCAGCCAGAATGGGGAAACAAAGATACACGTCCCAAATAGAAGAACAGAAGAAGCTTCCACAACTGGAACCAAATGAAGCAGACGTAACCAACCTCTCAGAGACAGAGTTCAGAACACTGGTGATAAGAATGTTTAAGGAGCTTAGAGAAGACATAAAGAAGGATGTAGAAATCATAACGAACGAGCTTAGAGAAAACATAAAGAAGGATGTAGAAATCATAACGAACAACCAGTTAGAACTAAAGAACACAATTACCGAAATTAAGAACTCACTTGAAGGAATTACCAGCAGGCTAGATGAAGCAGAGGATCGAATCAGCGACTTAGAAGACAAGGTAGCAGAGATCACCCAAACGGAACAACAGAAAGAAAAAAGAATAAAAACAATGAGGATGGCCTAAGAGACCTCTGGGATAACATCAAGTGCAACAACATGCGCATCATAGGAATACCAGAAGGTGAAGAGAGTAAGCAAGGGATTGAGAACATATTTGAGGTAATAATGTCTGAAAACTTCCCCAACCTGATGAAGGAAACTAATATACAAGTCCAGGAAGTGCAGAGATTTCCAACCAGGATTAACCCAAACAGGTCCACACCAAGACACATTATAGTTAAAATGGCAAAGCTTAAAGACAAAGAGAGAATCCTAAAAGCAGCAAGAGGAAGACGGTGGGTTACATACAAGGGAACTCCCATAAGACTATCAAATGATTTTTCTACAGAAACATGGAAGGCCAGGAGGGAGTGGCAGGAGATACTCAAAGTGATGGAAAACAAAGGCCTACAACCTAGATTACTTTATCCAGCAAGGCTATCATTTAAAGTTCATGGAGAGATAAAGAGCTTTCCAGAAAAAAATAAGCTAAAGTAATTTATTACAACCAAGCCAGCATTGCAAGAAATACTAAAAGGACTTCTGTAAATAGAAGAAAGATTAAAACAACCTAACTACAAATTTAAAAATGGCAATAACTATGTACCTATCAATAATCACTTTAAATGTAAATGGATTAAATGCTCCAATCAAGAGACATAGGGTGGCTGACTGGATAAGAAAGCAAGACCCTTGTATATGCTGTATACAAGAGACTCACCTCAGAACAAAAGACACACACAGGCTGAAAGTGAAGGGTTGGAGTAAGATATTTCATGCAAATGGAATCGAGAAAAAAGCTGGAGTTTTAATACTTATATCTGACAAAATAGACTTTAAAATGAAGAACATACTAAAAGATAAAGATGGGCACTATATAATAATAAAGGGATCGATCCGACAAGAGGACATAAACCTAGTAAACATCTATGCACCCAACATAGGCGCACCTAAATATATAAAACAGGTACTGACTGACATAAAGACAGAGATCAACAGTAACACTATTATAGTAGGGGACTTCAACACACCTCTGACAACAAGGGACAGGTCTTCCAGACAGAAAATCAACATGGAAACAACAGCCTTAAATGATAAACCACTTGGATTTAATCGATATTTTCAGAACATTTCACCCCAATGCTGCAAAATACACGTTTTTCTCAAGAGCACATGGAACATTTTCCAAGATAGACCATATGTTAGGCCACAAAACAAGTCTTGAAAAATTTAAGAAAATTGAAATCATACCGATTGTCTTCTCTTATCACAGTTCTATGAAATTAGAAATGAACTACAGGGAAAAAACTGGAAGACACACCAATTCATGGAGGCTGAATAACTTATTACTAAATAATGAATGGGTCAAGCAGGAGATCAAGGAAGAAATCAAAAGATATCTCGAGACAAACGAAAATGAAAACACGACGACCCAAAATCTATGGGATGCCGCGAAAGCAGTCCTAAGAGGGAAATTCATAGCTTTGCAGGCCTACCTAAAGAAACAAGAAACATCACTAATCAACAGTTTATCTTTACATTTAAGGGATTTGGAAAAAGAACAGCAAAATAAGCCCAAAGGGAGCTCAAGGAAGGAGATAATAAAGATCAGAGCAGAAATAAATGAAATAGAAACCAGAAAAACAATACAAAAGATCAATGAATCCAAGAGTTGGTTCTTAGAGAAGATAAACAAAATCGACAAACCTTTAGCCAGACACATTAAAAAAAAGATAGAGAGGGCACAAATTAATAAAATCAGAAATGAAAGAGGAGAAGTGACAACGGACACTGCAGAAATACAAAAAGTTTTAAGAAGTTACTATGAGCAACTATATGCCAACAAATTTGACAATTTGGAAGAAATGGACAATTTTCTAGAGGCGTACAACCTTCCAAGGCTAACTCAAGAAGAAACAGAAAACCTGAATAGACTGATTACCACCAGGGAAATTGAATCAGTAATCAACAGTCTCCCAACAAACAAAAGCCCTGGACCAGATGGCTTTACAGGTGAATTTTACAAAACGTTCAAAAAAGAATTATCACCTATTCTCCTCAAGCTCTTCCAAAAAATCCAGAAGGAAGGAAGACTCCCAAACAATTTTTACGAAGCCACTATCACCCTGATCCCAAAATCAGACAAAGACACCACAAAAAAAGAAAACTACAGGCCGATATCTCTAATGAACAGAGATGCAAAAATCCTCAACAAAATATTAGTGAACAGAATTCAGCAATACATTAAAAAGATCATTCACCATGATCAAGTGGGATTCATCCCTGGTATGCAAGGGTGGTTCAACATCCGCAAATCAATTAATGTGATACACCACATTAACAAAATGAAAAATAAAAATCACATGATCATATCAATAGATGCAGAAAAAGCATTTGATAAAATCCAACAGCCATTTATGATAAAAACCCTTAAGAAAGTGGGAATAGAGGGATCATATCTCAACATAATAAAGGCCATATATGACAAACCCACAGCTAACATCATACTCAATGGGGACAAGCTAAAACCATTCCCCCTAAGATGAGGAACAAGGCAAGGTTGCCCACTATCTCCGCTTCTATTCAACATAGTGCTGGAAGTTCTTGCCACTGCAATCAGACAAGAAAAAGAAATAAAAGGCATCCAAATTGGTAAGGAGGAAGTAAAGTTATCATTATATGCAGATGATAAGATATTATATATAGAGAACCCTAAAGACTCCACCAAGAAGCTATTAGAGCTGATAGATGAATTTAGTAATGTAGCAGGATACAAAATTAATATTCAGAAATCAGTTGCATTTGTATATACCAATAATAAAACATCAGAAGGAGAAATTAAAAAAACAATCCCTTTTGCAATAGCTCCAAAGACTATAAAATACCAGGGAATAAATTTAACCAAAGAAGTAAAAGATCTGTACTCAGAAAATTATAAGACACTGAAGAAAGGAATGAAGGAAGATATAAATAGATGGAAACACATATCATGTTCATGGATAGGAAGAATTAATATAGTTAAAATGTCCATACTGCCTAAGGCAATATACATATTCAACGCAATTCCTATCAAACTACCAACGACGTTTTTCACAGAAATAGAATATATAATCCTAAAATTTATATGGGACAATAAAAGACCACAAATAGCCTCAGCAATCTTGAGGAATAAGAACAAAGTGGGAGGTATAACAATACCTGACATCAAATTATATTACAAAGCTGCAGTAATAAAAACAGCATGATACTGGCATAAAAATAGACACATAGATCAATGGAACAGAATAGAGAGTCCAGAAATAAATCCACGCCTATATGGCCATTTAATCTATGACAATGGAAGCAAGAATGTACGGTGGGGTAAAGAAGGTCTATTCAATAAATGGTGCTGGGAAACCTGGACAGACACATGCAAAAAAAATGAAGCTGGACCACCTCCTTACACCCTATACAAAAATAAATTCAAAATGGCTTAAAGACTTAAATGTAAGATCTGAAACCATAAAATACCTAGAGGAAAATATAGGAAGAAACTTCTCAGACATTACCCGGAGTAAGATTTTTACTGATATATCCCCTCGCGAGAGGGAAGTAAGAGAAAAAATAAACATGTGGGATTATATCAAACTAAAAAGTTTTTTCACAGCAAAGGAAACCATCAATAAAACAAAAAGGGATCCTACTGAATGGGAAAAGATATTTGCCAATGATATATCTGATAAGGCATTAATATCACAAATCTATGAAAAAGTCACTCAACTCAACTCCAAAAAAACAAACGACCCAATTAAGAAATGGGCAGAGGACTTGAAGAGACATTTTTCTAAAAAGGACATAAAGATGGCAAAGAGACATATGAAGAAATGCTCAACCTCACTAACCATCAGAGAAATGCAAATAAAAACCACAACGAGATACTACGTCACCCCAGTCAAAATGGCTATCATCAATAAATCAACAAACAACAAGTGCTGGCGCGGATGTGGAGGAAAGGGAACGCTTGTGCACTGTTGGTGGGATTGCAGATTGGTGCAGCCACTATGAAAAACAGTATGGAGGTATCTCAAAAATCTGAAAATGGAACTACCCTTTGATCCAGTAATTCCACTCCTAGGTATCTATCTGGAGAAATCCAAAACTCCAATTCAAAAATCTTTATGCACTCCTATGTTTATTGCAGCACTATACACAATAGCTAAGACATGGAAACAACCAAAATGCCCATCGGTAGATGACTGGATTAAGAAACTGTGGTACATTTATACAATGGAGTATTATGCAGCCATAAAGAAGAAAGAAATCTTACCATTTGCAACAACATGGATGGTCCTAGAGAACATTATGTTAAGTGAAATAACTCAGACAGAGAAAGATAAGTACCATATGATCTCACTTATATGCAGAATCTAAAGAAAAGATTAAGTGAATGAACTAATCAGAAACAGTTTTGGAGACAAAGAGGAAAAACTGAGGGTTGCTAGATGGGCAGGGGCGTGGGGGTAAGAAGGAAGGTTAGGGGATTAGAAAACAGTCAGTAATCACAAGATGGCCACGGGGTTTTAAAAAATAAATCTGGGGAACGTAAGGAATAATGTTGTAAAGATTTTGTAGGGTATCTGATGGACATGTGTCCCATTTGGGAGACCACCTCAGGGAAGATTTAGATGCCTTATCACTGCACTGTACACCTGAAGCTGAACAATAATGAATGCCAACTATAATATTATATATATATATATATATGTACATATGTATATATATATATGTATATATGTATGTATACACTTACAAGAGGCGGAGTACAGCATTGGGAGTGGAGACAGTGGAAATGTGATGGCTTGGTGCGATGTCAGAGAGATAGTGGATGGGGGGAGGGAGGTCCACAGTGTGAGGGATATAAATGGTAAACGTCTAAGTATTACTTTGTCTTGTGCACCTGAAACTAATAATAATAAAAAAGAACCAAATAGAATTTCTGGAGAGTAAGAACTCAATGGAAAATATTAAGCATGAAATAGACAGCTTAGGAAGTAGAGTTGACCAGATAGAGGAAAGAATCAGTGACATAAAATATAGAAACCTGGCAATGACACGGATGGAAGAAGAAAGAGACTTGAGACTTCAAAGAAATGAAAGAACTCTACAAGAACTTTCTGACTCCATCAGAAAGAGCAATATAGAATATTGTGTATACCAGAAGGAGAAGAAAGAGAGAAGGGAACAGAGAATATATTCAAACAAATAGTTGATGAGAACTTCCCAAACTTGTGGAAAGAACTGGATCCTCGAATCCAAGAAGCAAATAGAACACCTAATTACCTCAATCCCAACAGGCCTTCTCCAAGGCACATTGTATTGAAGCTGTCAAAAATCAACGGCAAAGAAAGAATCCTCAAGGCAGACAGGGAAAAGAAGACGGTAACCTAGAAAGGAAAGCCCATTAGATTATCATCAGATTTCTCAGTGGAAAGTCTACAAGCCAGGAGAGAGTGGAACCAAATATTCAAACTATTGAAAGAGAGACATTTTGAGCCAAGAATAATATACCCAGCAAAGATATCCTTTAGATATGAACAAGGAATAAAGACATTTTCAGACATACAGAAGCTGAGGGAATTTTCTAATACACAACCTGCACTACAAGAAATACTAAAGGAGGCTATTCGACCACCATCAACAGGGACAATTTGTGGCAACCAAAACATAAAAAGGGGGAGAGTACAGGCCTAAACTAGAACATGGGAATGGAGAAAGTAAGCATAGTGTAGAAAATGTAATACTCTAAACATCAAGCTTTCTTTTACATAAACTTAAGGGTAACCACTCAAAAAAAATCCAGAACTAAAATACATACTCTAATAAAAGAAGAAACACAGGAAAACATCATAGATTACCACCACACAGAAATAATAAACAACAACAAAAAGGCAAGAAATCATGGAGACAGAATCTTACTAGAAAACTAAAGATAGAATGACAGTAAATCCTCACATATAAATAATCACCCTAAATGTAAATGGACTCAACTCACCAAAAAAAAAGGCACAGAGTAGCAGATTCGATCAAAAAACTACACCCAACCATATGCTGTCTCCAGGAGACACATCTCAGCTACAAGGACAAGCATAGACTCAAAGTGAAAGGGTGAAAATTGACACTCCAAGAAAATGGTATCCAGAGAAAATCAGGTGTAGCCATAATGATATCAGATGAAACAGACTTCAGGGTGAAAAAGGTAACGAGAGACAAAGATGGACATTTCATAATGGTAAAGGGGACTATACATCAAGAAGACATAACAGTCATCAATATTTATGCCCCCAATCAGGGAGCACCGAAATTTTGTTTTTTATTCATTAAATTATTGGGTTGTGGCATTGGTTAGTAAAATTATATAGGTTTCAAGTGTACATTTCTATAATACATCATCTGTATATTGCATTGTGTGTTCACCACCCAGAGTCAGTTCTCCTTCCATATATTTGACCCTGTTTACCCTCTTCTACCTCTCTCCTTTCCCCCTTGCCCTCTGGTAACCACTGAACTGTTGTCTGTGTCTATGAGTTTTTGTTTGTTTATCTGTCTTGTTCATTTGTTGCTTTCAGTTTTATGTCATACATATGAGTGAAGCCATATGATTCTTCAGTTTTTCTGTCTGACAAATTTCACTTAGCATGATCATCTCAAGATCCATCAGTGTTGTCACAAATTAAAGTATTTCATCTTTTTTATGACTGAGTAATATTTCATTGTGTATATGTACCAAATCTTCTTTATCCAATCATCTATTGAAGAACATTTTGATGGTTTCCATGTCTTGGCCACCTTGTTAAAAATCATTGCTTTTCATTTGATTTTTACTGGTTTCATTGTTTTGTTTATACTTTATTTGGAGGTTTGTTTCAGCTTTATAATTGTACATCAGGAGTTTGTAGTCTGTTTTCTCTTTGTACATAGCTTAATACTGTAATGAAAAAGAATATACATATATATACATATATGTACGTGTACATATATGTATATATACACATGTATACATATATATATACACACATATATATGTGTGTATATATATGTGTGTGTGTGTGTGTATGTATGTGTATATATATATATATATATATATATATATATATATATATATATATATGTATATATGTTCTTTTCAAAGGGGTTTTCCACTGGGAAATGCTTCCTGAAACCACTGGGGACCATTGTAGCAAACAGGAACACTTTCGGAGGTGGTACCCTAAACTAAGTCCTCTGGCTTCAATTTCGGGGTTCTTTTTACACCACCAGCTCAGTGCTGGTGAGGAGGAGGCAGAACTGTGCTGCAAAACAAGTGTTGAACCTAAACATAGCATATGATCAGAGGAGTCTCACACTGGAGGAACTCTTAAAGGTTACACGGCATGCCTCTTGCCTGAATCGAGTCTTTCTATGAGTCAAGTGCCTGGGTCATGGGGTGAGGGTGATGTTGGCAGTTTAGGGTGACATAAAGAGGCATTTTGGGGCAAAGTTGATTCAAATATTATGTATCTGATGCCAAAGGAGATCTTGGGATATTTTCTGAGTATGTTTATGTGAACATTGGACAAGCAGAAAAGTTCCTGGTGCCAAATGTATGGAAATGCATCTCCTCCCTTGTCCCAAGTAACCCCCTCACAACCATCTGCCACAACACCCCTTTGTCCTTGATGATGTGTACTTCCAGCCTCCTTTCACTGTATTGCAACCTGGAGGGCAGCCTGTTTATCATGAGGCAGAGAGGCTGTGACAGATGGTAAGGTCTCTTTTGAAGCTGGGTAGTTGAAGGGGAGGGGGTTGTTCTAAAGGACTTGTTTCAGGCCATTTATAGATGGAAGAAAGAAAAGCTCCTCTCTCTCCTCCTCTCGCAGCAGCAAATCTTCCTCAGCCTCAGCTACTGCCACCCCCTTTGAGCACTTTGTTAGATTCTCCATCTGTTTGAGGGAATTCCATAGAGTTCAAGAAATTCTGAGAACAACTCTTCCATCAGGGTGAGGGAAGAAGAATCAGTGAGGGGAGAAGGGAGAGAGAGATTGATACAGAAAGCAAGACAGAATGACAGCGATACAAAGATTTCTATAGAGACAGTATATATATGAAGAGAGAGAAAGACACACAGGTATACACAGAGGCAGAGAGAGAGAGGGAGAGAGAGATTTATTGAGATATTAATTTATAGAGGGTGAGAGTGATGGAGAAACACAGAAAAAGACAGGACCAAAGAGAAAGAAGAGGAGGAAGTGGAGGAGGAGAAAATAGGAGAGAGAAGAAAGAGAAATAGAAAAAAAATTAACATATATGAAAAACAAGTACAAGCCAAGGAGGGCTTCTGGGCCTCTGTGTTGCCCCCAAATGGTAGAAATGGGGATGACAGGAGGTCAGAGAGTGCTGTCAAGAGAGTGTGCTTGTGCTTTCTGTGTGGAAAGAACTACACCAGTCTGATCCTGTTGTCAGGAAGCTTCCAGTCCAACCAGACTTGCTGATGGGTCATTGCATTCACAGACATCAGGAAAGTGGAAGAGAAAAATTCATGACAAGCCACAGCATATACGGTGTATGGAAGAGCCCAGGGTGGAGCCAAAATTACCTTTGGGAGAAGATGAATGGAAAGAGTAGCAGCAACATACACAGACAATGTTTGTCATTGAGAATCCACACTGTGCCTAATCTAAGCAGGTTTTCTGGAGCAGAAGGCGATTTCTACAGCTGTGAGAAGTGAGGTCACTGGAGCTGGCCAACAGCTATCCACAATCAACATGTGAAAATTAGCACTGAACTTCACATCCCCATGACTATTTTGTAACTACCAATTTGTACTTCTTAATCCCTTCACCTTTTTCACACTCCCCTGCCCCAACCCTCATCCCTATCTGTCAATGACCAGTTTGTTCTCTGTATCTATGAGTCTGTTTCTGTATAGGGAATATAGTCAATAATATTGTAATAGCTATGTATAGTTCCAGGTGAGTACTAGACTAATCTGGGGGATCACTTCATAAAATATAAAAAAATGTCTAACCACTATGCTGTACACCTGAAACTAATATAAAATAAGATTGAATGTCAACTATAATTGAAAAATAAAAATTAGCACTGGAGACTGATCCTATAAGGTTCCTTCAGCTTCCTGCCCACCCTCACTCTCTTGCACTCAGTCATTGACCTCTCTTCTCGCATAGAGAATATAGAAGCTATCAGGTGGTACAATATCCCTTCTTCCCCCATGCACACCAACATCTCTTTTTATTATTCTCCCTTTTCCTCCAGGCTCTGCTCATTGTCCCCTATCCATTCTTCATCCCTCATTACATGCTAAATGATTTCAGAACCTAGAAGAAGTAATCTCTGAGAAAGATGTATTAGCATATGTCACATTATCTAATCCTCACAGCAATTGTCTTTAGTGGGTGAAAATAAATAAAAGATGAATAAACTGAGACTCAGAGAGGTTAGGCAACTTTTCAAGATCACACAGGTTCAAACTTAGACATCCCTAGCTACTTAACTCACTTTTTTTCCACTGTGCCAGACAGGATCCCAGTAAATATCCAAGAGATATTTGCTGAATGAAATCTTGCTCATTTGATCAGAGTCAGCAGTGAGTGGACTATACAAGGCAGTTCTGAGGAAAAAGTCTTTGTAGGAACAAGATTGAAAATGCCAGGCTGGTGTGTTCATTGGCTAAGCCACCTGGGGTAAGGAGAGAACAAGCAATAAAAAATGATGGTGCAAAGACAAGTTACGAAAACCTCACACATGTAGATGGAAATATTTCATGTTATCACTCTGTCTCATAATTGTTCAAGTCATGAGCTTGGCGATTGGGTACCTGGACATTCACCTAGTCCAGGGCACTTCCAATCCTCTCACAGCACCCAGGGCATCTGCAGGTATGATCGAGAAGTTGGTGAAGTTCTTTTCTAATACCTGCTTACTTCTCATATGGGCTCCTTTCTCCCTGATGCCTACCCAGCTCTGTGCCTAGCCATCAGCTGCCAGTCACCCAATCTCTACTACTCAGTTTGGTTCTAGTTGAGGGTGTGGCCTCTTCCGGGTGTATTTGCCTTCAATAGGAAGCATCTGGAGAACTTAACTGAGGGTGTGAGGCTATAGTCACAGGATTTTAAGCACTATTGAGAACAGGCCTTGGGGTAAAGAGAATTTGTCAGCCTCCCGCCTCCTTGTTACCTCCTCTGCATGGTGGAGCTGTCAGCTTACTGTGTGTCAGACGTGAGGTTAGGTGTTTTTTATATATGTAACCTCATTTCATCCTCAGTGTAATCCTGTGAGGTATATTATTATTACTATTTCATAAATGATGAAACTGAGGCTCAGGAAAGCTAAGTAACTTGCCAAAGGTCACAGAGTAAGTAAGTGGCAGAGCTTGAATTTGAACACACAGTCTGGCTCCAGGGACCATACTCATAGCAGTTACCCTACACCGTCTCTCTGAAAAAAAAAAAAAAACAATAATAACAAAACTGAATAAAAAAGTATGCTATTTCTGTCCCACCACCAAAAAGTATGAAAATCCTGGTTTTGTGGTCCATGAGACCGCAACCTAAAGCTACTTCCTCCTTAATGACAGCATAACTCAACTGCAAACTACTGTGGAACAAATACAAGGTCGGACAATTAAGTGGGCGAACTCATCATAAAAAATAGTGCTATGTACCTCATTGCTGAATATCACTATGGTCACCTTCCAAGTACTCCCCTTGGGAAGCTATGCACCGATGCCAGTGCCTAGTCCCCCTTCAAAGCAATTTTGGAACTCTTTTTCTGGAATGGCCATCAGAGCTTTCGTCGTATTACCCTTGATGTCCTGAATGTCATCAAAATGTCTTCCTTTCAATATTTCCTTTATCTTTGGGTAAAGAAAGAAGTCATTGGGGGCCAGATCAGGTGAGTAGGGAGAGTATTCAAATACAGTTATTTGTTTACTGGCTAAAAACTCCTTCACAGACAGTGCCATGTGAGCTGGTGCATTGTCGTGATGCAAGAGCCATGAATTGTTGGTGAAAAGTTCAGGTCATCTAACTTTTTCATGCAGCCTCTTCAACACTTTCAAATAGTAAACTTGGTTAATGGTTTGTCCAGTTGGAGCAAATTCATAATGAATAATCCCTCTGATATCAAAAAAGGTTACCAACATTGTTGCAACAAGTTCATGAACTTAATTGTCCGACCTCATATATCACCTCTAGATATCTTTTCTTGGAGTACCAAAGTGAGATTCAAAACCAGGACTTCTTGACCTCTAATATCATTATTTCAAACCCCTGCATTAGCTCAACTTTTCACACTGGGGGTCCTGTTATGACCCAGCTGGATATTATGTGATAAACCTGAGCTGTGGTCAGAGTTTTTGCACATCAGACAATATTTTCTTTTGTGAACATCTATCTATATTTTCAACATATGACTATGCTCACGGTCTTTTCCATTCCTTCTCAGAATATTTCTGTATCCATGTAGGTTAAGAATAATGGCTGATACAAATTGAGCTCTTACTCTGCACTGTTTTCACTGCTTTATATGGATGAGCTCTTTTACTCATTCACAATCCTATGAGGGAGGTACTATTATTAACTCAATTGTATAAACGAAGTGACAAAGACTTAGGGAGGTTGAATGACTACCTCCATATTACACAGCTTCTAAGTGTAAAAGCTGGTATTTGACCCTTGGCCTGTGTGACTCCAGATTTGGGGTTGTGATCTATTCCTGAGCACAGGGGTTCTGGAGTAGATAAGTGAGCGTTTTAATAGAGAGAGTTGTCTAGCACTTGTCTGATTGCAAAGATGGAAGAATCGATGCTAAGCAATCTTGAAGTTTAAATCAGCCTTGAGGGGAATGGAGCAGTGACTAGAAGCCTCCACAGTTTTTGTCTAGTCTTCATATACTGTGAGATCTTTGAGGGCAGGGCTGGATCTGATTCAATTATGTCCCCACTGTCTAGGACATAGTAGGGATTCAGTTAATAAAGTTTAGAAATGAATGTTTCTAATCATTTCAATCTGGGCAGGCTTCAGTCTCCTCTAAATGGCAGGTTTCACCGTGTATTAGTTGGCATCAACATCCCTCTAACAAATATGGAATATAGATGAGGGTCTGAGCCATCTGTACTGTTCTGTTTGATTTAAGGTCATCTGTACCTTCACCATAGAGATTTTTACCACTGGCATTTCATACACTCATTTCCTGCAGTTCTGCTTCCTACAGAAGAAGTAAACACATAGAGGGAGAGTCACAGTAATGAGGAAGCCAAGACTACAGCTAACAACAACAACAACAACAACAACAACAACAGAAAGCCACATTAATAATAAAAAAAATAGTACCTAACGGTTATTTATCTGTGTCCTAGGCACTATTCTAAGACATTTATATATACTAATTCATTTAATTCTCATCACAGTCAGGGGAGACAGATGCCATTATTGCTCCTATTGTACAGATGAAGAAACTGAGATTCAGAGAGGGCTGGCTACACAGCTAATAAATGGTAGAACTATGATTTTAACCATGTTTGATTCCAAAGTCTCTGTTCTTAACTGTGGTGCTAAACTCCTTACAATCATTACTATGAGACTTGTTGATGGATTAGCTATGGGGACTGAGAAGAAGGGGCAATAACAGCTTCCTAAGACAGGACTTGTGTAACTATGTGGCTGATGGTGTTATTCATGAAGACAACAGCACTAGAAGAGGACTAGTTTGGGATGTGTGGAGGGGTCATGAGTTTGAATATACCAAGTTTGAGGTATCTTTGAGATATCCAACTGGAGATACCAAGAAGACAGGTGGATATATGGTTTAGAAATCAGAGGAGAGATTTGGGACTCTTCATGTAGATAAAAATAGCTAACATTTATTAGGCATTCACTATGTGTCAGTGCTGTCCTAAGAGATTTATGTAGATCAGCAACTCTAATTTTCATGGAAACTCTGTGAAGTGATGCTTTATTATCCTCATTTTAAAGATAAAGAAACTGAGGTATACAGGTTAAATGACTTTCTCAGGATCATACAGCTGGTAAATTGCAGAGGGAGAATTCAAGCAGAAGCATTATGAATCCAGGCCAGGCTGCTCTGCTCTGAATACAATAGATGGGTGGGATCTCAGAGAGAGAGAGAGAGAGAGAGAGAGAGAGAGAGAGAGAGAGAGAGAGAGAGAGCATATGAATATAGGGGGCAGAGAAAAGGATCATCTAGGAATTCCTCGATAATTAAATAAGAACATTAAATAGGGACATTTAATGGCTACATAGAAGGGAGTAAAGTTATGGATTTTTTTGCTTTTTGTTTATCTCTCTTACTAGATGGTAAGCTCTAAGAGGGCAGGCTATTTGTCTATTTTGGTCACTGTTGTAACCCCTGCAGCTGCCATGACTTTAATTAACAAATACATACATAGTATATCCCAAGATCTTCAAAAATATTAGCTCAATTAATCCTCACCAATAATTGAATGTGGTAGATATTCTTATATTCATTTTTATACATGAGGAAATTAAAGCAGAGAGGTTAAGTAACTTGCTTAAAGTCATACAACTAGTCAATGGGAGAGCTGAGGCTCAAGTTCAGGCTGCCTGCTTCAGAGTCTGTGCACTTAACCACCGTGCAATGCTCAAGAAATATTTGTTGAATGAATTATGGGGAACTCAACTGGGCCAAAGGCTATTGAGAGGTCTAATGATTTGGGGATTACAATATCTGCTGGCTATGGTGACATGTAAGTCACTGGTGGCCTTAACAAATCTGTCCAGTCCGGCTTCAACCTAGAAGGGAAGTTGTCAGGGAAGTCAAGAAGAACTTGCAGGCTAGGATTCAGCCTGTCCACATTTACTGAACACTTACTATATTCCATACACCATTCTATGGGCTAGAGCAAGACAATCAAACTTCCTGTCTTCAAGGAGCTCACAGTATGGTGGGAGGGACACACAATGGACAGAAATGTAGAAATTATACCATCAGCAAGTAATACATACTATGAAGAGAAGTGAAACAAGGTAAGGAAATATACAAGGAATGGGTAGGAGAGGGCACTATTTTAGATATCTAAAATCTAACCACTCCTCAGTTCCTTGGGTTGATTCTGAGAACATTTACATAATGAACTGTGCCTTGAGGTTTTTGGAGGCTCTGCTTTGTCTATAGAGAAGCAGTGTACGAAAGTAGTAAAAACATGGCTCCTCAAGTTAGAATATTGATACTGCCACTTCCTAGCTGTGTGACCTTTGGCAAGTTACATACCTTCTCAGTGCTTCAGTTTCCTATTCTGTAGAGAAGGGGTAATAATAGTGCCTGCTTCATAGAGTTGTTGTGAAAATTAAATGAGTCTAGATTAGTGCCAGGCACACAGAACACGTGTAATAACTGCCATTTGAAACTGAAAAGAGTGACAGAATTTTCAGATGCTAATGAAAATTTAAGGGGAAATATTCTCCAATAGAAAAAAACATAGGTTTTGAAGCCAGGCATATTTGGGTTTAGATCTACGCTCTGCTGTGTGACCTTGGTCAAATCACTTATCCTCTGAGGTTCAGCTTCCTCAGTTATAAAATGGAAACAGTAATTTCCACTATGTAGGAATTTTAAGAAGATTATATATGTAAAAACCTGACATATATAGGAATTCCATAAGTTAGAGCTATTACCATTAATAACATTTAATATTATTAAACATGTATTGATTGATTTATAATACCATAGGATTATTATTGTAACAGGTGGGATCTAGGGGTTTCCAAATCACGTTTTCCTTCATTTCTGTTTTCTAAGTTTCCCTGAGAAACTGAACTTGATCTCTTGGTTTCTTCTCTCAACTCGCTTTTAGCATCTTTAGTTTTAAAGCACATTAGATGCCCAGACACTTTCTTCAGTTTGGCTTATTTTAGAGCCTTTCTCTCAGTACTTTCATGAGAACTCTGCCCTTTTCATTGGCCAGCACTTCTGGGATGCAAGCACCCTAGGCCCCACCAAGCACCCCGGGCCCAACTACGCACCCAGAATTACAAAAGAAAAACAGAATCTTCCAAAATCCCTCATTTACTTGCTACCATCGCTCTGCCCACAAGGGGGCGCTACCTCACATATAATCCTTACATTTTTACTGCAGCTATTAACCAAAAACTGAGAGTGGCAGGATTCTAACCATGATTGAGCAGACACCCAAATTTGTCTGAAGACCAAACCCCCAACATTGGCCACCACCTTACTTTGTACCCTCGTCTCACGATGGGCCTTATTCTGAGGACGATGCAGCCTAATGGTTAAGAACATGGGTTTTGGAGTCAACCTGCTTAGGATCTGATTCTGGCTCTATCATTTACTAGCTGTGCGCCCACGAAGCCTCAGCTTTTTCACTAGAAAAGGGGGATACCATTGGTAACTATCTCAGGAAGATTCTGAGGAACAAATGGTCAATGTTTGTAAAGAGTTTAACACAGTGCCTGGCATGTGGTACATAATAAATGTTAGCTATTTCTGAGCTCTTATCCTGGCCACCAACTGAATTCCCAATCAGGCCACACACTGAGCTCCAAACACCAGCTACTGACTGTCTCTCAATTGGCTATCTTACACTGCATGGTTCCGGGAAGGACAGTGGGGAATGGTTCCGTGAACCTGCATTCCCACTAAGGGTGACCCAATTCCAGGTTCCCTGATGTTTCTCCCCTATTCCCACCCTGGCCAGATCCCTGTCATGTGCACCCTTATGTGTTCATGCTGAGGCTCCAGGTCAGTGTGCTAATTTTGGATCTTAGCTCTTCTGCTAGCCTTGGCCTTGGAGACTGGCTTAGATTACACATTCCTGCCCCAGAGAGCAACCCTCTCCCCCGAAACAAACAGGTACATGTACACCACACACACACACAATACACACAACACACACACATCTTCCACCCAAACTCCAGGACCAAATTCCTGCCCAATGGGGAGAGCGAAAGATAATTGAGCTCTGAGGGACAACTGGGAAGCTGGCTCTCCCCTTGCCAGGCACTTTCCCTAGTAAGGGCAACTTTTGGGTGACAATATCCAATTGAAGAATCAGCCCATAGGGAGATCCATAACTGTTTCTCTTAGCCCTGCTAGCAATGTCCCCAGAACCATTTTGGGGGATTGTATTTAGAGACCTGTTGGCACTCATTGACCCAGTCAGCCAGCAGTTGGTACCTGTCTGCCTGCCTCCCCTCTCCCTCTCTCCTCTCACCCCAATAGCTATAACTGTACCCACAGAGATAAGTGATTCTATTCTTTGTCTCCCCTAGTGTTGTGTGTGGCCAGGAGTACCCTTCAACAATGTTTGTAAAGTGTGCACTCCCCATCAACCCCCATACCATTTCAGTTACTTTCCCAAGGGAGTGGATGAATTCTAGCTTCCCCAGCTGGAGGATCGTGTGAGTAAGTCCTCCAAGGTCCCATCAGTTTGTGGAGATGGAATTTCCTTGGGTATGATCCCATGTATTAATTTCACAAATATTTAATGAGCCCCTATTATGTGCCAAACACTGTTCTCAGGCTAAGAAATACAAAGTTTTTTAAAAAGAAAGGAAAAGAAAATTGAAAAACTGACAGAATTCTCTACGGACCTCAGGCTTCAGTGGTGCTACAATGCCAGTATTGTGCTTATTATGTGCCAGGCACTGTTCTGAGTGCTTTATCATCAATTAACTTATTTATTTAATCTTCAAAACTTCAAATATGGAATATGAGTAGTATTATTATCTCCATTTTACAGATGAGGAAGCTGTGGCTCTGAGAGGTTTCATGATTGTAGTGAATTGAATAATGTCCCTCTAAACTCATGTCCACCTAGAACTTTAGAATGCAACCTTATTTGGAAATGGGATCTTTGCAGATGTAATTAGTTAAGGATTTTGAGATGAAATCATCCTGGATTTAGGGTGGGCCCTAAGTCTAATGATTTATGTCCTTGTAGAAGAGAAGACACGCAGAAACAGAAAAGAAAGCCATGTGACGATGAATACAGACATTGGACTTATGTGTCTACAAGCTAAGGAACACCAAGAATTGTAGGCAATCACCAGAAGCTAGGAGAGGGGTATAGGGTGGTTTCTTGCTTACAGCCTCCAAAAGGAACCAACCCTGCCAACACCAGGATTTTGGACTTCGTGTTTCCTGAAATGTGAGAGAATAAATTTCTGTTGTCTTAAGCCATTCAGTTTGTGGTGTTTTGTTACACCAGCCCCAGGAAATGAATGCAATGAATTACAGAGCTAATATTTGAACCCAAACAGCAGGCTCCTGACTCTGTCCTCTGAACCCCAGGGCAGGGATTTGCTCCTGGAGTTTGGATAGAAGATACGTGCATGTGTGTGTGTGTGTGTGTGTGTGTGTTGTTGTTATTGCTGTTGTCAACAGCCGGCAGCCTGTCTACTACCTCTCACACCCAGTTGGGGATAGTAGTTGCGGGGCCTTCACTGGTGACCCCAGGTGAGTAATAGACTGGCTCACTCTGAGCCTCAATTTTTTCATTTGAACACTTAGGATTTTGAGCTAAGTGGTCATTCAGGTCCCTTCCAGTTGTGACATTTTATGAGACTGTGATTCATGGTTAGTGGGGAGAGGTAACACAGAGACAGCAGTGAAACCAGGTTGTGGATGAGGGAATAAAGGACATGCATTACATGCAATTGATTTTCAAAAGACATGTGGATTAAAATCCTGGTATGGAAAATTTTTTCATTATCTTTCCCTGTTGTTGTCTTTTATGTCTGTTTCTCTCAGACTTCCCCTGATCCCTCCCTCTTTCGCACATGCATATGCATCCCCACACCCACACACATGTCCAGAGATTCCTCTCCAACTCTAGAAAGTAAGTTTATATTTATGAATTTCAAACTGGTGCAGAAGGAATGGGCCAGGGTATGAGTGTCCAGCAGTTCCTGGCAAGGAGAAAGGCACTGTGGGGGGTGCAGGGAGGGCTCCAGAGACTTGGGACTGGAAACAGTGTTATTAAGTATGTTCATTAATGAGCCCAAGAAGGAAATGACTAATAAATTGATGGAAGGAGGCTGATGGCACCAAACCACTTGGTTAATTAAAACCACTGAGGTCTTGGAGTGATTCCGAAAAGCCCCTGAGGATGGAAGTGGTCGATAGGAGGCAAATAAAGAATAAAGCCAAGAAAGACCATTTAGGGGGTAATCATTGAAGGGATATCTCTTGCATGGATAAGTGTCTAAAACTGGGAAAAGGCAAACAGAGAAAATACTGCAATTTCAAAAAAAGTATTCCCTGATATACCGACCCTGGGTCCTAAAAGCTCTCCAACACTTGCATGCTTCTGTATACATGGTGTGATGTCTGTGTGTGTTTCAGTTACCATAGTTGTTTTCCTAGCAACCACTGGGAATTCATCTAGGCCTAAGTCCAGAGCATATGAGAGGAGCTATTGTGCCACATGAAAGCCTCTAGATATTTGGTCAGTTAGAAGGGCATCTGAGGGTCTTCTCTGTCATCAACAGCCAAATGGCATAGAGCCTCCCAGGCTGAAGTATACGTATCCCCAGATCAGCCTTTAGAAGTGTTTCAAATGCAATGATTGGAAATGCCTTTGGAAACTGGCACACCACCAGTTTAGGTTTTGGATGGCCAATTGCAGAACAATGATATGTGCATCACAGCTTATATGCAGGGACCTGTCCTTAAGGGTTTGTCTGTCTCTCTTGGAAGAGTTGTCAAGTACAAATACTAGAAGTCTGGAGCCGGACAAGACTTGGCATATCACTAAACCTCTCTGGGCCTTAGTTTCTTCATCCGTTAAATGTAATTATCCTGTTTACCTGATAGGGTTGTTTCTAATGTACAGCATGGTACTATAATTAACAACACTGTATTATATACTTGAAAGTTGTTAAGAGAGTAGATCTTAAATGCTATTCTCATAAAAATATGGTAATTATGTGAGGGGATGGAGGTGTTAACTAACTTTATTGTGGTAACCATTTAGCAATATGTATGAGTATCGAATCATCACATTGTACATCTTTTTTTTTTAATTTATTGGGGTGACAATTGTTAGTAAAATTACATAGATTTCAGGTGTACAATTCTGTATTACATCATCTATAAATCCCATTGTGAGTTCACCACCCAGAGTCAGTTCTCCTTCCATCACCATATATTTGATCCCCCTTACCCTCATCTCCCAGCCCCCAACCCCCTTACCCTCTGGTAACCACTAAACTATTGTCTGTATCTATGAGTTCTTGTTTCTCATTTGTTTGTCTTGTTCTTTTGTTGTTTTTGGTTTATATACCACATACCAGTGAAATCATATGGTTCTCTGCTTTTTCTGTCTGACTTATTTCGCTTAGCATTATACTCTCAAGATCTATCCATGTTGTCACAAATGTTCCTATATCATCTTTTCTTACCGCCGAATAATATTCCATTGTGTATATATACCACAACTTCTTTATCCATTCATCTATCGAAGGACATTTTGGTTGTTTCCATGTCTTGGCCACCGTAAACAAAGCTGCAATGAACATTGGAGCACACGTGTCTTTATCTATAAATGTTTTCAGATTTTTTGGATAGATACCCAGGAGAGGGATTGCTGGGTCATATGGTAATTCTATTCGTAATTTTTTGAGGAACGTCCACAGTGCCTTCCATAACGGCTGCACCAGTCTGCATTCCCACCAACAGTGTATGAGGGTTCCTTTTTCTCCACAGCCTCTCCAACACTTGTTACTATTTGTCTTGTTGATGATAGCCATTCTAACTGAGGTGAGGTGATATCTCATTGCGGTTTTTATTTGCATTTCTCTGATGATTAGTTGAGCAGTTTTTCATATGTCTATTTGCCATTTGTATGTCCTCTTCAGAGAAATGTCTCTTCAGGTCGTCTCCCCATTTTTCAATTGGGTTGTTTGTTTTTTTGTTGTTGAGTTTCATGAGTTCCTTGTATATTTTGGATATTAGCCCTTTATCAGAGGCACTGTTTGCAAAAATCTTCCCCTATTCAGTTGGTTGCCTCTTTATTTTGTCGATGGTTTCTTTGTACATCTTAAACTTACATATGTTTTATGTCAATAATGTCTCAATAAAGCTGGAAAACATAAATAAAGCTATAGCAACCCAGGAAGAAAACATGGATAATATACCATGCTTTGCATGTTGAAAATAAATAGCAGCCTTTGTCATTTTCACCTAGATATCTTTCATATACTTCAAATTCAGCATAACTCATTATTGTCCCACCATATATCCCGTATCTTAGATAATGGCATCACCATTAACCCAGTTTCTTAAACTATAGACTTCAGAGTCATCTTTACCTCTGCTTTCCCTCAACCCTCACATTCAACTGATAACCAAGGTTTAGTTCCTCTTCTCTATCCTTGTTGCCCCACACTGTCTCTACCTTAGTACAGGACATCATTATTTGTCACCTGGACTATTGAAACAGCCTCCTAACTGGTTCCCATGCCTCTGTCTCTCCTCCCTGCAGCCCGTTCTCCACAGTGTAGACAGATAAACTTTCCAAAACACTAATCTTATCATGTCACTGTGCCCCAGCTTAAAACTTTTTCACACTCCCTATTTCTTTAAAGATCAAATCCACACTCCTTATTTTGTACGACAAAGAAACTCACAATTACTTTCCTGTACAGCCTTCTGCGCACTCTTCACACATTCTGCACTTGAGCCTCACCGAATCCCTTTCTCAAACATGACATGCTATTTCACTTCCTGCCCTTGCATATGCTGTTTCTTTTTCCTACTCTTACTTGTTGAACTCTTCCGCATCCTTCAAAGCCAGACTCAGTTGTGCCCTCCTTTGGGAAGTCCTTCCTTTTCCTCCCAAGCAGACATTTGGTGTCTTCCTTATATTCCCAAAGCACTTGCTCAGGCACAATGTCCAGTACTTCTATCTAAAGCAGGGGTGTCCAAACTTTTTTCAACGTTTTTCACCAAGGGCCATATGCGGTAAAATACAAAAACAGCCGGGCCACTCACTCGAGGTGAAGTACGTATTGCCTCACCTGGTTTATTTAAGTAAACTAAATATATTTTTGGAATTTGCTGTGGGCCAATAGAAAATGGATTGCAGGCCGCAGTTCACCCGCGGGCCGCAGTTTGGACACCCCTGATCTAAAGGATGTCTATTTATTCCACTTGCTTGAGTGCTCCTCATCCCCCGGCAGTAGTCAGACTAAGCTGTCATAGTCCAAGGAATAGAATCAGGGTATCTGGCTGTGGCCAGTCTGTCCTGGACTCTGTTCTTGTTTCTCCAAAACAAACTCTGTCACAGGCCCCCAGGGAACTTGAGAAACAGAAAATCCAGGTGACAGGAACTGATGTTGAACAAGCTGGTGCAACTGGAAAATCTTTTCATAACAAGCCCTGATCAGCTTCCTGTCTTCAAGATAAATGACCCAGCACCAATGGCTCTGCAATTACCAGCTCTTCTAATTGAATGCTGAGACCCTGCTTTTGGAAAACTAGTAGCTAAGGCCCTCCATGCCCAACCCTACCTCTATATGTATTCTCTCTGTTCTTTGTTCAAATTCAATGGACAGGTGGTAAGTGTCTGCCATGTGCCAGGTATCATGCAAGGAATTTTAGAAACATGACCTCATTTAGCTGTCATAACAACCCTATCTGGTGAATATTATCATCTCGATTTGGAATTTGATATGGACCTGATGGCTCCAGAGGTGGAAGTACTTACTCAAGATTACCCAGCTAATAAAAATAACAGATATCATTTAGTGAGTTCTAACTATGTGCCTGACATTGTGTAAAGTACTCTATGGACATTGTTTTATCTATACAACTCTGGAAAGTAGACATTGTGACTTCCATTTTAGAGCTGGGGAATATGGGACTCAGAGAGATGACATGATTTGACTAATATTTCATGATTAGTAACTGACAGACCTGGGATTATGAATCCATGTATCTTTATCTTTAGGTCGGTAAATTTTCTACAACAACACATGACCGCTTTTTCCCTCATCAGATCAGTTCTCCAAGAAGGAGGGCTGTATCTCCCATGGCAAGAAGCACCACTGTTCACAGTGCTGCTCGGTATGAGGAACAGATAAACTGAAGAATGAGAATCAGGCTGCACCAGTCTAAACTTCAGGGCCAGGTACTGATGGGAATATAGTCTTTGGGAGAGTCAGGCCATTTTGTAGCACATGGCCCTACCTCTTCACCCATCTGAGGTAAATATCTTCAACTCTCAGGGTTCTGGAGAGAAGCTACTTCTCCGGGAGTGAAGTGAATTTTCAATAAGGAAACATTCCGATCACAAGCCCATTATTCTGAGAGACAAACTTTGTTGAGAAAAAGTGAGCAGATAGGAGCGAAAACAGCAGTCACTTGTTTTTCCAAGTGGTCCTCTTTTGGGAGAAACATGGATGATGTAGCTAGAACAATTACTAAGCATCCTTCCTGGGAGCCACTAGTTTGCTCTGTGTTCTTAGGCCTCAGTTTCCCATGAATCCAATGAAGGGATACAACCCTCTAAGGTCCTTCTAGTTTGAAGTTTCTACAGTTCTAGATCCCCATGAAGCCAACATTGACTGGCTGCTAACCTGTTGAATGCTATGAATTTCCTGGGCCAGCTCCTAGGTCAATGTCAGCAGAAGCATGTACCCCAGCAGTCAGCTTTTGACATAGCACCCCAGTTATTATTACATCTTCATCCTGACAGGCTTTTAAAGTAAGTGGACTGACAGAGTAGACAGGAAAATGATGACTCTGGCAGACTCAGCAAGATCCCTTACTCCTCCCATCACCACTCAGAGCCACAGCCAAATGAAATGGCTCTTGGAACAAAACTGGCTCTTTCCATTAAGGAGATGAGAGTTCTATTAACTGGGAAGAAACTTTCAAAGGCAGAGAGGTCAGCAACCAGGTCCCATGGCTAAACACTACTCTGTAGATAGATAGAACAAATTGGGGGATTCTGCAGGCTTGATGATAAAGGTTGGACAGGAAAGAGGCTGCTGAGCTCAAATGGAGAGTACCAGCCTAGCAAATGCAATTAACACCAGTTGGAGCTACCCTCTTCTTCTCCTCATCCCTGCCACTTCTAATTCCTTCAGCCACTCCATGTCCTATTTCCACACCCCAGACTACTCCCATTTCTTTCTGAATTTGTCCTCTCTATTTATATAATAGCACCTATTGTCTTGGATTTTGTGCAATATTTCAAGCACTGTAGAAAGCTCTCTCATGCTCCTTCCTTGTCAATACTTCCCTGAGAGGTAACCATTAGTCCAGAATCATCTTGATGTCTTGTTAAAGCACAGATGGCTAGGTCTCACCTTCAGAGGTTCTGATTCATTAGATCTGGGTGGGGCCCATGAATTTGCATTTATAACAAATTCTCAAGTGCTCCTGGTTCTTTGAGAACAAAAGCACTAGTCTGATATCTAACAACATTGATCAGTTTTGTGTGCTCTTCAAGGTAGTCATTTGTGTTTGCCTTCTTTTACTCATCTTATCTCTATAAAATTCACTCATGTTGTTAAGTGTATCAGTAGTCCTTTTTTCTTTGCCTTCTTTTTGCTGTATTTATAATATTTCATTGTATGAATATATCATGCTTTACTTATACTGCTACTGATGGATATTTGAGTTATTTCCAGTTAGGAGCTATTGTGAATAATATTGCTGCTATAAAATTTCTTGTGCATGTTTTTGGTAGACATATGCACTCATTTCTCTATATACTTATGTATAGAATAGTTGAATCATAGGGTAGGTATATATTTTTTCAGCTAAACTAGATACTGCCAAAAAATTTTCCAAAGTGATTTTTTGTATTTATGCTCCCACCAGTACTGTATGAGAGTTCCAGTTGCTCCTTATTTTTGCCAACATTTGGTACTGATGTTCTTGTTTTAAATGTTAGCCATTTTGGTGTGTGTGTGTGTGTGTGTGTGTGTGTGTGTGTGTGTGTGTGTTGGTATCTCATTATGGTTTTAATTTGAAATTTGGATGGCCATTTTAACTAGATTGCATAGCTTAAAACTGGTGAGAGAGATGGGAATGCCCAGCACACCAGCACAGTGCGCTCAAAACAGTGACAGATGGTATAGTAAACACTGTACAAATTAGTTCAAATGGTATAGTGGAGAACTGGATGGAGAAGGGTTGGGGAAAAGTTCAAGGAAAAATCT
Organism: Rhinolophus ferrumequinum; assembly: GCF_004115265.2. NCBI lineage: Eukaryota > Metazoa > Chordata > Mammalia > Chiroptera > Rhinolophidae > Rhinolophus > Rhinolophus ferrumequinum. The sequence goes on along the minus strand of NC_046284.1, from coordinate 24,923,605 downwards.
AAGCTTCTTCACTGTTTTTTGGGTTCACTTTCCTCCCTTCTCTAGACAAAATAGTTCTTTCCTTGGAAGAGAGCAGGGACCTCAAGTTTGTCCTTTGAGCTTGGGAATACTGAGACAGTTAATACCAGTCCCTGAGATGAGAATGAAGTTGTATATTGGAAGTACAGAAAGAAAGCCAATATGGTTGATGTGTAATAAAAAATGGAAAGATATAAATGATGTTAGATAGATCGACGGGAACCATCATTTGAAGATCTTATAGGCTACGAGAAAAAGCTTAAAGTTTATTCTAAGCACAATGGTGATCCAGTAAAAGGTTTTTGGCAGGAGAGTGATTTGTTTGAAAACATCACTCTGGATAGTATGTAAAGCAATGGTTCTCAATTTTGGCTACACATTGGACTCATCTGTAGAACTTGAAAAAATACTGATTCCTGACACACATATTTGATAGAGATACAAGATGCAGAGTAGATAAATGCTGTGTTGCCTTATCCCGGGAACACATCAAAATTACAACTAAATTATACAAAAATAAACCTGGAGAGCCATTTGAAGTCTAGCTGAACAAAAGTTTTATAAATAAGGATATAAAGAAGAAGCCATGTCAAGACTGGTAGGAGAGGTGGAAGTGCAAAACAGGCTGACCCTAAACCTCCCTATGGCAGATGAAAATTGGGAGGGATATCTTGGCGACAGAGGTTCCACCTCCGAGAGGAGTGAGGGATCCCATCCCCACACCAGACTCCCCAGCCAGGAGTAGTGGTGCATGGAAGAGGAGCCCCACAACATCTGGCTGTGAAAAATCGTTTGGATTTTGACAGTCTGGGTGGGATGGAAAGCTGTAGGAAACCAAGACATCCTCTTAAAGGGTCCACATATACTCACTTGCAGACACAGCCTGAGCTCCAGCGGAGGGGCAGTGATTTGGGGGGGTGGGCATCATAGACATAAGGGGTCAGACTGAGGCGTGTGGCTTCAAGTGGGAAGATAGTCACCATTTTCCCTGTGCCATGTCCTCTTTCCATGCAGCCAGCAGGTGGGCAACATCCTTCTTGTGTTGAGTCTTCCCCCACACCCCTGGCTAAATCTGAGTCTGAAATGGTTTGGTGAGCTCCACTTGCTCCACCCTGGTGACTCACTGAGACTCAGCCAAACCCAAATCCATACCGCAAGAGGCTTTATTGGTACCTGAACCTTACAGGAGCTGGCAACCAGCAACAGGCCTAGGTGTGTCCTAGGTGTTGGCAGAGCTAATCCCGACCCTGAACTGGTTACCATTGTCCTTGGTTCACAGTGTGGTCTTTCCTACACACCTCCAGGTCCAGCACAGGCAGCAACCAACCATAGATCACTTTGTGGCTCTTACCAGATAGTCCCTGGCCCATCACAAGCAGTGACTGACATGGGCCTGCACCAAAGCCCCTCCTAAGAGGCCCCAGAACCAATATCCTTGGAGGTTGGCTTCAGACCACAGCAGAGCACCACCCAAATAGCCCCACAAGTGGCACACCCAAAGGCAATCTCAACAGGCACCAGATCTCATTGTGGTGAATCCCGTTCCATGTGGTAAGCTCCCCTCACAGCAGCCTGTAAGCTATTGATGTGGCCAAACTGCAAAATCAGTCAGCCTGAGGGTGAATCCCACCCACTGATGTGCTAATAACAATCAAGGCTCAAATATAACAGGAGGGCACACACAACCACACAAGGGACACTCCTTGAGCATCCAGCACAGGTGACCAGGGAGACTATGCCACTGGGCCCCATTGGGTACCTACTACATGAGGCCACCCAGCAAGACTGTGAGACATAGCAGAACTACCTAATACATGGAAACAAACACAGAGGCAGACAAAATGAGGAAACAAAGAAATACACCCCAAATGAAAGAACAGCAGAAAACTCCAGAAAAAGATCTAAAAGATATAAAGGCAAGCAACCTACCAGAGACAGAGTTCAAAACACTGGTTATAAGGATGCTCAAGGAACTTAGTGAAAACTTCAACAAAGATATAGTAAACATAAAAAAGACATAGAAACCATAAAAAAAGAAACAGTCAAAAGTGAAGAACACCATAACTGAAAGGAAGAATGCACTAGAAGGAATCACCAGCAAACTAGATAAAGCAGAGGATTGAATCAGCAATTTGGAAGACAAGGAGAAAACACTCAGTCAGAAGAGCAAAAGGAAATAAGAATTAAAAAAATAATGAGAATAGTTTAAGAAGTCTCTGAAACAATATCAAACGTAACAACATTCACATCCTGTGAGTAGCAGAAGAAGAAAGAAAGCAAGGGACTGAGAACTTATTTGAAAAAATAATGTCTGAAAACTTTCCTAACCTGGTGAAGGAAGTAGACATACAAGCCCAGGAAGCACAGAGAGTGCCAAACAAAATGAACCCAAGCAGGCCCACAACAAGACACATTACAATTAAAATGGCAAAGGTTAAAGGCAAAGAGAGAATCCTAAAAGCAGAAAGACAAAGGCAACGAGTAATTTATGAAGGAGCTCCCATAAGATTGTCAGCTGATTTCTCAAGAGAAACTTTATAGGCCAGAAGGGATTGTCAGGTGAAAAGCAAGGGCCTACAACCAATTAATTTACCCAGCAAGGCTGTCACTGAAAATTGAAGGACAGACAGAGAGCTTCTCAGACAAGGAAAAACTAAAGCCGTTCATAACCACCAAACCAGTATTACAAGGAATGTTAGAGGGACTTCTTTAAGATGGAAAAAATAATAAAAAATGTGAATAATAAAAGAACAATAAGTACATATTTATCAACAATTACTTTCAATGTAAATGGATTAAGTGTTCCAATAAAAAACATAGGGTGGCTAAATTCATAAGAAAACAAAACCCTTACATATGCTGCCTGCAAGAGACTCACTTCATACCAAAAGACACACACAAACTGAAAGTAAAAGGATGGAAAAAGATATTACATGATAATGGAAATGGAAATTTTAAAAAGCTGGGTTAGCAATACTTATAGCAGACAAAATAGACTTTAAAACAAAGGCTATAACAAGAGACAAAGAAGGACCCAGTATTCCCAGTTCTGGGTATTTATCTGAAGAAAGCCAAAACGCTACTTCAAGGGGATGTGTGCATCCATATGTTCATTGCAGCATTATTTACAATAGAAAAGATGTGGAGGCAGCCTGGGTGTCCATGGATGGATGAATGGATAAAGAGGAGGTGGTACATATATACAATGGAGTATTGCTCGGCCATGGAAGAGAATGCGTTCTTGCCTTCTGTGGTGGCATGGATGGACCTGGACAGTGTTGTGCTGAGTGGAGTATGTCAGACAGAGAAAGATAGGTGCAATGTGATTTCACTTATATGTAGAATCTGAAAAACAAAATAAACAAACAAAACAGAAACACATTCATAGATACAGATAACATTTTGATGGTTGCCAAATGGGAGGATTGAAGGGGTGGGTGAAAAATGGGAAGGGATTAACATGTACAGATTGGTTGTTATAAAGTAGTCATGGAGATGTAGGGTATAGCACAGGAATATAGTCAATAATATTTTAGTAACGACATATGGTGTCAGATGGGTACTAGATTTATTGGGGTGATAGATGGAAGGAGAGTTGGGGGACGGTGAAAAAAGTGAAGGGATTAAGAAGTACAAATTGGTAGCTACAAAATAGTCGTGGGGATGTAAAGTGAAACATAGGGAATAAAGTCAATAATATGGTAATAACTATGTATAGTGCCAATTGGGTACTAGACTAGTAAGAGGAATCACTTCTGAAATTATATAAATGTTTAACCACTATGCTGTACACCTGAAACTAATATAAAGTAAAATTGAATGTCAACTGTAATTGAAAAATTAAAAAGGGGGAGAAGGTGAAGGGGAATAAGAGGTTCAAATTTCCAGATATAAAACAAGTAAGTTGTGGGGATATAATGTACAGTATGAGGAATATACTCAATAATATTGTGATAGCATAGTTTAGTGTCAGATGGTTGCTGGACTTTTGGTGATCACTTCTTTAGGTATATGAATGTTGAACACATAAGGTGTACACATGAAACTGATATAATATTGTATGTTAGCTACATTTTTTTTGAAAACTTGTATTAGTTTATTTCAAAATATTCTACAAAGCCAAAATAACCAAAGCATTATGGTATTGACACAGGAATAGATATATAGGTCAATGAAAAAGAATAGAAAATTCAGAACTTTCAAAAGTGGTCCTTCACAGATACAGTCCATTGAGTTTTGACCATGAGGCTAAAGCATTTAATGGATAAAGAAAAATCTTGTTAGCTACATTTTTTAAAATAAAAATCTTTTTTAAAAAATGAAAGGAAAGAAAAACTGATTCCTGAGTCTTACCTCCTGAGATTGCAATTAAATTGGCTTGGAGTACAGCCTGGGCATTGAGCGTGAAGGCAGAGAGAAGTGGACAGATTTGAGACATATTTTGCATATGTAATATACTGGGTTTGGAGATTGGCTATAGACTATAAGGAGAGGTTGAAGTGAAAGATGTGGCCCAATGCCTGACATGGGGCTTACAGGAGATGTTAGTGCCATTCATTGAAACGGAGAGCACTGAGGGAGGAGGAGCAGATTGGGGGTGGGTGTGTGAGTTCATTTCTGTACATGTTAAGTTTAAGATAAATGAGCTATTCGAGGAGGTAGACAGGACTTAATAATGGTTAGATATCATGAGAGTAAAGGGAGTGGAAGAGCCATGGAGGATATCCTCCTTTAGTATCCTCTGTTTCAGCCTTTCCATGACTCTTGTCTTGGTCATCTCCACTTCTGTGGTTTAGACCCCATCATTGTGCTCTGGATAATCAGATAAATGTCTTTCTATAAGTGTTAGCTCACTTCATTCTAGCTTCCCATCTGATACCTTTACCCAGTTAAAATACACATGCACCATAGACTCTCAAAGAATGTCTCTTCTGGTGGGTATTTCAAGCTTCTGTGGCTGAGTGGTGGGGAAAGGCTGAGAAAAACTGCTAAAATTTTGCCTCTTCAAATTCAGTGAAAAAACATGGCTTGATCAAGATAAAACGAAACAAGTTCTGACTCCCTTTGGGGAAATGCAGGTTCTGAGCTAGGAGTTTTATATCTATTGTCTTATTTACTATTCCAAACCACTGAGGTTGGTATTATTTCTATTTTACAGTTAAAGAAACTAAGGCCCAGAAAAGTAAAGCAATTCATCCAGAGTCATATGACTATTCACATGCAAAATCCAGGAGCATATTTCTGCCATAAGTGCTTAGAGAATTTATTTATTTATTTTTTATTTGTTTGTTTATAGTTGTCCTCCAAACCCTGTCCTTGTTACATGCTCAGCTTCCCCCAAACCAGTCACTACTTTCCGTAGTAATACTGATCACGAGCTTTTCATACTCCTTTACTTACAGTCTCATCATGTGGTATGCCTTTGGGAGCACAGAGAATCCTGCATAGAGACTTTCTGAGGGTCATCAAAGAAGTAAAGAGTTTCCTTAAATAGAAACTAGATAGGCTGGTGGACTGAAGTGTGATCACCATTAGTGAGCTCCATCTCTTGCGTCCTATCCCTATAGTAATATGCCAACACTCCTGCCTCTGAAACAGAGATCCCAAGAGCTGGAAGAACCCTTCCAGAGCTAAGAGTCTCATTTCAAAGGTAGGTAAACAGGGCAGAGAAAAGCAAGGTAGTTTGCCCAAAGTCACAGAGTCAATTAGAGGCAGGATTAGAGTAATCCTTGGATGTCCTGAGCCTCTATTACCTTTATCCTAGAGTTCTGAGGGTGTTTCCAGCAGCCCTTCTACCCAAATTGATCCTCACACCCTGGTGAAATATAGAGGAGGCAAGAAAAGGAATATATTCTCAATAGAAGGTTCCCAAGAGCACATACCTCTGGGAGGAGGCTTTCTGAAGGAAGGGGCAGGGGGTGGGGGAAAAGACAGAATCCTTCAAGTTGTAGCACTCTGCCCAGAACTCTGCCCAGAACTTTTGTAGTCACATCCCACTCTGCAAACTAGTCCTGCAGCCCTCAGCTTATGGCTGGAAAAAGACATAGGACAGGGCTCCTTAATGAGAACATTTGGGAACTCAGGAAAGGTTAATGATCTGTAGCCTCAACCATCCATCAGCTGCCCAGCCAGAGACAGCAAACACTGTTACTCATCTAATTAGCCAGGAAAGGCTGGGCAGAGGCTAAAGACAGGGCCTTGAGGATTATAGTCTAAGGATTCACTTGCTTAGGGCTGTTGAAAAAAGGCTAACAAAGGGAACAAGCTCCAATTTCCAGAGGCAGTTGGGAGTAGACTCACTCCTATCTGGTCCCCGCATGGCTCTGGCTGAAGACTATGGCAAAGGCATGGAATGACATAGACATTAATTGACGCCCTCCTCTGTGCCAGGCATTATGCCAGTGAGTCCTATATGTGTCATCTTATTTTGTCCTCCCAGCAACACTGCAAGGTTCTTACATTTACTGAACACCTGTTGCATGTCAGTCACTTTACATATATTTTCATCTTTCATACTTCTAAGAGTCCTAGGAATTAGTTGTTATTTTGCTCATCCTATAGGAGAGAGATGAAGATTTACAGAGCATAACTGGTTTACTTGCTGATTTATTCAACAAATGCGTATACCATAACCACTGTGTGCCAGGCACTGTGCTAAGTGCTGAGGATATGATAGTAAAAAGACAGACGCAGACTTTGGCCTCATGGAGACCACTGTCTAATGGGGGAAACAAACATTAAACATGATCTTACACAACTAGTAAGCAGCAAGACTAAGATTGGGATCTGATTGTGGTGGAAAGCTGTAGGCAAGATGGTGAGAGGACTGAGGTGACAGATACTCTGGGAATCAGACCAGAATACCCTTGTTCATGGCTGGCTTACTCTTGCTTCAGGAGGCCAAGCCCTGGGACAAATGATATACTGCTGCTGATGGAGTTGAAGACCTCTTGATGTATATGTGCTCATTGTACTCTGGAAGGTTCTTGTCCTTTCCAGCTTCCATGACTTATTTCAACTCCAAAGAGGAGGTGTTGGGGTTAAGACCAGCTTTGTGATTGCTGACCAGTCAATGGGTGGGCCGTGGCAGGGGAATGGGCATTCTCGCTGAGCACCTAGTGTGTTCCCAACCCTATGCCAATTCCTTTGAAAGGATGCTCAGGAGCAAAGACACAGATTTAATTTTTTCAACAGAAGCTTTTAATCTAGGTTGAAAATGTGACTTATTTATGGAAAGATTAAGGAAGATAGCCAGTTGAGAGTTGAACAGGTTAGTTCTGGCTGATCAGCTTAGAAGCCTGAGATTCTTTGAGGGTTTTTGGAAGAGAGAGGGGAAGGAGAAAAAGACAAGGAGAGTGTGCAAGTAGGAAGAGAGAGAAAAAAATACCTGTGAAGGACAGAAAGAGAAAAACAGAGAGACATGGAGAGATACAGACAGAGATGGGAAAGAGAGAAAGAGATAGAAAGAGGAGAGTACAAGAGATATAGGAGAGATACAAAGACAAAGTATGGCAGAGACCAGAGCAACAATGAATGTGACAAATTGAGAGACAGTAGAGAGAGTTAGAGGAACAAAGCAAGAGGCTGGGGGTCTGCAGTTGAACAGGAGGAGGCTCAAATGATGATGTCACCTCTCACCCACTTTGAGGCTCTACAGACCACTGTGGAATCTGGCTTCAAGTGACTACTGCATCCCAAAAAGAGCTTTTTGCACTAATGATGGGCCCAGTTTTCTGAGCATCTGTAGAGGGAGAAAGTGCACTTGCCTACATGTGTATGTGTGCACGTGTGTGCACGTGTGTGCACGTGTGTGCACGTGTGTATGTGTGTGTGTGTGTGTAATTGATAGAAATCACCACATGGGCATATATACATTCATTTTCCACATTTTCACACTTACAAGCGTTATTTCTGGCAAAGTTGAACTTGTAAAGAGGATCATCTTTTTCCATTAGATTGTATTCTCATTCCATTTAGAAAAGATTTCCACTAGGAGGTGACTTCCTATCATTTGAACCACAAGAAAACATCCCCAAATAGAAATATCAGAAGACTTAGGTTCAGATATAGGCAAAATCAGTATCTAGCCATTTATTAGCTGTGTGACCTTGAATTATCTTGTCAGCTTCTCTGGGTATCAGTTTTATCCCCAACGACAAAGTGGTTGTATTTAGTCCTTGGCCATTTTCCCATTTGAGCACGTGTGAGAAACAGGTGTTGCCTGGGCCCCAAGGAAATCTATCCTGATGAACTTTAATGTGAAAGGATGAGGGGTGGGGAGGGGATAAACAGATCAGATCAGAAGGCAGTGTGGAATGAGGCAGGGGTATAAATAAAATAATGCCTAAATAAGTCATCTGAGATGGAATGGGCCCCAGGAACCTCGGGTCTTGTTCAGGCTCTCTTGTCCTAGTTGGCTGGCTCAAGGGAGGGGCCTTCCTCCTCTCACACTCTTCTTAGCTCCTGTTTGCTTCCTGCCTGGCTTCTACCTCCCTTCCTCTCATCACTTAGTAGGGCTAATATAGCCTGTCTTGCAGTAGGGAAATACCTTCACACACCATTTTTATTTCCAGTGGAAGATTTCAGTTGTGCGCAATAGAATATAACAGGGTTGAGGACCTCATGAAATGTCAGGAAGGATTAATGGGAACTTCCAACTGAGAAATTAGCATGGATGGATGGTGGGAAGGGAGACAGAGTAAAAGACCCAATATGGGTTTGGTTCTTCAGGCCATGTTAAGGGTGCCTTGAGGGAAAATGGTCATATCTTACTTGACTGGTCATGGGCAAGGTCAATCCCTTTCTTTCCATCCCTAACCACTCTAGCTCAAATAGCTCTTCTACAATTGTGACTGGATTACTGCAAGAGCTTCTTCCTCAGCCTCTTTGCCTCCAGCTTCCTGCCTCTTTTGTATTCACCACCCTTCCCTTTATCTTTCTATATTTCAACATTGCTTATGTCTCCTCTACTTGACTGTGAGGTATGTGACAGAAGAAACTGAATCATCTTGTTAATTGATTAGTTCCCTTTGGCAAACACCATGTTTTTCATTGAGGAGGTGCTCAACAAATGTTTGGTAGATTAATAAATGAATGAATACATACCATGGGCGTGTCACTTTGCTAGTCATTGTAGCGTGTTCCTCCCACAGCCTCCCACAGTCTGTAGTGTTTGTTCCTATCAAATAACTTATCCACAGTTTGTAATTTTGTGTTTACTAGGCTAGGAATCTTGTAAGGACACGGACCACATCGATCAAGTTCACCTTCCTTGACATACCTCACACCCAGCACTTTGCACAGTTTTGAATGAATGCATGAATGAATTTTCCATTGGGAATGTATTTTTCTTCCATCTCTAACTGTACATTCATTGGACACCTATTTATGTGCAAGGCCATGTTCTCTGCATTGGAAATTTCGCAATGGGCAAAACAAACAAAACTCCTGCTTTGATGGAGCTTATATTCTAGTGGGGAAGACAGTTGATAAATCAATGGACATATATTTATATAAGCAATGTAAAGTAGTGATAAGTGCTATGAAGAAAAATGAAGCAGGGCAAAAGGTATAGGTGGAGGGCATTCTTATTTCAGCTGGGGACTTCAAAGAGGACCTCTCTGAAGAGGTGTCATATGAACAGAGACCTGAATGAGGTGAAGGATGAGGCATTCCAAGCAAAGGGAACTAAGAGTGCAAAGGTCCTGATGCAGGAATGTGCTTGGCAAGTTTCAGGAAATGTAAGGAGGCCAGTGTGGCTAAAGCATAGTGAACAAGGAGATGAGGAAGACATAGGGTCAGAGAATTAGGTAGAGGCCAGACCATATAGGGTTATAGATATGAACATAGTAAAGAGTTGAGAGATTATTCTTAATAAAATCAAAAGCCAACAAGAGATTTTCAAGTAAACAAATGGAAACAATTGATTGTTTTTAATAGATTTGTGAACATTGGTGAAGAAAATCCTGAGGGAAGTGTGGAAGAAGAGAACCCAGTTGGAAAGCTAGTACAGTAGGTCAGGTGACAAATGATTACAGCTCGAGCCAGAGTGTTAGTAATGAAAATGAGGAGAGAGTGGTTGGACACAATATATGTTTCGAATGCAGAGCCAACAGACCTGTGGATAGTTTGGATGTAAGTTATGAGAAAAAGGGAAAGAGAGGAATCAGGGATGAGTCTGAGGATTTTATCCAGTTTAAGTCCCATTCATCATGGCTCAGTTCAAAGCTACCTCCTCTGGGAAGCCTTCCTAGACACACCTTACCTTATCACCATTAAAAACAATATTTCCCCCTTGATTCCCATAGCAACTGTATAATGCTGACAAGAGCATTCTACCTTCTGGAAGAGCAGAGCTACCTGTATACATAGCCCTCCCTCACTTGACTTAAAGTTCCTCAGGGACTCTGTCATTGTCATCTTTGTAGTCTTCACTGAACCCAGCACAATGGCTTGTGTAGAATATCTGACCAATAAATACTAGTGAGATTGACTAGATTAACTAAATTGAAGCTGTTTATTATTACTTCCAGTGTATGGTTGCAACTTTTCAATCATTAGAAGGTAAGCAGAATAATTATTTCAACATCACCAGCTTTTAATTACTAAATTCCATTTGATGGATGCCTGTACTTGAATTATTGACATCATGAGGATTAAAATGTGGTCCCTTAATTAAAAGGAGGTTCTCATGTTTAGTAAGTGGTGTGGAGGGTACTCAAGGGAGATATTAAGTAGATCCTATTCTCAAAGCTCATGTCCAGTTAGAGAAGTTGTAAGGAGAAGTAAAAACTGCCTAGAGGAGGACCAAGATGATACTTATAAAAATGGCAGAAGTGACAGGAGGCAGGGATTTTGGAAGCATGAACGTTGAAGCATATGGACCTGGGTTCAAATTTCAGCTTTACCATTTACTAATCATCGTACTCTAAGGAAGTCATTTTTTCAGTTATTTCTTGTATTAATTGGGGTACGATTTATATACAAAAAGTGCATCAATCTTAAAGTGTATAACCTGATTAATTCTTACAGTTGCATACACACATGTAAGTATCCCTCAGATCAAAATGTAGAATATTTCCATCATCCCAGGAGATCCCTCATGGCCTATTCACAATAAGTACCTTCTGGAGAAGTAGCTACTATTATAACCTTTATCACCATATAGTGGTTTTGTCTGTTTTCAGTCTTCATGTAAATGGAATCTTAAAGAATGCAATCTTATGTGTCTGGATTCTTTCTGAGCAAGTTATTCAAACTCTTTAAGACACAATTTCCTCGTCTATATAACAGGAATGCTAATACCACTCACATCATAAGGGTGTAAAAATTTAATGAGACAAAATATTATAAAATGCTCAGGATAGTGCCTGGGACATAGTGTGCACTGAGTAAATATTGGTCCTTTCCTTCCTTTCCAAGTTCCTAGAGCTGTATTAGGTGCAAGTATTGGTGTACACGGGAAGTATAAATGGCAGCTTATACCCTTAAGGAGCTTATAATCTAGTTAGGGAGACAAGGATGTAAAGTGCTTGGTGAGCAGTAAAGAACAATATTAATATAAAATGCTATTAAGATAATGAATATAGTAATACAGATTACTAATCTCACTTCTAATTGGAGAGGAGTCAGACAATATAGTGAAATCATCAAAAAGCAAATGTTTTGGAGTTTTTAGAATTCTGTTATATCTCCAATTTATCCACTTACCAGCTGTGTGACCTTAGTGATGACACATAATGTCTCTAAGCCTCAGTTTATTCATATGCAGAGAGGGAATAATACTATTAACTACCTCATGGGATTGCTGAGCATATTGAATACAATAAAATATGTCAAATGCCTGCCACAGGTCTGGGAACATAGCATAAATTTAAACAATCATGTTTCCTGAGGTTTTTCCCTGATTTGCAATAATAAGATTCATAAAGATCCAGAAGTACCTGTCAATCAGTGTTGACTGAGTGGTTTGCAAAACCTCACCTACTCCTGTTGAAGCCCAAGGAACCAACTCTTTGTTTACACCTCTACTTTTTTCTAGTAGACACCTGAAATACTACCAGTGACAACTTGTCTATAGACTCTGTCTCTGAATCCCCACAAGCATGCTCCTTTTTTCTGTGTCCATAAGGCTTAACTCCTAGTGACCCAGGTCCCTGACTGGGATTCCCTCTTGGCAGGCTGACTGTGCAACCTTCCATCAGGGGCCATGGCAAATTGGCCCAAGTGTATCCCAGTGGAAGACTCATTTGTCACTGAGGAGTGCAATTTTCATGGCCATTTTAAGTCAACATTTGGAAATCAAAATTATTTAAAAACTGTTGAGCATCACAGTGTTTTGAGAAAACATTTTCAAAATGGTTTTATGCATTCTGCATCCCACTGTTCAAAACAAAAGTTTTTTTTTGAAAAAAAAATCTTAAAAATCAATACATCTTAACAATACCTGACTTCAAATTATACTACAAGGCTACAGTAATCAAAACAGCATGGTACTGGCATAAAAACAGACACATAGATCAATGGAACAGAATAGAGAGTCCAGAAATAAATCCACGCCTATATGGCCATTTAATCTACGACAATGGAAGCAAGAATGTACGATGGAGTAATGACAGTCTATTCAATAAATGGTGCTGGGAAACCTGGACAGACACATGCAAAAAAATGAAGTTGGACCACCTCCTTACACCATATACAAAAATAAATTCAAAATGGCTTAAAGACTTAAATGTAAGGTCTGAAACCATAAAATACCTAGAAGAAAATATAGGAAGAAACTTCTCAGACATTACCCGGAGTAAGATTTTTACTGATATACACCCTCGCGCGAGGGAACTAAGAGAAAAAATAAACATGTGGGATTATATCAAACTAAAAAGTTTTTTCACAGCAAAGGAAACCATCAATAAAACAAGAAGGGATCCTACTGAATGGGAAAAGATATTTGCCAATGATATATCTGATAAGGGATTAATATCACAAATATATGAAAAACTCACTCAACTCAAATCCAAAAAAACAAACGACCCAATTAAAAAATGGGCAGAGGACTTGAAGAGACATTTTTCTAAAAAGGACATACAGATGGCAAACAGACATATGAAGAAATGCTCAACCTCACTAACCATCAGAGAAATGCAAATAAAAACCACAATGAGATACCACCTCACCCCAGTCAAAATGGCTATCATCAATAAATCAACAAACAACAAGTGCTGGCGCGGATGTGGAGGAAAGGGAACGCTTGTGCACTGTTGGTGGGATTGCAGACTGGTGCAGCCGCTATGGAAAACAGTATGGAGGTATCTCAAAATTCTGAAAATGGAACTACCTTATGATCCAGTAATTCCACTCCTAGGTATCTATCCGGAGAAATCCAGAACTTCAATTCAAAAATCTTTATGCACTCCTATGTTTATTGCAGCACTATACACAATAGCTAAGACATGGAAACAACCAAAATGCCCATCGGTAGATGACTGGATTAAGAAACTGTGGTACATTTATACAATGGAGTATTATGCAGCCATAAAGAAGAAAGAAATCTTACCATTTGCAACAACATGGATGGATCTAGAGAACATTATGTTAAGTGAAATAAGTCAGACAGAGAAAGATAAGTACCATATGATCTCACTTATTTGCGGATTCTAAAGAAAAGAATAAGTGAATGAACTAATCAGAAACAGTTTGGTAGACAATGAGGAAAACCTGAGGGTTGCTAGATGGGCGGGAGGGGTGGGGGGTGGGGGGTGGGGGGGGGGGTGAGGGGATTGGAGGGCAGTCGGTGACCACAGGATGGCCACGGGGTTTGAAAATTAATCTGGGGAACGTAATTTGGTGGTTACCAGAGCGTAAGGGGGTTGGCGGGTGGGGGATGAGGGTGAGGGGGATCAAATGTATGGTGATGGAAGGGGAGCTGACTCTGGGTGGTGAACACACAGTGTGATTTATGGATGATGTGATACAGAATTGCACACCTGAAATCTATGTAATTCTACTAACAATTGTCACCCCAATAAATTAAAAATAAATTAAAAAAAAAAAGAAGCAGTCATAGGACAAAAGAAAAAAAAATCAATACATCTTGAAAATATTTTTCATACCAAAACAAATGTCTCAAAAGCTTTTTTTCAGATATGATGATTAGTGAGATGATTCAGCCTCAGAGAATATTTTCTCTAATGTTCTGATGATTGTATTTTGCAGACTTGATTTAGTCAGATTATTTTCTCAAAACCATATTTGTTTTCTATCTTCAGACTCAGCCAAGAGACCAAAGAAATTTAAAACCTTAAAGCTTCAACATAACACATTTCTTGAGTAAATTAATAATCTTTTTCTTTATGTCTTGGCTTACAGGAGACTCAGAGTTATGTTACAAGGAGGTAACTATTTTACCCTTGGTTCTGTTTTGCTCCACTTTTTTTTTTTTTTTTTTTTTTTTACAAAACAGCTTTATTGAGGTACAATTGATAGACCAAAACCATCACATATTTAATGTATACAATTCAATGAGTTTGGACATAAGCATACAACTGTGAAACCATCACCTCAATCAAGGTAATAGACATATTTATCACATCCGAACATGTCCATATGTCCCCATTTTTTTTTTGTGTGTGGCCAGAACACTTAATATGAGATCTAACCTCTTAATAAGTATTTTAGGACCTCTCTGTGAAAGTCTTAGAAGATAACATAGACACTGGTCTTGACATCGGTCTTGGCAATGATTTCTTGGGTATGACACTAAAAGAACAAGTAACAAAAGCAAAAATAGACAAGTGGGGACTACATCAAACTAAAAAGCTTCTGCACAACAAAGGAAACAATCAATAGAATGAAAAGGAAACCCACAGACTGGGAGAAAATATTTGCAAACCATATATCCGATAATGAGTTAGTATCCGAAATACATAAGGAACTCCTACAACTTAATAGCAAAAAATCAAATAACCCAATTTTAAAAATAGACAAAGCACTTGGGTAGACATTCCTACATGGTTTTCCTATCACTCTTGATATTTATTCATTTTCCCATTTCTCTGATTTTTTTTTAAATTTATTTGGGTGACAATTGTTAGTAAAATTACATAGATTTTAGGTGTACAATTCTGTATCACATCATCTATAAATTACATTGTATGTTCACCACCCAGTGTCAGTTCTCCTTCCATCACCATATATTTGATCCCCCTTACCCTCATCTCCCACCCCCCACCCCCATACCCTCTGGTAACCACTAAACTATTGTCTGTCTTGTCTATGAGTTTTTTTTTTTCCTTAGACGTTTATAATTTATATCCCTCACACTGTGGACCCCCCTCCCCTCATCCACTATCTCTCTGACATCACACCGAGCCATCCCATTTCCACTATCTCCACTCCTAATGCTGTACTCTGCCTCTTGTAAATGTATATATACCTATATATACATATATACATATATATATATATATATATATATATATATATATATATATATATATATATATACATAATATTATAGTTGGCATTCATTATTGTTCAGCTTCAGGTGTACAGTGCAGTGATCAGGCATGTACATCTTCCCTGAGATGGTCTCCCAAATGGGACACATATCTATCGGATACCCTACAAAATCTTTACAACATTGTTGATTACATTCCCCAGATTAATTTTCAAAACCCCGTGGCCATCTTGTGGTTACTGATTGTTTTCTAATTCCCTCACATATCCCCTTACCCCCACCCCCCCGCCCATCTAGCAACCCTCAGTTTTTCCTCTTTGTCTCCAAAACTGTTTCTGATTAGTTCATTCACTTATTCTTTTCTTTAGATTCTGCATATAAGTGAGATCATATGGTACTTATCTTTCTCTGTCTGACTAATTTCACTTAACATAATGTTCTCTAGGTCCATCCATGTCGTTGCAAATGGTAAGATTTCTTTCTTCTTTATGGCTGCGTAATACTCCATTGTATAAATGTACCACAGTTTCTTAATCCAGTCATCTACCGATGGGCATTTCGGTTGTTTCCATGTCTTAGCTATTGTGTATAGTGCTGCAATAAACATAGGAGTGCATAAAGATTTTTGAATTGGAGTTTTGGATTTCTCCAGATTCTGATTTTTTTTTTAATGTTTATCTGCCTCATATCCATTTTGGAAGTAGATGGAGTTATTGACATAGAAAACATAAATCTTTCAAAATATACAAACAAGAAAAAATCTACTCAGTAGAATTTGAGCAAAATATTTGAATTGGAATTTCACAGGATAGGAAATCTGATGTTATGGGAAAATGCACAATTGCAGTAGTATTCAGATAAATGTAAATTTGAAAAACAAACATGAGATATTGCTTAACACATTCAAATAGCAAAATTAGAAAGTCAGATAATACTATGAGCAGATGATGATATGGGGAATCATATATTCTCATGTAAAGGTGGTGGGAATATGAACTGATACAGTCACTCTGGAGAGTAATCTGGAGGTGCTTAAAGAAATTAAATATGAATAAATCTTATGACCAAGTTTATAGTTCTGGAACACGTCTATTAAGGGACATGTGCAATGATGTTTATGGAATCATTTTTTCGTGTGTGATAGCAATGAAGGCAAACTAGATATGCATGATTAGGGGACTGGATAAGAAAAATGTGATATATGCACATGATGAGAATACCATGTAAGATCAGAACTAATAATCTAGATGTATGTCTTAATCAGTTCAGTCTGCCCTAACAAAATACCATAGATTGGGTGGCTTAAACACCAGACATTTATTTTCTCATAGTTCTGGAGGCTGGAAGTTCAAGAACAGGGTAACAGCTGGTCAGTTTCTGGTAAGGTGAGGGCTCTCTTCCTGAGTTGCAGATGGCTATCTTCTTTCAGTGTCCTCATGTGGCAGAGAGAGAGAAAGCAAGATGTCTGGTGTCTTTTTATAAGAACACAAATCCCATCATTCGGTCCCCACTGTCATTACCTCACCTAACTCTATTACTTCTGAAAGGCCCCTGTTTCCAGCTACCATCACATTGGGGTTTAGGGCTTCAACTTATAAATTTTGGAGGGACACAAACATTCAGTTTATAACAGTACACCTTAAGCAACACAAATAGATCTTAAACAAAAATGATGTACAGTGAAAAATTGATAAAGGGAATTTCATAGTATAATTTATGGTAAAAACACTATAAATTTTTAATATCACACATGTATCTAAACAAATATATGGATGATTGATTGAAAGGATGTCTATTAAGTATATTTGAATGGATACCTATGGGGGCAGAAAGGAAATCAGATAGGAGATGGGAAATGAAAAGAAAAATAATAAAATTAATTAAAACAAAAAAGAGAGTCCTTGTAATGAAGACTGTGTGCCATTAACCAAGGAATATGAGTGACTCAGGTCTGTGAATCTTGAGGTCAAAGTAACTTGAAAAATATTTATGAAGTTAAGGGGTTTATTACGTGTTTCAATTCTAGCTTTTATAAATGTACAAGAAAACTTCCCTGGCCTTTAATATATGGATTTTTAAGAAGAAACCAATCTCTGTGCCTATCTCAGGATCATATGAATGGTGTGCAAGGAGTCAAGATGATTTCTATGGAAATTAGGGGTTGGATTCTAAAATCAAGCCTTACCATATTTTCAGAATGAGAAGGAGGTCTGAAGTGGGAGCATAATTTTTTCCATAGACACTACAGTGGTGGAAGGTTGTGTGTGGGCAGCAAAGTGATCTCTGAATTCCATTCAAGAACATCTATTCCAAAAAAAGGTAGATGAATGATGCACAGTGTGGATGCTATTGTCTGGCTTGGGGAATGGGAGTAAAGATAGAAGAAAGGAGGCATGATTGAAAGAGAGAAGTTATTTGGGGCAGGAAGCAAGACGGAGAAATATAGTTGTGGATGGGAAGAGTGAGAGTACAGGTTGTGCTGATCAGAGATATTTGGAGATTAGAGGTTTGCTAGATTGGGGAGGTAGGGGTGATAAGGGAAGAGAAAGACTTTTCTAAATGGAAACTAAGAGCTTAACATTTAAGTGACTCCACCACTCATGCCTAGGTGCCCATCAGCCTGAGAGGAATCACTCTGATGACCCCATCCTTCCTACACACATCCCATTGTGCAGTGTTACTGTTGAAAGTTGATGGGAATAGGGCATGCAGTCACTGTCAAAGCAGGCTTGCCTAGCTCATTGGATTCCATTCCGGTAGGAGGAGATAACAATAGACTGATGACAAAATGCACTAGGTGTATCATGAAAGTTCCAGAATCATAATTGTGAGTATGGCAGTTAATAGGCTTTGAGTATAAAACACATTTTTCCCCCTTTGGATGCTACTAATAAAATAAGAGATGTGTTTGTTTTCAAGGCATAACATGGAATCAGAACTTATTTAATTTTAGGGAACATTATTGAGTATTGTCTGTAAGCTTAGAACTGAGATTAAAAGATTAAAACAAAAAACAACAACAAAAAAAGCATGATTACCAATACTCAAAGAATTCAGAGTTAATCAGTTTTCTAGTTCTCAAAATTGAACCTAGCATTGTCATTTTGAAGTCAATCAATGAACATATAATCCCACCTGTGCCATTTGTTTTAAGGGATGGGATTATGAATGTTTGCCAGTACAGCAGAGAACAGAAAGTAGTTATGCTGAGAACTTACCATGTATCAGGTCCCATGACTGAGTATCTTATGCATTCTTTCATTGGGATTCTGGAACAGAGGTCCTTGGAGAAACAGAAGACATTGGGGATATTATCCCTAGAGATGAGGGATGTCTTGGCTGTCTCTAGATGTCTGAGGATTTGTTTTTTGTAAAGAGACAACTGTGCCTTGTAGCTCCAGAGGGAAAACCTTAGCCCAAGAAGGAACTTTTCAAAGGGATGACATTACTTAACAGGTAAAATAACTCAAAAGTATAATACTATTAATAGTTACAGCTTCTGGGCCCTGGACATTTTGCTAAGCTGCCTCAATTTCACTATTGGTGGCATCCAGCCTCAGTTCACAATGAGGCCAACCCCACATGCCTCCAGGTACAGTACAGTACAGCCATCCATATACAGCTTTGGGGCACCTACCAGGGAGCCACAGGCTGGTAACATGCAAGGCCGAAATTGCCCTGCACCAGAGTCCTGCCCAAGAAACACCAGAAACAATAAATTCAGAGGCTAACTTCATACCACACCAGAGCACTACCCAGTTAGACCCACAAGCAGCACACGCAAAGGGCTGAAGTAGGCACAAGAGCCTGCAAAGACAAAGCCTCCTCAGAGGGGTAAGCCCTAACACAGCAGCTCATACACTGCGGGCAAAGCCAATCCTCATAGTCAGCCCGGGAGTCAACCCCACTCACTGATGCACCAAAGCAATCAAGGCTCAACTTCAACAGGAGAACACACACAACACAGGAGACACCTCTGGAACACATGCAGAGGAGATTAGGGAAACTGCCCAATTCAACTACACAGGTAGCATACTACATACTACATAAATCCACCCAGCAAAGACTCAGTGACATAGGTGATCTACCGAATACATCGAAGCAAACACAGAGTGGGAGCCAGAATGAGGAAACAAAGAAACATGTCCCAAATAAAAGAACAAAAGAAACCTCCAGAGTTGGAACTAAATGAAATGGAGGTAGCCAACCTATCAGAGACAGAGTTTACAACACTGACTATAAGAATGTTTAAGGAACTTAGTGAACAAATAAAGATACAGAAGTCATAAAAAACAATGAGTTAAAATGAAAAAAATATAACTGAAATAAAGAACACATTTGAAGGAGTTATCAGCAGATTAAATGAAGCAGAGAATTGAATCAGCGATTTAGAAGACAAGATAGCAGAGATCACCCAATCAGAACAACAAAAAGAAAAAAAGAATAAAAAATAATGAAAACAGTTTAAGAGACATGTGGGATAACATCAAACACAACAACATGTGCATGATAGGAATACCAGAAGTGCAAGAGAGGGAGCAAGGGATCACGAACATAGTTAAAGAAATAATGACTGAAAACTTCCCTAACCTGGTGAAGGAAATCAACATACAAGCCCAGGAAGTGCAGAGAGTTCCAACCAAGATGAAACCAAACAGGACCACACAAAGACATATTATAGTTAAAGTGGCAAAGGTTAAAGATAAAGAGAAAATCCTAAAAGCAGCAAGAGACAGACAATGAGTTACTTAAAAGGGTGCTCCCATTAGCCTATCAGCGACTTTTCTAGAGAAACTTTGCAGTCCAGAAGGGAGTGGCAGGAGGTATTCAAAGTGATGAAAAACAAAGGCCTACAACCTAGATTGCTTTATCCAGCAAGGCTATCATTTAAAATTGAAGGAGAGATAAAGAGCTTCCCAGAAAAGAATAAGCTAAAGAAATTCATTAGCACCAAGCCAGCATTGCAGGGGATGTTAAAAGGGCTTCTTTAAAGAGAGGAAAGATGAAAACAATCTAACTAATGAAGACCAGAAATACAAATAACAAAATGGCAGTAACTACATACCTATCAATAATCATATTAAAGGTGATTAAATGCACCAATCCAAAGACATAGGGTGGCTGAGTGGATAAGAAAACAAGACCCTTGCATATGCTGTATACAAGAGACTCACCTCAGATCAAAACACACACACACAGGCTGAAAGTAAAGGGATGGAATAAGGTATTTCCTGCAAGTGGGAATGAGAAAAAAATCTGGAGTAGCAATACTTATATCTGACATAATAGACTTTAAAATGAAAAATATAATAAAAGACAAAGATGGGCACTACATAATGATAAAGGGATTGATCCAACAAGAGGACATAACCCTAGTAAATGTCTATGCACCCAATGGAGGAGCACCTAGATATATAAAACAGATATTGACCACCATAAAGACAAAGATCAACAGCAACACTATCATAGAAGGGGACTTCCAACACACCGCTGACAAGGGACAGATCCTCCAGACAGAAAATCAATATGGAAACAGAGGTCTTAAATGGCATATTAGACCAGTTGGATTTAATTGATATTTTTAGAGCATTTTGCCCCAAAGCTGCATACATTCTCCTCAAGTGCACATGGAACATTTTCCAAGATAGAGCATATGTTAGGCCATAAAACAAGTCTCAATAAATTTAAGAAAATTGAAATCATTTCAAACGTTTTCTCTGATCACAGTGCTATGAAATTAGAAATCAATTACAAGGAAAAAACTGGAAAACACACAAATACATGAAGGCTGAACATATTACTAAATAATGAATGGGTCAACAATGAGATCAAGGAATAAACCGAAAGATATCTCAAGACCAATGAAAATGAAAACACAATGACCCAAAAATCTATGGGATGCAGCAAAAGCAGTCCTAAGAGGGAAATTTATAGCAATGCAGGCCTACTTAAAGAAACAAGAAAAATCTCAAATCAACAGTTTATATTTACACCCAAGAAGAACAGCAAAATAAGCCCAAAGGGAGTATAAAGAAGGAAATAATAAAGACCAGAGCAGAAATAAATGAAATAGAGAAAAACAACAACAACAACAAAAAAAATACAAAAAAATCAATGAAACCAAGAGCTGGTTTTTGAGAAGATAAACAAAATTGACAAACCTTTAGCCAGATTCATAAAGAGAGAGAGAGAGAGAGAGAGAGAGAGAGAGAGAGAGAGAGAGAGAGAGAGAGAGAGAGGACCCAAATTAATAAAATCATAAATGAAAGAGGAAAAATGACAACAGACACCACAGAAATACAAAAAGTTTTTAAGAAAATACTATGAGCAACTATACGACAACAAATTAGACAATCTGGGAGAAATGGATAATTTTCTAAAAGCTAACTTCTAAAAGCTTCCAAGGCTAACTCAGGAAGGAACAGAAAATCTTAATAGACTGATTACTACCAAGGAAATTGAATGAGTAATCAACAAGCTCCCAAAAAACAAAAGCCCTGGACCAGATGGCTTCCCACATGAATTTTACAAGACATTCAAAAAAGTATTATTACCTATTCTACTCAAACAATTCCAAAAAATCCAGAAGAAGGGAAGGCTCCTAAGCTCATTTTACAAGACAACCATTACCCTGATCCCAAAACCAAAAAATTACAAATAAAGAAAACTATAGGTTGATATCTCTAATGAACATAGACGCAAAAATCCTCAAAAAACAAACAAGCAAACAAACAAACAAACAAACAAAACAGTAGCAAACTGAATTCAGCAATATATTAAAAAGATCATACACCACCATCAAGTGGGATTCATTCCTGATATGCAAGGTTGATTCAATATCTGCAAATCAATTAATGTGACAGACCACATTAACAAAATGAAAAATAAATTCATATAGTCATATAAATAGATGCAGAAAAAGCATTTGACAAAATCCAGCAGCCATTTGTGATAAAAACTCTTAGCAAAGTGGGAATAGAGGGAACATATCTCAGCATAATAAAGGCCATATATGATTAACCCACAGCTAACATCATACTCAATGGGGAAAAGCTAAAACCATTCCCCTTAAGATCAGGAACAAGACAAGAACGCCCACTTTCACTACTTTTATTCAACATACCGTGTTTCCCCGAAAGTAAGACCTAGCCACACAATCAGCTCTAATGCATCTTTTGGAGCAAAAATTAATATAAGACCCAGTATTATATTATATTAATATTATATTATTATATTACATTACATTATAAAGACCCGATCTTTTATCATAGTAAAACAAGACTGGGTCTTATATTAAATTTTGCTCCAAAAGATGCATTAGAGCTGATTGTCCAGCTAGGTCTTATTTTCGGGGAAACACAATAGTATTGGAAGTTCTAGCCACAGCAATCAGACAAGAAAAAGAGATAAAAGACATCCAAATTGAAAAGGAGAATGTAAAATTGTCATTATTTGCAGATGACATGACGCTATATAGAGAAAGCCCTGAAGATTCCACCAAGAAACTATTAGAACTGATAAATTAATTTAGTAAAGTAGCAGGAAACAAAATTAATATTCAAAATCAGTTGCATTTGCATATACCAATAACAAACTATCAGAAAGAGAAATTAAGAAAACAATCCCATTACAATTGCATCAAAACAATAAAAGAAAATACTGAGGAATAAATTTAACTAAGGAAGTAAAATACCTGTACTCAGAAACATTGAAGAGAAATTAAAAAGATACAAATAAATGGAAACATATGTCATGCTCACGGATAGGAAGAATTAATATAATTAAAATGTCCATACAACCTAAAGCAATATACAGATTCAATGCAATCCCTATCAAAATACCAATGACATATTTCACAGAACTAGAACAAGTAATCTTAAAATTTGTATGGAATGATAAAAGATCCCGAATAGCCATGGAAATCCTGAGAAACAAGAACAAAATGGGAGGTATCACGCTACCCAACATCAAATCATACTATAAGGCTATAGTAATCAAAACAGCATGGTATTGGCATAAAAAAAGACACATAGATCAATGGAGCAGAATAGAGAACCCAGAAATAAATCCATGCCTATAAGGTCATTTAATCTATGACAAAGGAAGCAAGAATTTACATTTGAGTAAAGACAGTCTATTTAATAAATGGTGTTGGTAAAACTGGACAGATACACGCAAAAATATGAAACTGGATCACCTTCTTATTCCATAAACAAGAATAAACTCAAAATGGACTAAAGACTTAAATGTAAGACACTAAGCCATAAAACTCCTTGAAGAAAATATAGAAAGTAAACTCGCAGATGTTATTCTTAGTAATATCTTTGCTGGTATATTCCCTTGGGCAAGGGAAGCAAAAGAAAAAATAAACATATGGGACTACATCAAACTAAAAAGTTTTTTTTAATAGCAAAGGAAACCATCAACGAAACAAAAAGACATCCTACTGAATGGGAGAAGATATTTGCCAATTATACATCTGATAAGGGGTTAATATCCAAAAGTTATAAAAAGCTCATATAACTCAACACCACAAAAACAAACAACCCAATTAAAAAATGGGCAAAGGACATGAAGAGACATTTTTCTAAAGAGGACATGCAGATGGCCAACAGACATATGAAAAGATGCTCAATGTCAATAACCATCAGAGAAATGCAAATAAAAACTACAATGTGATACCACTTCACTCCTGTCAGAATGGCTATCATCAATAAATCAACAAACAAGTGTTTGGGAGGATGTGGAGAAAAGGGAACCCTCCTGCACTGTTGGTTGGATTGCAAATTGGTGCAGCCACTATGCAAAACAGTAAGGAGGTTCCTCAAAAAATTAAAAATAGAACTATCTTATGACCCAGCTATTCCACTCCTGGGTATTTATCCAAAGATATCCAAAATACTAATTTGGAAAAAATATACCGGGGGTGCCAAAAAAATGTATACAAGTGGACACTTTGGTCAACATTGCTTAAGCAGTAGTTCACTGTAATCAGAAGTGCCTGGACACTGATGCTAACCACTTTGAGCACCTCTTGTAATTGCAGAAGTCAAATGTGACTTGTATTCATCCTTTGTTATATATTGAATATTGCAATTTTAATACAGTTTTCCTTTCTTAAAATGTGTATACACTTTTTGTACCCTCTGTATGCATCCCTATGTTTATTGCAGTGCTATTTACAATAGCCAAGATATGGAAACAACAAGAATGTCCATCAATAGATGGTTGGGTAAAGAAATTATGGTACATTTATACAAGGGTGTATTACTGTACTATAAAAAGGAATGAAATATTACCATTTGGAACAATATGGATTAATGTAGAGAATATTATGCAAAGTGAAATATATCATACTGCACAAGTCAAATATCATATAATCTCACTTATATGTGGAATCTAAAGAACAGAATAAATAAGCACACAAAACAGAAATAGACTCAGAGAAAAAAACTGATTGTTGCTACATGGGAGGGTGGTTGGGAGATGGGGAGAAGGTGAAAGTATTAGGAAGTACAGATTGGTGGTCACCAAATAGTCATGGGGATGTGAAATACACTATGGGGAAAATAATCAATAATGTAAAGAGCATGTACAGTGCCAGATGGGTACTGGACTTATCAGGGGAATCACTTCATAGATTGTGTAGATGCCTGACAAATGTGCTGTGCACCTGAAGCTGAAGTAGAATAATACTGAATATCAAATATATATATATATATATATATATATATATATATATATATATATATATATATATATATAATCACAGGATGTAAAGAACAGCACAGGGAATATAGTCAACAGCTTTATCGTAACAGCTTTATATGATATCAGAGGGTTAGTAGACTTGGTTGTTTTTTGTTTTGTTTTTTTACTTTGGGAAGGGTGTAAATATCTAATCATTACATTGTTTTATAAACCTGAAACTAATATAAAAACAAAATTTATAAGAACTAAAAAATTACAGCTTCCATTTACTGATCACTTGCTAGACTCTGCTGAGCACCTTAAATTTGGTATCTTAATTTGTTCTCAGAGATGCAATGAGCTAACCAGCTCTTCCAAAAACTGGCATAAAAGAAAGACAAAATTGGTTGTGTTGAAAAACTGTCACTACAATTTAATCATATTAAGAAGAATTATTTGAGTACGAGTATTACTTTTCCACTAGAGATGAGGGCATGATGCTCCTTTCAGGCGTAGGGCATGCTGCTAAACAGTCTACCTCCCTTTGTGATTATCATTCCCTGAACTCTTGGTCATTCTTCCCCATTTTCTGAGGACTGACTCTCAGGCTTCCTTGACACCCCAGGTCCTGCCATCATCCTAGGTGACCTCAACAATATTCATGTGGAAGACCTATCCCACACACCCTGGCCTCATACCTCCCTGACTTTTAAACTCTCCCTACCTAACCATCACCAGCCATTTGACATCACTGGACATGGCTTCACCCCTAAAAGACTGAACTCTAATATCCCATTGTGACCAAAATCACCTAGCAATAGCTGAATTCCATGTCATTGGCTCTTTGACCTCACTGAGATGTTCAGTGCCTCAAATCTTTCCTTTTCCCTTCATTTTCTTCCTTGTCCAGCCAGGATCTTGGGGCACATTTATTTAGCACTGACTGCATCTTAAACCCCTTCCCCTCTAAATATGATGTCTGCACTACTTAGCTTCAGCTTTGGGTCCCTCCAAGCATCTGATTTCTCCCATCCCGTAATGTCCAATCTGGGAGAAAGAGGTAGCACACTAAACAGTGGTGCCTACAATAGTTTTCAACTTCATCTGGGCTCTCAGGTCACTCAGCAATCCCTTAAAAAAAAACAAACAAAAAAACCCAGGTCTTCTCTTTCTCCCTTTATTTTCCCATTTGTATTCCAAGTTTCCTCATCACTCTCCTCAAGTAACAGCCCCCTTCATTTTACTTTCTCCACCCCAAACAATTACTTAGATTCTTGCTTCCCAAAGGAAATTGAAGCTACAATTAACTCCTCATCCTTACATCTGCAAATGTCTCTTTAGGTACACTAGCCCTCACTTCGTATTTCTCCTTCAGTCTCAGGAGAAATGGCTCTCTTCTATCTCTTCTATCTCTGTATCTCCTCTTCTTCCTTTCCCCTAGAATCTTGTTTACATTAGTATCCCTTTTCTATCCTGAATTTTTATTCCTCCCTCCCTGATTGCCCCCTTACCTTATGTTATTCACTGTCCCTTTTCTTTAGAAACCTTTTTATTACATATGACAATTAAGTTCGCGAACTCATCATTTGCTCCCTTCATTTGCTATTAAAACTTTCACCATCTTTTAGGTTTATAAAATCAAAGGTCTGTAGTCAATTTCTATTTCTTCATATCTTATTCTCTTCTCAGGTCACAGCGATTTGGCCTTCAATCATACCACTCCATTGGCACTGAACTCATCATAATTACTCATTAATCCTGATCTTATTTTGTATGACAGTTTTATTGAGGCATACAATTAATTGCACATATTTAAAATAACATTTTGATGAGTTTTGACATATGTATACACACATGAAACTATAATTCCAATCAAGATAACGAACATGGACATCATCAAAATGGCGGCGTGCTGTGAACCTCTGGAAATCTCCCCTAGAATTTACAACAAATAGAACAACTATAACTCCAGAAAGGACTCCCTGCACAGCAGACAGGCAAGACGAAGAGGCTCACTACTAAATTCACCTAAAGGTGGGCAAATTGCACGAGCAGGAGAGGAGGGAAGGGCGAAGTGCGGAGACGGAGCCGCGTGGGCACAGGACGCAGACCAAGCTCAATGCTCCAAATTGCTGCATCCCGGATCTACCGCAGCTGTGGGAGAGGAAAGAACTCGGACTGCTACAGCTCCGCTTATGGCACACAGGGCTGAGGGACAGTATAGAACATGGCTGAACCCAACGCTCACAGTGGAGACCTTGCAGCAAAGACTAAGGGAAGAAGGATAAAAGCAGTGATTTAAGCCCTCACTGCCTCATAGAACAGAAGACCTAGGCACTGAGACTAGCCTCATTCTCCCTATCCCATCCTAGAGCTTGCCCCACTCCCACATGCCCAAGGCTAGAGGTGGAACAGTACAGTGTCAGATCAAAAGAACAAAATATTTGCTGTTCTGAGAACTGTAGTTCACAAAGATTCACAGCCGAACTAATTCCAGCAAAGGGGAGGGAACTGTGCAAGCAGGACTGGCTGTGGTGGTGATCACCGCCATTGCTCTGGGCCACCTCTCACAACCCAGCCCGCCCCTATCCCCACCTATCTGGGTGGATGCCTGCAGGAGTAAACAGAGCTGCTGAAGCACATGGTCTCTGAATCTGGTGCAGGAAGTGCTTTGGAACTTCAAAAGCTCTCCGCATACCCACACGGATGTAGTGCCCTGTGACACAGGTGAACTGATAACAGAGGAGAAGCACACCTTCCAGGGAATCCCCCCATTGTGTGAGAAGCTGGAATAGTGCAGAGAAAACATAACACTGCAGGATGAGAAAGAATAAAAGGCTACAGCCGGAGAGAAAACAAAACATTCTACCAACAAGTACTGGAAAACAAAAGAAAGACCTCTACCTATCAACCTATTGCAGAACTCACTCCTATGGATGTCCAGGAAGAGAAATAATAAATCATTAATTGCCATGAATAACCAAGACAACAAGACAGCTCAGAAAGAAAATGAAAAGTCTCTATAAAATAAACTTACAGATATGGAAATATGTGACTTAAATGACAGAGAATTAAAGATGGCAGTTCTGCAAAAACTCAATGAGATGCAAGAAAACACAGAAAGGCCGTTTAATGAATTCATACACACAATCAAACAACATGAACATTTTACCAAAGAGACTGACATTTTAAAAAAGAACAAAATAGAATTTCTGGAGATTAAGAACTCAATAGAAGATGAAGAATGAAATAGCCAGCTTATGGAGTAGATTTGACCAGATGGAGGAAAGAATCAGTGACATTGAAGACAGAAACCTGGAAATTACACAGATGGAAGAAGAAAGAGACTTGAGACTTAACAGAAGTGAAAGAACTCTACAAGAACTTTCTGACTCCATCAGAAAGAGCAATAGAAGAATAATGGGCATACCAGAAGGGGAAGAAAGGGAGAAGGGAACAGAGAGTATATTCAAACAAATAGTCCATGAGAACTTCCCAAACTTGTGGACAGAACTGGATCCTTGAATCCAAGAAGCAAATGGAACACCTAATTACCTCAAGTGTTTACCAACAGGCCTTCTCCGAGCATATTGTATTGAAGCTGTCAAAAATCAAAGACAAAGAAAGAATGCTCAAGGCAGCCAGGGAAAAGAAGACGGTAACCAACAAAGGAAAGCCCATTAGATTATCATCAGATTTTTGAGCAGAAACTCTACAGGAAGGAGGGAGTGGAACCAAATATTCAAACTATTGAAAGAGAGAAATTATGAGCCAAGAATAACATATCCATCAAAGATATTCTTCAGATATGAAGGAGGAATAAAGACTTTCAAAATACACAGAAGATGAGGGTATTTTCTAATATATGTCCTGCACTAAAAGAAATACAAAGGAAGTCTATTCGACCACAATCAACAGGGACAAATTGTGCCAACCAAAACATAAAAAGGGTGAGAGTAAAGGCCTGAACCAGAACATGGGAATGGAGAAAGTAAGCATGCTGAGGAAATTGGGATCAAAATGGGGGCATGAGGTGAGCCTCTGTAAAGCTCCCCTGGAATTTCAACTAATTGAAAAACAGTAACTCCACAAAGGACTGCCTGCACAATAGACAGGCAAGACGAAGAGGCCCAAAACTGAATTCAGTGAAACGTGGGCGAATTGTGCGAGCGGGGCAGGGGAGAAGGGAGAAGTGCAGAGACCGAGCCGCATGGGCGGGCGCAGGACGCACACCTAACTCAGTGCTCCGAGCTCGCTGCATCCCGGAACTACTGCAGCTGCGAGAGAGGGAAGAACTCGGACTGCTAGGGTTCCGCTTATGGCCCACAGGGCTGAGGGGACAGCATATAACACGGCTGAACCCAACGCTCATGGCAGAGACCTCGGACCAAAGACAGAGGGAAGAAGGCTGAAAATGGTGGTTTAAGCCCTCACTGCCGAGCAGAGAACAGAAGCCTTAGCCACTGAGACTACCCATCCCTCCCTACCCTCCTAGAGCTCGCCCTGCCCCCACATGCCCAGTGATAGAAGCTGAACAGTACCAGTGACAGATCAAAAGAACAGAATATTTGCTGTTCTGAGAAATGTGGACTGCAGACACAGATTCACAGCTCAACTAATTCTGGCAGAGGGGAGGGAGGTTTGGAAGCAGGACCAGCTGTGGTGGTGGTCACCGCCATTGTTCTGGGCCACCTCTCACAACTCACCCCGCCCCTAGCCCCACCTATCTGGCCAGGTCCCTGCAGGAGTAAACAGAACTGCTGAAACATACGGGCTCTGATTCGGTCCAGGAAGAGCTTTGGAACTTCAAAAGCTCTCTGCATACCCACACGGACACTGCGCCCTGCGACCCAAGCGAACTGTTAAGAAAGGAGAAGCCCGTCTCCCAGGGAATCCCCACATTGTGTGAGAAGCTGGAATAGTGCAGAGAAAAAAGCACTACTGTGTGAGAGAGAGAAAAAAAGGCTGCAGTCAGAGAGAAAATAAAACATTCTACCAACAAGTACTGGAAAACAAAAGAAAGACCTCTTCCTATCAACCTGTTGCAGAGGCCACTCCTGTAGATGTCTAGGAAGAGAAATAATAAATCAGTAATTGCCATAAATAACCAAGGCAACAAGACAGCTCAGAAAGAAAGTGAAAAGTCTTCAGAAAAGGAACTTAAAGATATGGAAATATGTGACTTAAACGACAGAGAATTCAAGATTGCAGTTCTGAAAAAACTCAACGAGATGCAACAAAACACAGAAAGGCAGTTTAATGAACTCAGAAACACAATCAAAGAACAACATGAGTATTTCAGGAAAGAGATTGAATTTTCAAAAAAGAACCAAATAGAATTTCTGGAGATTAATAACTCAATAGAAGAAATTAAGAATGAAATAACCAGCTTAGGTAGTAGAGTTGACCAGATGGAGGAAAGAATCAGTGACATCGAAGACAGAAACTTGGAAATTACACAGATGGAAGAAGAAAGAGACTTGAGACTTAAAAGAAATGAAAGAACTCTAGAAGAACTTTGTGACTCCATCAGAAAGAGCAATATAAGAATAATGGGCATACCAGAAGGAGAAGAAAGAGAGAAGGGAACAGAGAATACATTTAAACAACTTATTGATGAGATCTTCCCAAACTTGTGGACAGAACTGGATCCTCGAATCCAAGAAGCAAATAGTACACCTAATTACCTCAATCCCAACAGGCCTTCTTCAAGGCACATTGTATTGAAGCTGTCTAAAATCAATGACAAAGAAAGAATCCTCAAGGCAGCCAGGGAAAAGAAGAGGGTAACCTACAAAAGAAACCCATTAGATTATTTTCAGATTTTTCAGTGGAAACTCTACAAGCCAGGAGGGAGTGGAACCAAATATTCAAACTATTGAAAGAGAGAAATTATGAGCCAAGAATAATATACCCAGCAAAGATATCCTTTAGAAATGAAGGAGGAATGAAGACCTTTCCAGACATACAGAAGGTAAGAGAATTTTCTAATACACGACCTGAACTACAAGAAACACTAAAGGAGGCTATTCGACGACCATCAACAGGGACAATTTGTGGCAACCAAAACATAAAAAGGGGTAAAGTAAAGGCCTGAACCGGAATATGGGAATAGAGAAAATAAGCGTACTAAACAAAATGGAATACTCTAAATATCAAACTTTCTTTTACTTAAACTTAAAGGTAACCACTCAAGAAAAATCCAGAACTGAAATACGTACTGTAGTAAAGGAAGAAACAGAGGGAAACATCATAGAATACCACCATACAGAAATAATAGACAACAACAAAAAGGCAAAGAAACAATGGAGACACAGGCTTACCAGAAAGATAAAGATAGAATGACAGGAAATCCTCACATATCAATAATCACCTTAAATGTAAATGGACTGAACTCACCAATAAAAAGGCACAGAGTAGCAGATTGGATCAAAAAACTAAACCCAATCACATGCTGTCTCCAAGAGACAAATCTCAGGTACAAGGACAAGCATGGACTCAAAGTGAAAGGGTGGAAATTGACACTCCAAGCAAATGGTACCCAGAGAAAATCAGGTGTAGCTATATTGATATCAGATGAAACAGACTTCAGGGTGAAAAAGATAACAAGAGACAAAGATGGACATTTCATAATGGTAAAGGGGACTATACAACAAGAAGACATAACAGTCATCCATATTTATGCCCCGAATCAGGGAGCACAGAAATATCCCAAGCAACTACTAACAGAACTAAAGGGAGAAATTGACCAAAACACAATTATACTAGGGGACCTAAATACATCACTGACAGCTATGGATAGATCATCGAAACAGATAATAAATAATGAAATAACAGCCCTAAATGACACATTAGATGAAATGGACATAACTGGCATATATAGAGCACTTCATCCTAAAACATCAGACTATACATTCTTTTCTAGTGTACATGGAATATTCTCAAGGATAGACGATATATTGGGACATAAAATCAGCCTCAGCAAATTTAAGAAGATTGAAATCATACCAAGCATATTCTCTGATCACAAGATTTTGAAATTGGATATCAACTGCAAAAAAAAAGCAGAAAAAAAACACAAATACATGGAGAATAAACAACACACTTTTAAAGAACGACTGGGTCAAAGAAGAAATTAGAGGAGAGATCAAAAGATACATAGAAACAAATGACAATGAAAATACATCCTACCAAAATTTTGGGGATGCAGAGAAAGCAGTTTTAAGAGGGAAATTTATATCATTACGAGCCTATCTCAAGAAACAAGAAAAATCCCAAATAAAGAACCTCATGTTACACTTTAAAGAACTAGAAAAAGAAGAACAAGTGAAACCCAAGGTCAGCAGAAAAAAGGAAATAACAAAAATCAGAGCAGAACTAAATGAAATAGAGAACAAAAAGACAATAGAAAAAATTACTGTGACAAAGAGCTGGTTCTTTGAAAAGATTAACAAAATTGACAAACCATTGGCTAGGCTCACTAAGATAAAAAGATAGAAGACACTAATTAACAAAATCAGAAATGAAAAAGGGGAAGTTATAACGGACACCACAGAAATTCAAAGGATCATCCAAGAATACTATGAAGGACTATATGCCACCAAATTCAATAACCTAGAACAAATGGAAAAGTTCTTCGAATCATATAGCCTTCCAAGGCTGAACCATGAAGAACTGGGAAATCTAAACAGACCGATCACCAGTAATGAAATTGAATCAGTCATCCAAAACCTTCCCAAAAGCTAAAGCCTGGGACCAGATGGCTTCACTAGTGAATTCTACCAAACCTTCAAAGAGGATCGAATGCCAATCCTGCTCAAACTGTTCCAAAGAATTGAAGAAGAGACAGTACTCCCTAACTCATTTTAAGAGGCCAACATTACCCTGATACCAAAACCTGGTAAGGACAACACAAAAAAAGAATCATACAGACCAATATCTCTGATGAATACAGACGCACAAATCCTAAACAAAATTCTAGCAAATCGAATACAACAATACATTAAAAAGATCATTCATCACGACCAAGTGGGGTTCATCTCCGGGGCACAAGAATGGTTCAACATCCGCAAATCAATTAATGTGATACACCACATTAACAAAATGAAAAATAAAAATCACATGATCATATCAATAGATGCAGAAAAAGTATTTGATAAAATCCAACAGCCATTTATGATAAAAACCCTTAAGAAAGTGGTAATAGAGGGATCATATCTCAACATAATAAAGGCCATATATGACAAACCCACAGCTAACATCATACTCAATGGGGAAAAGCTAAAACCATTCCCCCTAAGATCAGAAACAAGGCAAGGATGCCCACTATCTCCGCTTCTATTCAACATAGTTCTGGAAGTTCTTGCCACTGCAATCAGACAAGAAAAAGAAATAAAAGGCATCCAGATTGGTAAGGAGGAAGTAAAGTTATCATTGTATGCAGATGATATGATACTATATATAGAGAACCCTAAAGACTCCACCAAGAAGCTATTAGAGCTGATAGATGAATTTAGTAAAGTGGCAGGATACAAAATTAATATTCAGAAATCAGTTGCATTTGTATATACCAATAATAAAACATCAGAAGGAGAAATTAAAAAAACAATCCCATTTACAATCGCTCCAAAGACTATAAAATACCTGGGAATAAATTTAACCAAAGAAGTAAAAGATCTATACTCAGAAAATTATAAGACACTGATGAAAGGAATGAAGGAAGATATAAATAGATGGAAACACATATCATGTTCATGGATAGGAAGAATTAATATAGTTAAAATGTCCATACTGCCTAAGGCAACATACATATTCAATGCAATTCCTATCAAACTGCCAACGTCGTTTTTCACAGAAATAGAACATATAATCCTAAAATTTATATGGGACCATAAAAGACCCCGAATAGCAAAGGCAATCTTGAGAAATAAGAACAAAGTGGGAGGTATAACAATACCTGACTTCAAATTATACTACAAGGCTACAGTAATCAAAACAGCATGGTACTGGCATAAAAACAGACACATAGATCAATGGAACAGAATAGAGAGTCCAGAAATAAATCCACGCCTATATGGCCATTTAATCTACGACAATGGAAGCAAGAATGTACGATGGAGTAATGACAGTCTATTCAATAAATGGTGCTGGGAAACCTGGACAGACACATGCAAAAAAATGAAGTTGGACCACCTCCTTACACCATATACAAAAATAAATTCAAAATGGCTTAAAGACTTAAATGTAAGGTCTGAAACCATAAAATACCTAGAAGAAAATATAGGAAGAAACTTCTCAGACATTACCCGGAGTAAGATTTTTACTGATATACACCCTCGCGCGAGGGAACTAAGAGAAAAAATAAACATGTGGGATTATATCAAACTAAAAAGTTTTTTCACAGCAAAGGAAACCATCAATAAAACAAGAAGGGATCCTACTGAATGGGAAAAGATATTTGCCAATGATATATCTGATAAGGGATTAATATCACAAATCTATGGAAATCTTACTCAACCCAACTCCAAAAAAACAAACGATCCAATTAAAAAATGGGCAGAGGACTTGAAGAGACATTTTTCTGAAAAGGACATACAGATGGCAAACAGACATATGAAGAAATGCTCAACCTCACTAACCATCAGAGAAATGCAAATAAAAACCACAATGAGATACCACCTCACCCCAGTCAGAATGGCTATCATCAATAAATCAACAAACAACAAGTGCTGGCGCGGATGTGGAGAAAAGGGAACGCTTGTGCACTGTTGGTGGGATTGCAGATTCGTGCAGCCACTATGGAAAACAGTATGGAGGTATCTCAAAATTCTGAAAATGGAACTACCTTATGATCCAGTAATTCCACTTCTAGGTATCTATCTGGAGAAATCCAGAACTTCAATTCAAAAATCTCTATGCACTCCTATGTTTATTGCAGCACTATACACAATAGCTAAGACATGGAAACAACCAAAATGCCCATCGGTAGATGACTGGATTAAGAAACTGTGGTACATTTATACAATGGAGTATTATGCAGCCATAAAGAAGAAAGAAATCTTACCATTTGCAACAACATGGATGGATCTAGAGAACATTATGTTAAGTGAAATAAGTCAGACAGAGAAAGATAAGTACCATATGATCTCACTTATTTGCGGATTCTAAAGAAAAGAATAAGTGAATGAACTAATCAGAAACAGTTTGGGAGACAATGAGGAAAAACTGAGGGTTGCTAGATGGGCGGGGGGGTGGGGGGTGGGGGGAGGGTGAGGGGATTGGAGGGCAGTCGGTGACCACAGGATGGCCACGGGGTTTGAATATTAATCTGGGGAACGTAATTTAGTGGTTACCAGAGCGTAAGGGTGTTGGGGGGTGGGGGATGAGGGTGAGGGGGATCAAATGTATGGTGATGGAAGGGGAGCTGACTCTGGGTGGTGAACACACAGTGTGATTTATGGATGATGTGATACAGAATTGCACAACTGAAATCTATGTAATTCTACTAACAATTGTCACCCCAATAAATTAAAAATAAATTAAAAAAAAAATCCCAGAACTGAAATATATACTGTAATAAAAGAAGAAACAGAGGGAAACATCATAGAATACCACCACACAGAAATTGTAGACAACAACAAAATGGCAAAGGAACAATGGAGACACAGTCTTACCAGACAGCTATAGATAGAATGATAGGAATTCTTCACCTATAAATAGTCACCCTAAATGTAAATGGACTGAACTCACCAACAAAAAGGCACAGAAGAGCAGATTGGATCAAAAAACTAAACCCAACCACATGCTCTCTCCAAGAGACACATCTCAGCTACAGGAACAAGCATAGACTCAAAGTGAAAGGGTGGAAATTGACAGCCTAAGCAAATGGTATTCAGAGAAAATCAGGTGTGGCCATAATGATATCTGAGGAAACAGACTTCAGTGTGAAAAAGATACAAGAGACAAAGATGGACATTTCAGAATGGTAAAGAGGACTATACAACAAGAAGACATAACAGTCATCAACATTTATGCTCCCAATCAGGGAACAGAGAAATATACCAAGCATCTACTAACGGAACTAAAGGGAGAAATTGACCAAAACACAATTATACTACGGGTCCTAAATAGATCAATGACAGCTATGGATAGATCATCCAAAAGAGCTAAATAAACAAATAGCAGCCCTAAATGACACATTAGATGAAATGGACATAATTGACATTTATAGAGCACTTCATCCTAAAACATCAGACTATACATTTTTTTCTAGTGTACATGGAACATTCTCAAGGATAGACCATATATTGGGACATAAAACTAGTCTCAGCAAACTTAAGAAGATTGAAATCATACCAAGCATATTCTCTGATCACAAGGCTTTCAAATTGGATATCAACTACAAAAAGATAGCAGGAAAAACCGCAAATACTTGGAGATTAAACAACATACTCTTAGAGAAAGACCAGGTCAAAGAAGAAATTAGAGGAGAGATCAAAAGATACGTAGAAACAAATGACAATAAAAGTACATCCTATCAAAATTTTGGGATGCAGCGAAAGCAGTTTTAAGAGGGAAATTTATATCATTACAGGCCGTCTCAAGAAACAAGAAAAATTCCAAATAAACAACCTCATGTTACATCTTAAAGAACGAGAAAAGGAAGAACAAATGAAACCCAAGGTCAGCAGAAGAAAGGAAATAATAAAAATCAGAGTAGAACTAAACGAAATAGAGAACAAAATGACAATAGAAAAAATTAATGTGACAAAGAGCTGGTTCTTCGAAAAGATTATCAAAATTGACAAACCCTTGGCTAGACTCACCAAGATAAGAAGAGAGAAGACACTAATTAACAAAATCAGAAATGAAAAAGGGGAAGTTATCACGGAAACCACAGAAATACAAAGGATCATCCAAGAATACTATGAAGGACTATATGCCACCAAATTCAACAACCTAGAAGAAATGGACAAGTTCTTGGAAACATATAGCTTTCCTAGGCTGTACCATGAAAAACTGGAAAATCTAAACAGACTGATCACCAGTAAAGAAATTGAATCAGTCATCCAAAGCCTTCCCAAAAGCAAAAGTCCGGGACCAGATGGCTTCACTAGTGTATTCTACCAAACCTTTGAAGAGGATCTAATACCAATCCTGCTCAAACTCTTCCAAAATATTGAAGAAGGGACAGAACTCCCTAACTAATTTTATGAGGCCAACATTACCCTGATACCAAAACCTGGTAAGGACAACACAAAAAAAAGAAAACTACAGACCAATAACTCTGATGAATACAGATGCAAAACTCCTAAACAAAATTCTAGCAAATCGAATGCAACAATACATTAAAAAGATTATTCATCACGACCAAGTGGGGTTCATCTCCGGGGCATAAGGATGGTTCAACATACGCAAATCCATCAATGTGGTACATCACATAAAGAAAATAAAGGACAAAATTCATATGATTATATGAATTGATGCAGAAAAAGCATTTGACAATATACAACATCCATTTATGATTAAAACACTTAATAAAATAGGTATAGAAGGAAAATACCTTAACATAATAAAGGCCATATATGATAGACCCTCAGCTAATCTCATAATTAATGGTGAAAAACTGAAGCCCTTTGATCTACGTTCAGGAACACGACAGGTCTGTCCCCTATCGCCTCTGCTTTTCAACATAGTGTTGGAAGTCCTCGCCTTAACAATCAGACAAGGGAAAGAAACAAAAGGCATCCAAATTGAGAATGAAGAAGTTAAATTGTCACTCTTTGTAGATGATACGATGCTACATATAGAAAACCCTAAAGACTCCACCAAAAAGATATTAGAAACAATCAACGAATACAGCAAAGTTGCCGGGTACAAAATCAACATACAAATGTCCATTGCATTCCTACATACTAACAATGAAATCTCAGAAAAAGAAATAAAAAACCCAATTCCTTTTACAATTGCAGCAAAAAGAATAAAATACCTAGGAATAAACTTAACCAAGGATGTGAAAAACCTATAATGCTGAAAACTGTGAGACGTTTTTAAAAGAAATTGAAGAAGACTCAAAGAAATAGAAAAATATTCCGTGCTCATGGATTGGAAGAATCACTGTAGTTAAAATGGCCATATTACTCAAAACAATATACAGATTTAATGCAATCCCCATCAAAATCCCAATGGCATTTTTTAAAGAAATAGAACAAAAATCATCCGATTTGTTTGGAACCACAAAAGACCCCCAATAGCCAAAGCAATCTTAAGCCAAAAGAACAATGCTGGAGGTATCACACTCCCTGACTTTAACTTGTACTACAGGGCAACA
The DNA here is from genome assembly GCF_004115265.2 of Rhinolophus ferrumequinum. NCBI lineage: Eukaryota > Metazoa > Chordata > Mammalia > Chiroptera > Rhinolophidae > Rhinolophus > Rhinolophus ferrumequinum. Next base: position 24,885,113 of record NC_046284.1, on the reverse strand, counting down.
ATAGTCAAAACAGCATGGCATTGGCAGAAAAACAGACACACAGACCAATGGAATAGAATTGAGAACCCAGAAATAAACCCACATAAACGTGGACAAATAATTTTCGACAAGGAAGCCAAAAACATACAATGGAGAAAAGACAGCCTCTTCAATAACTGGTGCTGGCAGAATTGGAAAGCCACATACAAAAGAATGGAACTGGACTGCTATCTGTCACCATGTACCTAAATTAATTCAAAATGGATCAAAGATCTAAGCATAAGACCTGACACAATAAGCTGCAGAGAAGAAAACGTAGGTACTAAACTTATGGACCTTGGGTTCAAAGAGCATTTTATGAATTTGACTCCAAAGAAAAGGTAGGTAAAATCTAAAATAAATGAATGGGACTATATCAAACTAAAAAGCTTCTGCACAGCAAAAGAAACCATCCATAAAACAAAGAGGCAACCAACTGAATAGGGGAAGATTTTTGCAAAGAACGCCTCCGATAAGGGGCTAATGTCCAAAATATACAAAGAACTCATGAAACTCAACAACAAAAAAAACAAACAACGCAATCGAAAAATGGGCAGAGGACCTGAAGAGACATTTCTCCAAAGAGGACATACAAATGGCAAATAGGCATATGAATAAATGCTCAACATCAGTCATCAGCAGAGAAATGCAAATAAAAACCACAATGAGATATCACATCACCCCAGTTAGAATGGTTATCATCAACAAGAGAAATAATAATAAGAGGCTGTGGAGAGGCTGTGGAGAAAAAGGAACCCTCATGCACTGTTGGTGGGAATGTAGATTCGTGTAGCCACTATGGAAGGCAGTGTGCAGGTTCCTCAAAAAATTACGAATAGAATTACCATATGACCCAGCAATCCCTCTCCTGGGTATCTACGCAAAAAATCTGAAAACATTTATCCATAAAGACATGTGTGCTCCCATGTTCATTGCAGCTTTATTTATGGTGGTCAAGACATGGAAACAACCAAAGTGTCCTTCGATAGATGAATGGATAAAGAAGTTGTGGTGTATATGTACACAATGGAATACTATTCAGTGGTAAGAAAAGATGAAATAGTACCATTTGTGACAACATGGATGGATCTTTATATTATAATGCTAAGTGAAATAACTCAGACAGAAAAAGTAGGGAACCATATGATTTCACTGATATGTGGTATATAAAACTGAAAACAACAAAAGAGCAAGAGAAAGAAATGAATAAACAAAAACTCAGGGACATAGATAATAGTTTAGAGGTCACCAGAGGGTAAGGGGGGAGGGGGCTCTAGAAAAGGGTAAACACGGTCTAATATATGGTGATGGAAAGAGAACTGAATCTGGGTGGTGAACACACAATGTGAGATTTAGATAATGTATTACAGAATTTTACACCTGAAATCTATGTAACTTTATTAACAATTGTCGCCCCAATAAACTTTAATTAAAAAAATAATAATCCCTTTGATATCATAAAAGTTTAGTAACATCATTGCAACAAATTTGTGAACGTGATTGTTAGACCTTATGTTTTTTTTAATTGACTCCACTGATACTATGAAATGCCTCTCTTTAGTCTGAAATGTACTTTGCATGTATTGATATGGTCACTCTAGTTTTCTTTTGTCTATTGTTAACATGAGTAACCATTTTTCTTTCAGTGCTTTTAAAGATTTTTTTCCTGATGTCTTCTGACTTACATTGTTTCCAATAAAAAGTATGCTGTATTTCTTATATTTGTTGCTCTGTATGTATGGTATGTCTCCCCCCCAATATGCTTCTGTTAATATTTCCCTTTACCACTAATTTTAATCAATTAGATTATGGTGTGCCTCGGTGTATTTTTTTTTCCCATTTTCTGCATGTTTATTCAACATAGAATTGGAATTCCTAGCCACAGCTATCAGACAAGAAAAATAAATAAAGGGCACCCAAATTGGAAAGAAAGAGATTACAGTAAGGCAGTCCTTACTTTGTATAATTATGATATACAACAATTTCAGCTATCATAGTTTCATTAAATAACATCGGTGTATTTTTTTTCATGGTTTTTGTGCTTGGGATTTATTGAGTTTCTTACATTTGTAGGTTCATAATTCTCATTTAATTTGGAATATATTCAGCCATTATTTCTTCCAATATATTTTCTGTCCTCCCTCCTTCATTTATGTCCTCCTAGTTAAAATTTTACCACTATTCACTAACAGTATGCTAACTTTTTGTTTTTTCCTCTTTTTGTTTACTTTTCGAGTTTCTAATGTCTTCACATTCAATCACATCCAATAATCATTTCTTTACAGGTTCTTCTTCCTCTATTTAGCCCTTACACACTAATGTCCCCCCAGGGATCTTCCCTGTGTCACTTTTTCTTTCACTCTGCACATCTATCCACTTCCAGGGCTTCAGTTAACATTTCTATTCTGATCACTGTTAAAACTGTATCTCTAGTCCAGAGCATCCAGTTCCAGTATTTTTGACTTCCTATTTGATATCTTCCCCAGCTTGACCCAAAGGCACTTCAGCTCACACAGAACTATTTTCTCCTCCTGTACATTTTATTATAGTAAGTAGCAATAGAAAGCAATTGTTTATCAAAACCAGGAATCTGGATCTCATCGAAGACTCCCCTATTCTCCAACCCCAATATTAATTTGATAACTACGTTATGTCAATTTATCTCCTTAACATGATTCAGGTTGTCCTTCTTCACTCTACCATGTTTCCCTGAAAATAAGACCTAGCTGGATAATCAGCTCTTATGCGTCTTTTAGAGTAAAAATTAATATAAGACCCAGTCTTATTTTACTATAATATAAGACCATAATATAATATAATATAATATAATATAATATAATATAATATAATGTAATATAATACAGGGTCTTATATTAATTTTTGCTCTAAAAGTCGCATAAGAGCTGATTGTCTGCCTAAGTCTTATTTTCGGGGAAACACGGTATTAAAACTGCCACCACATTGGCTCAAACTCCAGGTCTTTCTAATCTACATTATTGCAATAGTCTTCCAGCCATTATAAGCCTCTTCCAATCTTTCCTGAACTTTGCCCATTACAGAATGATTTTCTATTATGCAAATCTGATCATGTCATTCTCTAGGTTCCTATGGACAACAAGATATACTTCAATTTTTTTTTCACATAGGATGCAAGACTCCCACAGTCCTTTGCCTACTTCACTAACAAGTTCTTATAGATCTTCCATGCAAGTAAACCATGATGACTATTTGCAGTTCCTTGAAGAAGCTATGTTGTTTCATACTTCTATGTCTTTGCTTAGGCTCTTTCTTCTTCCTAAACTACTCGTTTCAACTTTCTGTATGGCCAACTCTTACTTATCTTTTCAGACCCAGCTCAAGAGTTCATTTTTCTGTAAGGCATTTTGTGAGCCACCAGGGTGATAACTCCTCTTTCGAGCCACCAAAGTACACGGTACTTTTATTATACCATTTGTTACATTCCATTACAAATATTTGTTAATTTCAGTCTTCCTTACTATAATCTGAACTTCTTGAATGCTTAAATCTTGGTTTATTTCTATATTTCTAGGTTTCTAGTACAATGCTTAATGTATGAAAAGTGTGAATAAATGTTTATTGATGTGTAGAGTTATTTTCCATGGATATAAAATTGGTAAGAGGTGTGGCAGGATTTAAATCCAGATTTTTATAAATTCAAATCCTTGTTTCATCTACCACATGATCCTATCTTCCAGTTAAATATTCTAATTCCTTGAATCTTTCTTCCTAAATGTTCCTATATTTGGACTTACTTGATCATTTTAAACTCTCTCTCTCTCTCTCTCTCTCTCTCTCTCTTTCTGTCTCTCATTGTTCAGTTTTTTCACATGTATTTAAAGTATAAGTTTTTAATTCTAGAAATCTATAAAAGATATGGAAGTTTGTATTTTCCAATGATAGCAGCAACAATATCTCATATTCCACATGCTGTTCTGCAATATCGCTGTCTCTTAGAGGTAGAGTTCATTTCTCCACTTCTTTGAATCTGCATGGGAACTGTGACTGCTTTGACCAATAAAATACAATAAAGGTGATGCTGTGACCATTGTTGGAATATCTCTTAACTGTTTTGGCAGTTTCCACTTTCTACCTCTTTCTACTAGCCAACATGTGACTACTCAGAGACCACAAATGCTATGAGAAACTCAAATCATGTGGAGAGGCCCTGGAAGATGAGATGTCATGAAGAGAGAGAGAGAGAGAGAGAGAGAGAGAGAGAGAGAGAGAGAGAGAGAGAGAGAGAGAGAGATCAAAATGTCAGACCTTGTGGTGGCAGACATATACATGAAGAAATTACATTGAAAGTGGAGTGTCCAGCCCTAGCTTTTCAGCAGACTCCATATGACTTGGAGACAAACCACCAGCCAAGTCTTTCCCAAATTCCTGATCCATGAAATTGTGAATAAAGTAAAACTGTTGCTTTAGGCCACTAAATTTTGGGTGTTCATTTTTTTTTTTTTTTTTTTACACAGCAATAGATAACAAAAATGGAGGTGAGGGCAATGCTTAGAGTAGAAACTTTTCTCCTAAGCACCAAAATACCAAGAGGAAGAAGTGAACCTAGAGGCTGGAAAGAAAGATAAGGTCAAATAAGAGGCCTTCTTAATACCTTTAGCAGGAAATAAGTATGTAGAGCTTGGTACCCCTTGAAGTGGTGGATACAAAATATAAATGACTTCTAGACAGGCAAGGAAAAAAAGGATTAATTTTCAATAGTACAGATGACAAGGAACAAGGAATAGTAGCAGCTAATTTGGAGGGCTTAAGAAGTATTCCCCAAAGTCGTAACAGGCTGGAATAATGGGTTAAATAAAAAAGTTAGAATTTAGCAAGTATTAATTGAAAGTGATGTATTTGAGTGCAACGTGAATATGTATAAAAATAAATCATTAGCACAATCAGTGAGATAATAATTTAGGTGCCTGCCAGTAACTGCTCAGAGAGGTAATAACTTCTTGAACCACATTATTAGAAGTGGAAAATTCCAAATGAAGGAGTCTGATCATCCTTTTTCACTCAGAAAACATCTGAAAGATTGTTCTCAGTTCTATGAGCAATCGGGAAAACGAGAAGACTCAAAGCCACATCACATGCAGGAACTGTTGTCTTTTTAGGTCCTTATGAAAGTGGAGCATCTCTGAATGTAGATTTAGACACATTCTTGAAATTCTGAAGGTATCATACAATTCATCAAAACCATGTCCCCGCCTGGATTCACTGTAGTGGTGTTCTTTAAATCCAGCTGCATAATACTCTAATAAGATCTAAAAAGGCAGAGTCCAGAGGGTGAATTTCTTCTGCGCTTTCTCATAGTGAGATTCAAGTAAGGCAGGCTTTCCCATAAAACCTCTGAGGTAGGCTGGGGTGGGTCTTTTTGGATGGCCCTGTTATCTCTCAAACAGAAAGGATTTCCAATTTCCCACTGAGAAAGAGCCAACAGGCTGGAGTCAAGGTCATTTGGACATGACTTCACCAGAGTTTTGCCCCTGTGTGTTTTGCTTTGTGATGTATGACTCATCATAATTATATTTTGAGCTAGATTAACTATAATTCCTGCACTTATTAGGTGATTAGCATTTAAAGCCCTTGTAAAATAGGAAGAGCTAACTGTTCATTTAAATAATACAATTAACTACACAACAGTTAATATTTTATCTTAGGAAGAATAATGTTTGATTAATGATACATTTTATATTCCAAAACCCTGCAGTAGTGGGTCACATCTTTGGTGAGAAAGCCAAAGATAAAGTGTAAAATCAGAAAATTCAGAGTTTCTGGAGTTACATTAGTATGTCTTCTCCAGAGTTGGCTTCTCCCTTGAAGCCCACTCCCAAGACCCTGTTCCCTTGGGCACATATGTACTTCAGGATTCTCCACAGGAGTATGTAGTTGGAAATATTTTTGGAAACACTGATCTCCCTTTCCCTCACTTCCTCTTACAGAAACAAGGCATAATATCAGCTTTCCTAAGGTTCTTTGGAAACAATTCCTTAGAACAATCTATGTGAAGAGAGGATTGTTTGGGAAGGATCAGGAAATGCTTCCTAATATTTGAGAGGTGATATTTGTAAAGAGCATTGACTCAAGGCTTGCGTGAGAATCGTGGTACATGGTTTTGGGTCAAGTAAATCTGTTAGAAGTTTTTCAAGTTTCTCTGTCTGACTTATTTCACTTAGCATGATAATATCAACATCTATCCATGTTTTCGCAAATGGTAAGATTTCATTCTTTTTATGGCAGAGTAATATTCCACTGTATATATGTACCACATCTTCTTTATCCAATCATCCATCAAAATATACTTTGGTTGTTTCCACATCTTGGCCACAATGAATAATATTGCAGTTAACACAGGGGTATGTATATCTTTGCAAATAAATATTTTCAGATTTTTGGGGTAGATATCCAGAAGAGGGATTCCTGTGTCATAGGGTAATTCTATTCTTAATTTTTGAGGAACCTCCATATTATTTTCCATAGTGACTGTACCAATTTACATCCCCATCAGCAATTTATGAGGATTGCTTTTTATCCACAGTCTCTCTTACAATTGTTATTACTTGTCTTGTTGATAATAAGCATTCTAACAGGTGTGAGGTGGTATCTCATTGTGATTTTAATTTGCATTTCCCTAATAACTAGTGAAGTTGAGCATATTTTAATATATCTGTTCGCTGTTTGTATGTCTTCTTGGGAGAAGTGTCTGTTCAGGTCCTCTGCGCATTTTTTAAAATGGGATTGTTTTTTGTTGTTGTTGAGTGGTATGAGTTTTTTTTTTATATATTTCACTCATATGTGAGATATAAAAATGAAAGCAACAAATGAACAAAACAAACAAACAAGCAAAAACTCATAGATAAAGAACATTTTAATGGTTACCAGGGGGCATGGGGGGAGGTAGAAGAGGGTAAAGGGGATCAACTATATGGTGACAGAGGAGATTTGAATTTGGGTGGAGAATACACAATGCAATATGTAGATGATGTACTATAGAATTGTACACTTGAAACATGTATAATTTTATTAACCAATATCACCCCAATAAATCCAATTTTAAAAATCACTTAGAAGGTTATTTTGGTAATCCAGATGAGAGATCAGCAGTAGGGATGGAGAGAAACAGACATAGTCAGCCAACATTAAAGAAGTACAAACAAGGAATTGCTGATTGATTGAAAGCATGGGGGACAGTGAGTGGGGAGTCAAGAAAAATTTCCAGGTGCTTAATTTGTGTGATGGGACATATGATGGCAGATAGGTGGTAAAGGTAAAATATGTTTTGTGTGGGAAAATTATTTATTCTGAAATGGTGAAAGAGATTTTGGGCTGGAGTTAACTGTGGCACATCAAGTTAGAGGTGTCTAATAGACAGCTGGATGTGTGGGTCTCAAATTCAAAAGAGAAAAGCTGTAGATTGAGAGGTCATGCCATAGCCGTTGTAGACATAATTGACCATGGATAAGGTATTGAAATTTGACGTTGATAAGAGGATCAAGGACTGAACTCTGGGGAAGATTAACTCTAAAGGGATGAGCCAAAGAGGAGCCAGGAAGGAGACTGAGCAGAAACAGCTATCAGTGGCTTTTAACTATAGAGAATTAAGGACCATTGAGGCAAAGAACAAAGAGGACACCTTGCAGAATAAATCAGCCTTCTCAACAAGCAGAATTGGTGGGAGAGGAGGTAAAGAAGACACTATAAGCTTAGACTTTAGCACAAGTAAAGGCACAGAAGGTGAATAGCGAAAGGTGCGAAGACAAGAATTACAGTGAACTAAATTAACCTTTTTCTCTGAAGGCAGTTTGCCACCCTTACCCACACTGACAAGGAACCTCAGTGCCACCTTTCTAGAATCCAAGTAAGCATCACTTTTTCCCCCTTGGCTTCTGGCAATCAGGGAGCAGTACCCACCTTTTGCTGCTTTCCCCAAATCCTTCCTTGGGCAGCCACTGATGCTGGCTTCTGAGAAGGATAGAAGCTGAGGCTGGTCTTGCAGTATTCAAAGCCTATCACAGTCTGGCAAAAACATATCCCATCTTATCTTTCCTTTCATATGTCTAATCCCAGCTCCATTGAAATACAATTATGCACTGACTTCCATCTAACCCGTCTGGTTTCTTACCTCTGTACTTATGTCATGTTGTTCTGTTGCCCTGGAAGTTGACCACTGCCATGCATTTACCATTTCTTCAAATTCTACTTATCCTTCATAAGTCAAGTGCATACACAATGAAGTCATCCCAGATCTCTCAAACAAATCTGAGTCTTCTCTCTAGACTACCAGAGTATTTTGCTTTCTTATGGCATGAATCCTAATTTCCTATATATTTGGAGTTAGTCATGTCTGTTTCCAATTTCTCTCTCTAGACTGGCGAATTCCTTAAGAGCCTCGACCACGTTCTACCCTTCATTGTGTCTTATCCATTAGCACCAAGTACAGTGCCTGGAACATACAAAATGTTCAATAAATATTTATAGAATGAATGAGTGAATGAATGAAAGGAAGGAAGAGTAAATTATATGTGGAAGAGCTCAGTGCTAATCTCAGAGAGAGTATTTTCCCATCCCTGGCCCACAGATCCCAAATGAAATGGCATCTTATTACAAGTCATGGATCTTGTCTTACTCCAATAAGAAAAATGTTTTGCTATATATCATGACAAATCTCTCAGTGATCAGGTGGATAGTAACTTATTTTCGCTTCTTCACACACAACTATGAACAAATGCCACGATAATAGGGGAAAGAGCCTGGCCTGGGTATGGCCTGGGTTCAAATCCTGATATTGTCTGTTACTCACTCTCTGTGAACCTAGGACATATCACTTGTTCTCTCTGTGCTTTGTAAACAGGAGTGTCTATCCCTGCCATGCCTCCTTCCCAGTGCCACTGTGAGGCCCCAGAAAGATATGGAGTATACAGATTTTTACAAAAATAGACTCTGGACTCAGGTGAGGCATTGTCATTAACAAGGCAATTAATTAATATGGTTTGGAATGAGATCCGGATCCTGGATGCTTTTTTAAATCACTATGCTGGCTGTGGCTGTGGCAGAGTCCTAGGACATGACTTTGAGTTATGTAGATGACACTTGTTAATGACAGAACAATCTAAAGGAGGATAAGTTCAGATATAGCGGAAAGTCTAAGTTAGTAGCTAGAGTCGGTTACTAACAAGCAGAAAACAAACTCTGCTGGGAGTTGGTAATAAGATCATCAAGGCAATATTGCAGGGAAATGGAAGAGAAAATTGAGCCAAAGTGTGGATTCTCAAGCAGTTTGGGGAAGGGGTGTGTGTGTGTGTGTGTGTGTGTGTGTGTGTGTGTGTCTAAGGAGGGATTGGGATCATTAATAGCAATAACTCTTGTCACCTGCATAATAGCCATTGGCAATTTGCAAAGCATTCTCACAGCCATCATCTCTGAAGCCAGAAAACAATAATCCACTTCACAAGATAACCTCAACGACAGCAGCATCTTAGTCTTAACATTTCCTTTCCTCTCCTCACCTCACCTTTTCTCTCAGTCAATATCTTCAACCAACCTTAGGGCTTTGAGGAAGGTTTTAGAAAGTAAGTCTCAGAGAATGAAACAACTTGCAAGGGACAGAGTTGGAACTTCAACTTTAGTCTGATGGCATATTTTTCTTTAATATTTACCTTTTTTCTTATACATAAAACAACAATGTTCATTGTAGAAAATTTCAGGAGGGGGGAGACCCAGACAAGTAGAAAGAAGAAAACATAATTCACTCAAAATCCAACCTCTCAGAGAGAGCTATCTACATTGGATCCATACTTCCTTCCAGCTTTTTCCTATGCAATTTGACACACTTGAGATTCTGCTAAATATAAAATTGTGTATTCCACTATACTTTCTTGCATCATGGTCTGGGTAACTCTTTTCTTTGCTATTAACCCCCATGCACACCCTCTTCCAAACCCCTATAGCCTTCAAAACCCCCATTTGTCAAATAGGGGTTGTAACAATGCCCTATTCAGCCTCTTAGAGCTGAAGTGAGGATTCTAAAGGTAAGGGTATTTTGAAAATCTCAGCATGTGGTATGTGGACAAGGTCTCAAGCGCAGGGATTGGGGCTAAACCAGTGATAGGTTACTCTGGTTCCTTCTCTAGTAAGCCCCTCATCCACTCACTGGAGATAAACCTTTCCAAAAGCTTCCCTGCTAACCACTACTTTGGCTGTGCTCTCCTCCTCTTATCCTGTCTCTTTAAGTCCTCCCTCTCCTGTCTCTAATCCACCCTCAGGTGACCCCAAAGCAATAACCTTCAAGGGTAAATGGTATTTAATGATATTAAATATAACTTGAGAACATGAACAGGTCATCTTGTACTTTTTCAAGCTCACGGTAAAAAAAAATAACCTCTTATTCTCTCATATTTGCTTTTTCCCCCTCCTTTTGGGTTAACTATTGGTCATCAGATGTTTGACTATATTCTTGGTGTGTCTATAGATGACAGAAACTGGAAAGGAAAGGTCCCAGTGGTAAGAATCAAAATCTATATAGAATAAACTCCCTAGAAATACATGTATTCACCTATTGTTAGCTTATACTTTCAGTGGTGGCACAGTTCTTCATTGAGGGAGGTGGAGTTGTGTGATGGCAACTGTTGGCTTAGTCCCCTGGGAACTTAGATCACTGAGAATCTTGGATTAATGCTTCATTTGCTGTGAGTTTTTGGCATTGGAGTGGATAAGGTTCAGACAATTAGGTTGTCCAAGAAGGGAAGGGGAAAGAGTACCTCTCTCCCACAGGTACTCATGACCTTGTTCTATTTAAAATTGTTATATAGTCACTTATATTTACTTTCCACATCAAAGATTAATCCCATAGCACACAGCAGCATTTCTCAATGTGTGGTCCATGAACTACCTATTATCAGAAGCACTTTAGTTGAGGTCTAGGATCTGCATTGGAAAAGCATCCCAGGTGATGCAGATGCACACTAAAATTTATCCCCAATGCTCCAGTCCCTGAGATGCTCTGTGAGAAAAAAATGGATGTCATGGTTAAGGAAGTTTTGAACACGGTGCCTACTGTGTCCCCCTCTTGGGAGAGTTGTAATGCACATTAGCATATAAAAGGCTTTGAGTAGTCCTTCTACAAGGAAGCAATCTTATGTTCATTTATATAAGATTAAATAAATTATATAATCAACTCTTATGCTATATATATTTTAAGTGAGGTAGCCCTCAAAGTACTGAGATGCAGCATGGTGAGTATGTTAAGAGCGCAGGCTCTGGAACTAGAGAGGCCTGAACTGAAATCCATCCTATGTCATTTAATTATTAGGTTGGTGCAAAAGTAATTGTGGTTTAAAAGGTTAAAAATAATTGCAAAAACTGCAAGTACTTTTGCATCAACCTAATATTATGTGACCTTGAGAAAGTTCTCTGAACCTGTTTTCTTTTCTCTACAACAGGGATAGTAATAATAGTACCCACATATATCATGGAGTTATTGTGAATTTTAAATGAAATAAAACATGAAATGCTTTTTAGAATTCACTTGGCACATAGAAAATGTTCAATAATTATTAGCTCTTATGATCACTGACATGGGAAAATGTCCATGATATATTGTTAAATAAAAAGCAAGGCCAGGAACAATATATATAGCACACTTTCATTTGTGTTAATAAGCTATAAATAATTTTATAGAAAAACAAGTGTGGAAGGATACAATTCTGTTAACAATGATTACCTTTGGGGTTAGAGGTTGGGGGACAGTCAGACTGCCACTTTTTACTTTATATACTTTGGTAAGTTTTTTTGTTTGTTTGTTTGTTTTTTATTTAAGAAAACACACATCATCTGGGAGATAAAAACAATCTTGCCCAGAACCAAACCCCTGTATGTCCTGGACAATGAGGAATACTGAAGTCGAAGCATAGTTTTCTACTGTTTCTAGAGAGTTACACTCTCACATTTAGGGTAGTCTTTCTTTTGTTTTGTTTGTTTGTTTGTTTTTGCCAGCCTCACCATTCTCTGACTCATTGAGCTGTCGGCTTGCTGACTCCTCTGCCTTCTGCACCCTGCTGGCTGCTTTGTATATAAACCTGTCTTTGTTCATGTGAATTTTGGATTCTTAGTGCTGGACACTGCATTTCACAGAGGTCAGCCGATGTTCTAGGCTACTGACATTGTTTCATATCCTGATTCTCACATCCAGTCTGTCAGCTGGACCCTCTAGCTTCCCAGCGTCCTCACTTTTAGAGAGAATGCCGTCTACATCTTCATGGAAGTCATGGATAAGAATGGTGACTTGACTGGGACTAATGTAGAAAAGAGTCCTGCTAACCTGCCACCAAAGACCCTGATCTACATATCAGCAGTCTCTTGCAAACTCTGGAGTCTCACCCTCGGCCTGTATTTCTTCACTTGATCTACAAAGAGCTCATGAGAGCCTAAGTCAAAAACCTTGTTAAAATCCAGATGCATCCTGTCTACAACATTCTCCTGATCCACAAGGCTCGTAACCTTATCAGAAAAGTAAATTAAATTAGTTCTGCCATGACTTGTTTTTCTAAAGGCCCTACTTAGTGTTATTACTAAAAAAGATTTGATTTGAGCCCAATTGGGGTTTCAATTTAGACATATTTACTGTATTTCCCTACCTGCTCAGTGTCCTCCCTGTCCCCCCAAGGCCTGCCTGGTGACTGGAGGTAATTGGATATATAAATTCATGCAAAAGCACTAATGGAAAACAAGGGCTTATATGTACTGTTCACAATGTCACAGTAAGAATTACCCCAAAAGTAGTAATGTTGACATATACATGTGAATTTTGGATCCCTAGTATTTGACAATGCATTGCAATAGATGGAGGGTATATTTTGGGTGGAGGAGGATTTTGATGTTCTTCATACTACAAGAAGATTATAATTCTACCTGTGACATGAGCTTAAAATGGAGAACTATATTAATTTCCTATGGCTGCTGTAACAAATTAACACAACAAAAATTTATTATCTCACAGTCTAGAAGGCCAGAAGTCTGATATCACTTTCACTGAACCAAGATCAAAGTGTTGGCAGAGCCACACTCCCTCCAGAGCTTCTAGGGGAGAATATGTTCTTTGTCTCTTTAAGCTTATGGTGGCTGTTGGCATTCCTTGGCTTGTGGCCACATCACTCCAATACCTGCATCCCTGGTCACATTGCCTTCTCCTCTTCTGTCTATAATCTCCCTCTGTCTCACTCTTATAAGGACACTTGTGATTGTATTCAGGACCCAGCAGATAATACAGAATAATAATCTTTCCATCTCAAGATCCTTAACTTAATCACGTCTGCAAAGTTCCGTTTAAGGTAATATACACATGTTCTGGGGAATAGAATGTGGGTATTGGAGTGTGGGGCATTATTAAGCCTACCTCAAAGATGAAAACTAAATGACTAATGCTTTCCCCTGTCATACTTTTCTCAGTCCCTCAGTTTATCTAAGTATGAAGCAGACAACTGGGATAGAGAAAAGCAAAGTCCTGCAGAAGATGTCACTAGCCTTCTTTCCCTCTTTTGGCCCACGGTGGTATGTCCAGTTGTAGATATGTTCATGTACCTGCCCAGGTTCTGACCATACACATCCTGCTGGGAAATAGTGCAGTATAATCCACTCCTAAAATTCATCTTTGCCAGTTTTCACTCATTTGGGTGGCTTTCGACCTCCACAGTATAATCGCTGATGCAGGTTGAAACTTTAACAGGGCAAAAGATTGATTGGCTCACCAATAACATTTGTCTCTTGGGCTGCCAGTGAGTGCAGAGGAGCCATTTATGCAATCTAATTATTACGTCAATTGGGGGATGGAGTAATGTTTCCCAGATGCCATTTGGCACCTGGAGAGCTGCAAATCAGCACTACAATATAGGAAACATTAATATAGACCACTGATTGGATTCATTGATTCCTCCCCCACCCCCTCTCCTCTTTGGTTTCTTATTTTGGATTGGAGTGAAATGCAAAAGCTTTGCTTTGACACTTCTAGCTATCATGTCCAGACAGGGGACTGGATTGATTAGATGTCTTTTACAATTAAATGTACTTAAGGAATGATGTGCATTACTGAATTGCTGTCTCTTTTCCTGACCTGTGTCATTCAAAATATTTGTAGCCAGTGGGGATGAGATCCAGGTTCTAAAGCAACCTGAAATAGGCAGAAAGAAAGAATAATGGGCAAAGATACTATTACTATCTCTGCATACTGGGCCTGTGGAATATGTACTCAGAGCTTTTCACCAAACCCTTTGTGCCCATTGTTATAAGAGCTCCTTGGTGCTAAAACATTGTGAGTCCCAAAGATGGCTTTATTTTTTAATGATTATTTTTACCTGTAACTATGGTATGGGATTAATCTACACAGAATACAGGGCCCTACAGCCTGAGGAAAGAAGATGTTAGGATAGTGGGAGGTTTAGTATTATCCCTTCCTCTTTCCCAAGTAATTCTCCTTCTTGTAGATAGATCCCTGAAATTTTTTAATTAATTGACAAAGCCTTTCATTCCACTACTGGAGGGAAAAAAATCAGCTTAAAATTTTTAGCTTAAAATGTAGCTAAGCCTAGGGAAAAAAAAACATGAATACTTAAATTTATAATAAACAGTAAATGATCATCACTACACACTTCTAGATGGTCTCTCAAATTTAAAAAGGGCTTCATAGTCCCTAGCCCAAACTCCTTATTTTAAGGAGGAGGGAACTGAGAATTGACTTGCCCAAGGCCTTACGGCAATTTTGTAGCAGAGTCTTTTCTGAAAGAAAGGTTTAGTAGGGGAACACCTTAAGGGTATCGAAGACAGACATTTGAGATTGGTTTTACCGAAGGCCAGTTTTGGAGCATTTCAAAGTCAGCTATAACAGCAGGTCAATCACAAAAGGACATAAAGTAGCCTGTCATCAGTGCTCAAAACACACTTCCCTTGGCCCTCTTCTGGTAGTATTCACCAAGGCCCATGTATCTTATTTTTTGTTGGTTTTTTTTTTTTTTTTTGGTTTTTTGTTATGTTTTGTTTTCTTTTTTTAAAAATTAGTTTCAGGTGTACAGAACAATGTAATAGTTAGACATTTAACATTTATATCCCTCACACAGTGATAACCCCCCTCTCCCAATCCACTAGCCTTCTGACATTGCATACAGCCATTACATTTCCACGGTCTCTATTCCTAATACTGTACTCCACTTCTTGTAAATAATATATATATATATATTATTTATAATATACATAATAAATATAATTGCCAGTATAACTATATTATATTGTCAATATAATTATATGTCAATATGTCAATATAATTGAATGTCAATATAATTATATTTGACATTCATTATTGTTCAGCTTCAGCTTCAGGTGTACAGTGCAGTGATCAGGCATCATGTATCTTATTCTTCCTTGTCCCCTTAGCATCTAGCAGAGTGCTCGCCACATAAAATGCACTCAGCAAGTGTTTGATGAATGACTGAATGTCTCCAGAAAAAGGGAAGGCTTTGTACTGAACCCTCTATACTCTTTCACTCTGCCTTCTGAGTACACATTGCTTAAATGGCTGCCTAGGTTTGGGGCTTTGCCCTTGAGTGGCACTAATAATAGTGACATTGGTCAGGGAGCAAAGTGAAAGCTACCCAGTCTACTCAGGGTTGAACCCACAATCTTAGCCGTCCTTGAAGCATATAAGGAACTTGTTAGACTGCAGTCTGAGATGTAAGAAGGAAAGATCACGGGACCCATGTGTCCTTGGAGTCCGGAGCCACCGAGTCTATCTCTAGGTGTTGTGGGCATCCTAAGGCAGGAACTAGAACTTCCAGGTGAGAGCAAGCACATCTTGCCCAACCAACTTCTCTTGCTGTCTTGGAAGAAACTCTTCCCTGGCTGTGGTTTGGACTACAAGGAAAGAACAGAGAGGGCACCATAGTGTTTTGGAAAAGCCATTTGGATACTGATGGCTTATGGGAAAGAAACAAGAAGAGTTTCATTTGTCAGGATCTGCTCGTAGCTTCGATCCTACAGTGCCCACTCCCACCAGTTCCACTTGCTGTTCTCTCCCTTTGCTGGTTTACCTGCACTCACCTGCAGGGTCTGGGAATGAGCATGGCTACTGGCCCACAGCATGCCTACCTCTTATGGGGCTGCCTCGATTAGGTCCCACTATTCATGCCTTCTGTGATTCATGGCAACAGTTTTCAGTCAGGGATGACAATGGGAAGACAGGGAAGCCCTTGAGTCAGGGCTACCCATCAGCTTCAGAGGAAAACAGGATCCAGCAGCCAAGCCCACTCCTGTTGGCTTATGGCTCAGCATTGGCTGAGAATTCAGAGAGACTTTAGTTGGCCTGAACCAATGAAAAGGAGCCAAGGATGAAGTCTTTTTGGCTATTAAAGTGATACTTCCACCTATCATTGGCCCCAGGATACTTCACCTCAAGGTTCTTCCATTGGCTTGAAACAGCATGCTGGCAGCCAGGGCAATCTGTGGTGACCAGGCACCTGTGTGAGCAGGCACAGCCTGCTGCTGGGCACTCAGGGGAGAAGCAGACAGAGGAGGAAGTATCAAGGTCCTCCTTCTGCTTAACTGGTGACATGTTGGGGGGCCACAAACTTCTCCTTTCTGTGCTTTCCCCCTAAGCTTGAGCCTGCTCACTCTCTTGTTCCCATTCCCCAAAGGACTTCGATCCCCAGTGTGGTGGTGACTGACAACACAAGGATAAGAAGTAGCCGTTTCTCAGGATTATTTGCATTGTTGTAGGGGATTCCTAAAATCTGAAAGGCTTTGAAGGTCCAAAGAAATCACAGATTCATAGAATTTTTGTGCCAAAAAGGAACTTTGGAATAGTTCCCATTTTACAGATGAAAAAAAAAAACTGAGTTGAACTCAGAGCGGTAATGGAATTTGGTCGAAATCATATAGCTAGTTAGTGGCAAATCTCCTGACCATAGGCAATGGCACTTTCTGATGCATCACAAATGAATCTAGAACTGTGGTATTTCATGTAAGGGTACCTTTCTGTTGTTCTTCATACTACAGGTTTTCTTTCCCTCAGAAACTCCTAGTCCATCTGTGGAGCTCTTCAGACCGCAGAACAGGCTTAATTAACTTTCTCAATGAGTTTTCAGCTGTGTCTTCAGTGGATGGAGAAAGACGCTTGTGCCATAGGCATTTTTTCATTTCTCTTTTCTTGTGATTACCAACATAAAGTAGTGACTTGACTGTTACCAGAGCTCTGGAGTCAGGTAATCAGCTATCTAGACAGAAAATTGTCCAACTGGGGACTGTAGCCACCAGCACCATGACAATTGAGCCATCAATGTTTGAGATGAGGCATAGAAACCAGTCAATTACTAAATTAAAAAAGGTCTGAGCCTAAGCTACTGCCACATTAATATGAGTGCTTCATTTTTCACGCATTTATCCTCCAAATCCCCTTCAGGTTAAAGACCTGGGTTTACTTTTTAATATGTAATATGAGCACCTGAAGAGTCCTAAAATCCTGGCTATGTGTAGCTCTGTATCATTAACAACAAAGCATAAAGTGATTTTGATTCCTCAGTCCAGCTTCCCCCCATTGTTTCTCTTTCCTTGATGTTTTTGCCTTCCTCGTTCTCTTTTTCCCGCCCTTTGAAGGCCACTTTAAGCCCTGCCTTCTCTGGGAGTCTTCCCTCATCAGTGTTTTCTACATCAATCTCTTATTCATTTTGGATTTTTACTGTCCTTCCAGCCTGTCTCAATAAATGACATTTAATTTTATATATATATATATATTTTTTTTCATTATTGGTTTCCGATATATCAGTCTCATCTGTCTTCTCAACCAGATTGTAAGTTCCATAAGGGCAAGGTACACATTTTTTACTTTTTCGTGTGCCCCACAATGTCTGGGTGGACATTCAAATTAGACTAGAATCATAGCTTTTGTAATGATATAGCAATGCTCACAGTATACTTATGTGTATAACTCAAAATATAAAACTTTATGATCACAGTTTTATAAAGAGATGGAAAATAAAATCAAGCAACCAAAAAGGAAATAAATTCAAATGTGCAAGAGGTGGGATGATAGGTGTGTGTAAACTTTCATACATTTACTTGATTTTCCAAATTTTCAACAAGAAGCATGCATTGTTATTATGAGAAAAATATGCATTTTTAAAAAGAAAATTATAGATTAATGGGTGCTGGAAAATAGAGCAGGAAGAGATCTTAGAGATCATGTAAGTCCTGCCCCCTTGTTTTAATGTGGAAAAACCTGGGGCATTGTTATGGGAGATAGCAAACTAATAACTCAGTCTCCACTTTCTGGGAGCAAATGTCCCAGTATCCTGGGTCTCTGAGGCTGAGTCTTCTAGCCTCTCCTTGAATCCATCTTCCCATTTTGGGTTTCCCTCTAGGCATTGTGGTTTTCTCTTGCTGAATTTTCTCATGATTATTTGGTGTCTTCTGGGTAGGAGATCCTGAAGGTTTGGCTTTGACTTATGCTATAGTTCCTTGATAGCTCCTTCTGGAACTCCCTGCTTTGCTTCTGGAGCAATCCAGAACAATATATAATATTCCTGCCCCCAGGAGACTGGAAGTCAAAACACCTAGCTCTACCCTTAACCAGTAATATAAATTCACTGTATTGTGAGTACTTGCTGGGGAGGGTGATTTCAAACTTAATGCCACTCAATACCTTTGCAAAGTCTTGCTGAGAGCAATACTATTTGCAGAATATCACCTTCAGATACATGCAGTTCATCCACTTCTTCCACATTGGACCCAACAAAATAGCCCCAGACACTTGCCATGTTCGTCTTTCCCTTCTAGTTAAACCTACTTCACCCACAGCCCCATAGTCAGGAAAAAGCCTGGCTGTTTTATGCACAGAAGTGACCACTGATTGGCCCAAGGGATGGCCACCTAATGCAAGGCAGGCCACCCATGATATGGTAGCCAACTTATGTGGTGGATTTTTCTAATAGTATTCCTCTTGCTAGCAGTAGACTTTAGTGTGTCCACAATTGGATACTCTCAATTAAAGTTATGAATGCTCTTGTTAAATGTATATTTGTCAATTATTTGGAAGGATAAAGATATGCAGTGTATAGCATCCATCCATTCTTCTATCTATACACCAATCAAGTACTGGGTTCCTAGTACATATCATCAATCCATACTTGTACTTCCAAAACCACAAAGCTCTGAAAATCAAAAACTTTCTCACAAGATTGATGCTAAAATTCATTTTAACTTACATCAAGATATTGACAGTCTTTAATTGTTCCACGTAGTATGAATATTGATGTATTTTATGACCGAAATATTAATGTATTTGATTATGCCACAACCTTCTAAAGATATGAAATAAAGGACTACCCTGATAAAATTCCAAAATTCTGAATTCTGAAATATATCTGGCCCCAAGGATTTTGGATAAGGCAATTTTGCCCTATAACATCTGGAGGCAGTGTGGAGGTGGTGACATTACCTGAATTGGCCAGGAGCAGAGAAAGCTGCACAGTGAAGAGAATAAATAATCAAGTCTTTGGAGAGGGAGGGCTTGCTGAGTTTCAAGTAAAGGAAAACCAGTTCGGTCACTCAGTTATTAGTCCAAAGGGCATGAACAAGGCTGAAAATAGAAGACAAAATGAAAGACTCAGGGGAAAACTAAAATTGAAATGGAACAAGAATAGTTTGAAAATAGGAGGAATGAGAAGGGGCCTAGACAGCAGCAGGGATAGTATCTTTGACTCCAGTCAACTGACTGACAGTCAAGTAGCTGACAGCTGTTTAGGTACAAATGTGGGTCAGGCTGGCTTTAGAAATGGAGAGTTGTGGCAGATGAATACAGAGAGATATAAGACACAATCTCAGCCTTCTCTTTGACTAAAGGCTAGAATACCATTAACCAGAAGCAGGGTCCTAATAGGATAGATAGAACTGGAAGACACATTAGTCTGAGATAAAGATTTGTCATTGACTTTTTTCTGCCTTTGTATTTTTAAAGTTTTCTCTTGTGTGTGTGTGTGAAATATACCATACATAAAGAAAAGTATATAATTCACAGGTGTACAGCATAGTGAATGAAGCACATGTGTTAAGTATCACCCAGTCAAAAAAAATATAATATCTATCAAAGAATACTTTGGTTGTTTCTATGTCTTGGCCACCACAAATAAAGGTGCAATGAACATCGGTGTACATATATCTTTATGAATAAAAGTTTTCAGAATTTTGGGGATATACACCCAGGAGAGGGATTGCTGGGTCATATGGTAATTCTATTCTTAACTTTTTGAGGAACCTCCACACTGCCTTCCATAGTGACTGCACCAATCTGCATTCCACCAACAGTGTATGAGGGTTCCTTTTTCTCCACAGCCTTTCCAACACTTGTTATAATAGTGTCCTTCAAAAGATGATTGGATAAAGAAGATATGGTACATATACACAACGGAATATTACTCTGCCATAAGAAAAGATGAAATGCTGCCATTTGTGACAACATGGATGGATCTTGAGATTATTAGGTTAAGTGAAATAAGTCAGACAGAAAAAGCCAAGAACCATATGACTTCACTGATATGTGGGATATAAAACTGAAAGCAACAAAGAAAAAGACAAACAAAGTCACAACATCTCATAGACACAGACAACAGTTTAGTGGTTACCAAAGGGTAAGGGGGGAGGGGTAGTAGAAGAGGGTAAAGATGTATTACAGAATTGTACACTTGAAACCTATGTAATTTTACGAACAATTGTCACCCCAATAAGTGTAATTATATATATGTGTGTATATATATATATATATATATATATATGTATATATATATATATGTATATATATATATACACACAACACACACACACACACACACACACACACACATATATATATATATATATATATATATATATATATATATATATGATTTCAGAATTCCTGATATCCAACTTGTGCCACTTCTCTAATCATAACTCCATTACTCAGAACTTCGGTCAAGATGGCAAAGTAGGTAAATGCTGTGTTTGCCTCCTATCATGACCACATCAAAATTACAACTAAATTTCAGAACAACCATCATTGAGAATCACCCGAAGTCTAGCTGAATGGCAGTCTTATAAGTAAGGATGTACAGAATAAGTCACACATAGACTGCTAAGAGGGACGGAAACATGGAATGGGCTGGTCCCACAATGTGTGGTGGTTAAAAATTGACAGCAATATCTCGGCTGCAGAGGTTTCCCCCTGCCTCCCCTCCACCACAGGAATGAGGCTTTCCAGCCACACACAACAGTCCACAGCTAGGGTTCCAGTGCTGGGAAGAGAAGTCTCCATAACTTCTGGCTATAAAAGCCAACAGAGATTGTGGCTGAGTGAGACAGGGAGCTTCTGGAGTCCTAGGTGCTCCACTTAAAGGGCCCACACACAAGAGTATTTACTGATGGACTGATTCACTCTGAGCTCCAATGATGGGGCAGCAGCTCAAAAGGTTCCAGGGACATATGGGGAGGAAATGAATTGTTTGGCATAAAGATGAGGGCTGGAACAGTAGCTTTCTCCAGGACAGAACTGCTAGCAGAAGCTATTGTTCCTTTATTGAGCCCTCCCAACTCCCAGCATGCAGATGTAGGCAGGTGCCATATCTGAGTGTCCACTAACCTGGCTAAAACTATTTACCTCCACCCTGCTGATGCCCTGAGATCCTGTCTCACTCAACTTGTGGCACACCTAAGCTGCTTCCAGTGGCTTTTCCATACAAACAACCTATCTTAGCTCATGCTGCAGACTTTCTTAAAATCTCTCAAAGGTTCTCAAACCCCAAGCAAGCAGCGTCTGGGCTGGACATGCCCCATACCTCTAGCTAAACTGCCCTAAGCCCAGCACTAATGGCAGTTAATGTTGGTTCGCAGCTTGGCTTCACCCAGGCACCTGCAAGCCCAGCACAAGTGGCAACCATCAGCAGATCACTTTGTAGCTCATACTAAGTGGCCTCCAGAAGGGCACAGGCAGCAGCTGACCTTGGCCTGCAACATGGCCCCTCCCAAGAGGCCCCAGAACCAACACACTTGGTGGCCAGCTTCAGAATACACCAGAGCATCACCTAAACCACCTCCATAGAATACACACCCAAAGGGCAAACCAGGCAGGCAACAGAGATCTGCTAAAACAAATCTTGTTCTGTAGGGTCAGCTTCTGCACAACAGCTCCTCCACTGTAGTCACAGCAGTCCTCACATCCAATCAACATGACATTCAATCCCTCCCATTAACATGTAAATAGCAACCAAGGCTCAACTACAACAGGAGGGAGTACCTGGCTCAGGGGACCAGGGAGACTGTGCCATTAGGCCCCACAGAATACCTACTACATAAAGCCACTGTACTAAGACCGGGAGACATAGCAGCTCAACCTAATACATAAAACAAACTCAGGGAGGCAATCAAAATGGAAAGACAAAGAAACATGTCTGAAATGAAACAACAGAACAAAGCTCCAGAAAAAGAGCTAAACAAAATGGAGACAAGCAATCTACCAGAGAGAGAGTACAAAACACTCATTATAAAGATGGTCAATGATCTCAAAGAACTTCAAAAAACAGATAGGAAACATAAAAATGGAGATAGAAACAATAAAAAAGAACCAGTCAGAAATGAAGAATAGGATAACTGAAATAAAGAATACATTAGAAAAAATCAAAAGTAGATTACATGAAGCAGAGGACCGAATCAGTGATTTACAAGATAAGGAGGGAGAAAACATGCAATCAAAACAGTAAAAAGAAAAAAAAAATGAGGATAGTTTAAGATGCCTCTGGAACAACATCAAGTGTACCAACATTCCCATCATAGGAGTACCAGAAGGAAAGCAAGGGATTGAGAACTTATTTGAAGAAACAATGTAGAAAAACTTCCCTAACCTGGCAAAGGAAGTAGACATACAAGCCCAGGATGTACAGAGAGTCCCAAACAAGATGAACCCATAGAGGCCCACACCAAGACACATCATAATTAAAATATCAAAGGTTAAAGACAAAGACAGAATATTAAAAGCAGGAAGAGAAAAACAGTTAGTTACCTAAAAGAGAGCTCCCATAAGACTGTTAGCTGATTTCTCAACAGAAACTTTGAAGACCAGGAGTGACTGGCACAACATATTCAAAGTGATGAAAAACAAGGGCCTACAACCAAGATTAGGTTACCCAGAAAAGCTATCATTTAGAATTGAAGGACAGATAAAGAGCTTCTCAGATAAACAAAACCTAAAGGAGTTCATAACCACCAAAGCAATATTACAAGAAATGTTAAACGCACTTCTTTAGCAAGAAGAAAAAAAGATTAAAAATATGAATAAAAAAATGGCATTAACTACATATTTATCAACAATAACTTTAAATGTGAATGGATTAAATGCTCCCATAAAAAGACATAGGTGGCTGAATGGATAAGAAATCAAAATCCTTACATATGCTGCCTATAAGACACTCAATTCAGATAGAAAGACACACATGGATTGCAAATAAAGTGATGGGGAGACGTCATCAAAATGGGGGCCTCTGGAAATCTCCCCTTGAATTTACAACAAATTAAATAGCTATAACTCCACAAAAGACTCCCTGCACAGCAGACAGGCAATACGAGGAGGTGCTAAATTCACCTGGAGGTGGGCAGGTTGCGCGAGCAGGGGAGGAGGGAAGGGAGAGGTGCAGAGACGGAGCCCTGTGGGCGCAGGACATGGATCTAGCTCAGTGCTCTGAGATTGCTGCATCCTGGAATTGCCACAGCTGCGGGGAAGGGAGGAACTCGGACTGCTAGGGCTCCGTTCATGGCCCACAGTGCTGAGAGGACAGCATATAACACGGCTGAACCCAATGCTCATGGCAGAGACCTTGGAGAAAAGACTGAGGGAAGAAGGCTGAAAACGGTGGTTTAAGCCCTCACTGCCGAGCAGAGAACAGAAGCCTTATCCACTGAGACTAGCCACCCCCTCCCTACCCTCCCAGATCTCGCCCCGCCCCCACCTGGCCGGTGCTAGAAGCAGAACAGTAGCAGTGTCGGATCAAAAGAACAGAATATTTGCTGTTCTGAGAACTGTGGACTGCAGACACAGATTCGCAGCCCAACTAATTCCGGCAGAGGGGAGGGAGCTGTGGAAGCAGGATCGGCTGTGGTGGTGGTTGCCGCCATTGCTCTGGGCCACCTCTCACAACTCACCCCACCCCTGGCCCCACCTATCTGGGCCGATCCCTGCAGGAATAAACAGAACTGCTGAAACATACGGGCCCTGAATCTGGTGCAGGAAGAGCCTTGGAACTTCAAAAGCTCTCTGCATACCCACACGAACACTGCGCCCTGTGACCCAGGTGAACTATTAACGGAAGAGAAGCCCGTCTCCCAGGGAATCACCCCATTGTGTGAGAAGCTAGAATAGTGCAGAGAAAACATAGCACTACCGTGTGAGAGAGAAAAAAAGGCTGCAGTCAGAAGGAAATAAAACATTCTACCAACACATACTGTAAAACAAAAGAAAGACCTCTTCCTATCAACCTGTTCCGGAACCCACTCCTGTAGATGTTGAGTAAGAGAAATAACAAATCATTAATTGCCATGAATAACCAAGGCAACAAGACAGCCTAGAAAGAAAGTGAAAAGTCTCCAGAAAATGAAGTTAAAGATATGGAAATATGTGACTTAAATGACAGAGAATTCAAGATTGCAGTTCTGAAGAAACTCAACAAGATGCAAGAAAATACAGAAATGCAGTTTAATGAACTCAGAAACACAATCAAAGAACAACATGAACATTTTACCATAGAGATTGAGATTTTAAAAAAGAACCAAATAGAATTTCTGGACATTAAGAACTCAATAGAAGAAATAAAGAATGAAATAGCCAGCTTAGGAAGTAGAGTTGACCAGACGGAGGAAAGAATCAGTGACATCGAAGATAGAAACCTGGAAATTACACACATGGAAGAAGAAAGAGACTTGAGACTTCAAAGAAATGAAAGAACTCTACAAGAACTTTGTGACTCCATCAGAAAGAGCAATATAAGAATAATGGGCATACCAGATGGAGAAGAAAGAGAGAAGGGAACAGAGAATAAATTCAAACAAATTGTTGATGAGAACTTCCCAAACTTGTGGAAAGAACTGGATCCTCGAATCCAAGAAGCAAATAGAACACCTAATTACTTAAACCCCAACAGGCCTTCTCCAAGGCACATTGTATTGAAGCTGTCAAAAATCAACGACAAAGAAAGAATCCTCAAGGCAGACAGGGAAAAGAAGATGGTAACCTACAAAGGAAAGCCCATTAGATTATCATCAGATTTCTCAGTGGAAAGTCTACAAGCCAGGAGAGAGAGGAGCCAAATATTCAAACTAATGAAAGAGAAATATTATGAGCCAAGAATGATATAACCAGCAAAGATATCCTTTAGATATGAAGGAGGAATAAAGACCTTTCCAGACATACAGAAGCTGAGGGAGTTTTCTAGTACACGACCTGCAAAACAAGAAAAATTAAAGGAGGCTATTTGACCACCATCGACAGGGACAATTTGTGGAAATCAAAACATAAAAGGGGGGAGAGTAAGACCTGAATCAGAATATGGGAATGGAGAAAGTAAGCATGCTGAAGAAAATGGAACACTCTAAATATCAAACATTCTTTCACATAAACTTAAGCGTAGCCACTCAAAAAAAATCCAGAACTGAAATATATACTGTAATAAAAGAAGAAACAGAGGGAAACAGCATAGAATAACACCACACAGAAATAATGGACAACAAAAAAAAGGCAAGGAAACAATGGAGACACAGCCTTACCAGAAAACTAAAGATAGAATGACTGGAAATCCTCACATATAAATAATCACCCTAAACGTAAATGGACTGAACTCAGCGATAAAAAGGCACAGAGTAGCAGATTGGATCAAAAAGCTAAACCCAACCATATGCTGTCTCCAAGAGACACATCTCAACTACAAGAACAAGCACAGACTCAAAGTGAAAGGGTGGAAATTGACACTCCAAGCAAATGATATCCAGAGAAAATCAGGTGTAGTCATATTGATATCAGATGAAATAGACTTCAGGGTGAAAAAGGTAACGAGAGACAAAGATGGACATTTCATAATGGTAAAGGGGATTATACAACAAGAAGACATAACAGTCATTAATATTTATGCCCCAAATCAGGGAGCACCGAAATATACCAAGCAACTACTAACAGAACTAAAAGGAGAAATTGACCAAAACACAATTATACTAGGGGACTTAAATACATCATTGACAGCTATGGATAGATTATCCAAACAGAAAATAAATAACGAAATAGCAGCCCTAAATGACACATTAGATGAAATGGACAAAATTGACATATACAGAGCACTTCATCCTAAAACATCAGACTATACATTTTTTTCTAGTGTACATAGAACATTCTCAAGGATAGACCATATATTGGGCCATAAAATCAGCCTCAGGAAATTTAAGAAGATTGAAATCATACCAAGCATAATCTCTGATCACACGGCTTTGAAATTGGATATCAACTGCGAAAAGAAAGCAGGGAAAAACACAAATACATGGAGATTAAACAACATACTTTTAAAGAAAGACTGAGTCAAAGAAGAAATTAGAGAGATCAAAAGATACATAGAAACAAATGACAATGAAAATACATCTTACCAAAATTTTTGGGATGCAGCGAAAGCAGTTTTAAGAGGGACATTGATATCATTACAGGACTATCTCAAGAAACAAGGAAACTCCCAAATAAATAACCTCATGGTACACTTTAAAGAACTAGAAAAATAAGAACAAATGAAACCCAAGGTCAGCAGAAGAAAGGAAATAATAAAGATCAGAGCAGAACTAAATGAAATAGAGAACAAAAAGACAATACAAAAAATTAATATGACAAAGAGCTGGTTCCTTGAAAAGATTAACAAAATTGACAAACACTTGGCTAGGCTCACTAAGATAAAAAGAGAGAAGACACTAATATACAAACTCAGAAATTAAAAAGGGGAAGTTATCACGGATGCCACGGAAATACAAAGGATCATCCAGGAATAGTATGAAATACTATATGCCTCCAAATTTAATAACCTAGAAGAAATGGGCAGGTTCTTAGAAATAGATAGCCTTCTTAGGCTGAACCATGACGAGTTGGACAATCTATACAGACCGATCAGCAGTAAGGAAATGAATCAGTCATCAAAAACCTTCCCAAAAGCAAAAGTCCGGGAACAGATGGCTTCACTAGTGAACTTTACCTCTTCAAAGAGGATCTAATACCAATCCTGCTGAAACTCTTCCAAAAAATTGAAGAAGAGACTGTACTCCCTAACTCATTTTATGAGGCCAAAGTTACCCTGATACAAAAACCTGGCAAGGACAACACAAAAAAAGAGAACTACAGACCAATATCTCTGATGAATACAGATGCAAAAATCCTAAACAAAATTCTAGCAAATCGAATGCAACAATGCATTAAAAAGATTATTCATCACGACCAAGTGGGGTTCATCCCCGGGGCACAAGGATGGTTCAACATACGCAAATCCATCAATGTGATACATCACATAAACAAAATGAAGGACAAAAATCATATGATTATATGAATTGATGAAGAAAAAGCATTTGACAAGATACAACATCCATTTATGATTAAAACACTTAATAAAATAGGTATAGAAGGAAAATATCTTAACATAATAAAGGCCATATATGACAAACTGTCAGCTAATCTCATAATTAACGAAGAAAAACTGAAGCCCTTTGCTCTGCGTTCAGGAACACGACAGGGCTGTCCCCTATCACCTCAGCTTTTTAACGCAGTGTTGGAAGTCCTCGCTAGAGCAATCAGGCAAGAGAAAGAAATAAAAGGCATCCAAACTGGGAATGAAAAAGTTAAATTGTCACTCTTTGCAGATGACATGCTGCTGTATATAGAAAACGCTAAAGACTCCACCAAAAAGGTATTAGAAACCATCAACGAATACAGTAATGTGGCCGTCTACAAAATCAACGTAAGAAAGTCCATTGAATTCCTATATACTAACAATGAAATCTCAGAAAAAAATTTAAAAAAAAAACAATTCCTTTTGCAATTTCTGCAAAAAGAATAAAATACCTAGGAATAAACTTAACCAAGGATGTGAAACACCTATATGCTGAAAACTATAAGACATTTTTAAAAGACACTGAAGAAGACACAAAGAAATGGAAAACATTCCATGCTCCTGGATTTGAAGAATCAACATAGTTAAAATGGCCATATTACCCAAAGCAATATACAGATTTAATGCAACCCTCATCAAAATCCTAATGGCGTTTTTTAAAGAAATAGAACAAAAAACCATCAGATTTGTATGGACCCACAAAAGATCCTGAGTAGCCAAAGCAATCCTAAGAAAAAGGAACACTGCTGGAGGTATCACACTCCCTGACTTTAGCTTGTACTACAGGGCTACAATAATCAAAACAGCATGCTACTGGCAGAAAAACAGACAGGAAGACCAATGGAATAGAATTGAGAACTCAGAAATAAATCCACATAAATATGGACAGATAATTTTTGACAAAGAAGCAAAAAACATACAATGATGGAAAGACAGCCTCTTCAATAAATGGTGCTAGCTAAATTGGAAAGACACGTGCAAGAGAATGAAACTGGACTGCTATCTGTCACCATGTACCAAAATTAATTCAAAGTGGATCAAAGACTTCAGAATAAGACCTGAAACAATACACTGCATAGAAGAAAACATAGGTACTAAACTTATGGACCTTGGGTTCAAAGAACATTTTATGAATTTGACTCCAAAGGCAAGGGAAGTAAAAGCTAAAATAAATGAATGGGACTATATCAAACTTAAAAGCTTCTGCACAGCAAAAGAAACCATTGACAAAATAAAGAGGCAACCAAGTGAATATGAGAAGATTTTTGCAAACAGTGCCTCTGATAAGGGGCTAATATCCAAAACATACAAGGAACTCATGCAACTCAACAGCAAAAAAACAAACAACCCAATTGAAAAATGGGCAGATGACCTGAAGAGACATTTCTCCAAAGAGGACATACAAATGGCCAATAGACATA
The DNA here is from genome assembly GCF_004115265.2 of Rhinolophus ferrumequinum. Taxonomy (NCBI): domain Eukaryota; kingdom Metazoa; phylum Chordata; class Mammalia; order Chiroptera; family Rhinolophidae; genus Rhinolophus; species Rhinolophus ferrumequinum. Next base: position 24,855,976 of record NC_046284.1, on the reverse strand, counting down.
TGAAAAAATGCTCAACATCACTAATGATCAGAGACATGCAAATAAAAACCCCAATGAGATATCACCTCATCTCAGTCAGAATAGCTATCATCAAGAAAAATAGTAACAAGTGTTGGAGAGGCTGTGGAGAAAAAAGAACCCTCATACACTGTTGGTGGGAATGTAGACTAGTGCAGCCACTATGGAAGGCAGTGTGGAGGTTCTTCAAAAACTTAACAAATAGAATTACCGTATGACCCAGCAATCCCACTCCTAGGTATCTACCCAAAAAAATCTGAAACATTTATCCATTAAGGCACGTGTGCTCCAATGTTCATTGCAGCTTTGTTTACGGTGGCCAAGACATGGAAACAACCAAAATGTCCTTCTATAGATGAATGGATAAAGAAGTTGTGGTATATATACACAATGGAATACTATTCGGCACTAAGATAAGATGAAATAGGACCATTTGTGACAACATGGATGGATCTTGAGAATATAATGCTAAGCGAAATAAGTCAGAGAGAAAAAGCAGAGAACCATATGATATCATTGATATCAGGTATATAAACCAAAAACAACAAAAGAACAAGACAAACAAATGAGAAACAAAAACTCATAGACACAGACAATAGTTTAGTGGTTTCCAGAGGGTAAGGGGGATCAAATATATGGTGAGGGAAGGGGAACTGACTCTGGGTGGTGAACACACAATGGGATTTATAGATGATGTAATACCTGAATTGTACACCTGAAATCTATGTAATTTTACCAACAATTGTCACCTCAATAAATTAAAAAAAAAATTCTGAATGAAAAAAATAAAGAAAAGAAAGGGATGGAAAAAAGATATTTCATGACAAAATGAAAATACATTAAAAACTTGGGTAGCAATACTTATACCAGACAAAATATATTTTAAAACAAAGTTTATCACAAGAAACAATAAAGGACCCAGTAATCCCACTTCTAGGTATTTATCCAAAGAAGGCCAAAATACTAATTCAAAGGAACATGTGAATCCATATGTTCATTGCAGCATAATTACAATAGCAAAGACATGGAGGCAACCTGGATGTCCATCAATGGATGACTGGATAAAGAAGAGGAGGTACATATATACAATGGAATATAACTGAACCATAAAACAGAATAAAATCTTGCGATCTGCAACCACTTGGATGCACCTAGAGCGTATTACTCTGAGTGGAGTAAGTCAGACAGAGAAAGACATATAATTTCACTTATATGTGGAAGTTAGAGAACAGGATAAAAGCACAAACATCACAGAAATAAGCTCCTAGATACAGAGAGCATTTTGATGGTTGCTGGATGGGGAGGTCTGAAGAAGCGTGAAAAGGAAGGGGATTAATACTTATAGAATAGTCATGGTGATGTAGAGTATAGCACGGGAGAATGTAAGTCAATAGTATTGTAATAATTATGTATGGTGTCATGTGGGCACTCCATTTATCATAATGGTCACTTCGTAAGTTATATAAATGTCTGTTGTACACCTGAAACTGATATATTATTGTTTGTCAACTGTAATTGAAAAATAAAACAAATTTAAAAAAATAACTCCTTTCCTCCCTCCTAAAGGTTAACAGTTATTCTGGCTTGTATTTAAATCACTTCTGTGCTTTTATTTTTGCTGGCAGCATTCATCTCTAAACACTATAGTTTTACCAACTACTGATTTTTATATAATCATTCACTCTGTTATTTTTCGTATCTGACTTCTTTCATTCAACATTTTGTTTGTGAGATTCATTCATGCTATTGCATGAAGCTTATTTTGTTCCTTCTTATTGCTGTATAATATTCCTTTTTGTGAATGTGCCACAACTTATTTATCCATTCTACTGTAAATGGGCATATGGACCATTTCCTGTTTGGAGCTATTATGATTAAATATTACTGTGGATATTTTTGTTTGACTTTTGGAGCATGTCATTCCATTTCTGTTAGTAGTGGCATCACTGAGTCATAGGGGCTCCACATATTCCACTTTGGTAGATGCTGCTAAACAGGTTTCAAAAGTGTTATGCCAATTTACACTCTTCTATTGCTCTAAATTATCATCAACACTTTTAAAATTGCAATCATTCTGGTGGGTGTGCAGTGCTATCTCATTGTGGTTTAATTTGTATTTCTCCAGTGACTAATAAGGTTGAGCACTTTTTCATTATGTTTATTGGTCATTTGGATAGACTCTTTTGTATAATGCCTATTTAAGTATTTTGTCCGCTTTTTTCCTGCTAGATTGTCATTTTTTTATTCATGTGTAGGGGTTCTTTATACATTTTAGATGCAAGCTCTTTGTCTCTTATATGTGTTACAAATAAATTCTCCAGCACTGTGAATTCCCATTTAATACTTTTGAAGTCTCGTTTTTCTTTCTCTAATTTGTATCAGGTACCCTGGGCCCAAATTATCTCCATTTTTCCAAGGTCTTAACAAAGTCACCCAGGCCTTGAGAGACACTTCACTAATGCTACAGGGCTGTTTCTTTCACTTTCCCTACCTTTTTCTTTCTCTTACCCCCATTGATCTTCCCTATCTCTCTCCCTTCCTTCCTTCCTTCCTTCCTTCCTTCCTTCCTTCCTTCCTTCCTGCCTTCCTTCCTGCCTTTCTTCCTGCCTTCCTTCCTGCCTTCCTTCCTTCTTTTTGACTTTGCTTATTCTTAAGAGGCTGCTTATTATTCACAGGATGGGTAGAAACAACCTTATTTCAGCTGTGGTGCCAAGACCATCAAATTTGCCATGTGCTACTCATAGGAAAGCACTTGGGATCATGTAGTTCTGTCTTTGGAAAGCACTTGGGATCATGTAGTTCTATCTTTAATGATGAGGAACTGAAAGCTCAGAAAATTTAAGGGACTTGCTCAAAGTGATAAATTGGGGGACTTATCCAAGGTCATACTGCAAGTTCATGGCCAACGTAGGACTAGAATTCAGTCCTCTTACATGTATTTCCCAGCTTTTTCCACTCCATTATGTTAAGAAAGACCAGGGAACACAGCTGCACATTGACAAGTGTTTCTTTTTTTTTCCTGAGAATAAGTGGTGTCTGTATTTGTGTAACAACGTAATCAGTAGAGACTATGGCTCATGTCTGTCTGGACCCAGGTTGATAGATCACATCACCTATACTATGTTCCCATATCCTGGCTGTCAAAGCCTGAAGGACAACAAATGGTTTGAGTAATGAGATGAGTTAAGATAGTGTCTCCCACGCTGAATTATGTGCCAGTTCCAGGACTACAGGATTCTGCCACAATCCATTTACACAAGAAATTAAATTGAAGATCGCAATGTAATATTCATATATTAAATCCTGGCGGACAATCAAAGTAATTAAGGCCAAATGCTCTGAATCATTCTGTAGCATCACGAATATTCTATTGCTCGGTTTTTAGAAGGACTTATTTCTACAACCAATTATCTTGGAAATCATTAAGCCTCCCTTGAAATGTGAATAATTTGAAAGCCACCACAGTACCCAGTACTACTCAACCCCTTTGCCCCCATGAAAGAAGAATTCTGCTAGAAAGGGGTGTAGAGTGGGCAGGGAAAGTTTGATTTCAAGAAGCTAGAACAAGTCTGTGACCAACCCCTTCACTGTGTGTGTGTTTTTTTTAAAGGAGTGGATATATTTCATCTTAAATTGAAGCAGTTAAACTGATGCAGTCTACTAAGCTAACCCCCAACACACACTGACCTGCTTGTTGTGCAGCTCTGTGGCTATTACAGGTATACACTACTGATGTAGCAATATGAGCCTAGGTAGTGGGGATGGCTCCATGTAACCCCACAGTGATGAATAGGGTTGACCTTCAGACCTTCCCCTACCCATGGCTGACCTCATCTCTTAAAGCTACTCCAACTACCCTCATCTCTTAGTCCTTGTTCTTAGTCCTTGTTCTTAGTCCTTGTTGCCAACACCTCTGCTACAGCATTCATTATAAAGGCCTCAAGTTATTTGTCGGTTCCCCTCCTAAAACATATGCCCCTTAAGAGCAGAGGCTATGTCTGAACCTCTACAGTGTCCTCAACCTTACCCAGTACATACTTCAGACAAGGTGCTTGGTGTACAGTTGGTGGATGGATGAAAGACTAAATAAGCAAAAGAATGAATTACCAAGAGAACAGACTTACACAAATGTATCTTTGGGAATGACAGGGTTAGTGTCCTAAATGAATCTTCCCTTTCTTCCAGTAAATGCCTTAAATCTCTCCAAAGAAAAAACAAAAAAACAATGCTCTCAAACCATCACCAATAAATGAACACCTGTCAACAAGAATGTGTAACTGAAAGATTAACAGAAAGTATTAAGTTAACGTGTACTTTTTAGAGTTGTACTTAGAAAACAACTGTTCTTACCTGAACTAATTACAAAACTTCTGTGCACCTTGCATGTAGAAAAGGTCTCTGATTTTTCAGTTTTACCAGTGGGAATAATTAAAAGTGTGCATATACAGTAATATTCTTACCAAATTATTTCTCCTTATAAATATATATCCATAGCCTAAGTTTGTTAATGCTGCGAAGCATCAATATTTCTCAGCTTTAGCTCACTTACTGCTCACCTGACTGTACCATAATTCTGATTTACAAATGAGATATTAGAGAGATATTGGACTGCATCTTGTTCATGTCTGTATCCCTAGCTGTAACACAGAGCTTGGCACTGAGAAAGTACTCATTGTAGAATGAAAGAATAGTAAGTGAGAAAGAAGCTCTAAGGGTTGTTTCCCATCATCAAAGTAGAGCTGCACAAAGCAAGCCCCATTCATTTAGGTTTTCCTTGTGATCAGTTGGCTACACTATCCCTGAGCTTCTAAGCCAACCTGATCCATCCACCCAAGCATTATGCCACTTTCAAAGGCAGTTGTCTCACTCCTCCATGTGCCCAGCACAAACCAGAGGGGGTGGTACAGTTTGTGTGTTAGCCCAAGCCAGATGAACACACCAACAACCATCTCTGGCTTTCTTGGGAGGGCATCTTGTGCCTGCATGTTTCACATCATCATGGGTCTACCAGTCAGTGTCAGAAACTGTGCCAAGAAATATTGATACTGTACAAAATCAATAAACCAGGGCAATGGCTAAATATTTATTGGGGCAGACAGTGATGCCATGTTTGCTCGGAAAATTCAATCAAGGTCTGTCCAATTACTACAGGTTTAGATTTGAACGAATTAGCTCTTAGTCATAGAATACTAGAATGTCAGAGCTAGAAGGACCCTTAGAACTCATCTGCCCTTGTCTAACCCTGAGGTTTTCAAACGGGGTTTTTGTTTTATTTTGTTTTGTTTTTCAAGAAACACATTTTATCCAGTGAAATCTTATGGTGCTCTTCTCATTCAAGTGGCAGTGCAGGTATTAGATCTTGCTGCTTGGTCTTCCCCTCTCATCTGCCTCAAACTGCAGACAAAAGGAAAGTCAGATTAAGTTAAAGAGGATCATGAGATACTGGGGGGAGAAAGCCCTGGTCTTGGAGTAGGAGTCAAGACAGACTTCAAATCTGTCTTAGCCACAGGCCATGATATTTCACCATTTAAACACATGCCTGAAGGGGCCCTTTGAATATGGTCATTTAAACTGGTTAGGGACATCTGTTCCTAAGATGACACAGTAACTAGCAGACTTATTAGCAGGAGTGAGTTTATTTAAATAAAACACATTGCTGCCAACTGTCATAAAGGCCAGCAGAAAATCCCGAGGGCAGGAGACACAGGGAGGTAAATGTCCTTTAATAGGGTACTTCACCAAGCAAATGGAAGAGAAGGAAAAACAGAGATAAGGTGGAACATTTTCCTCTCACCTTAGCTGGTGTCTGCTTCTGCACCTGTCTGGTTTTGTGTCCATCTTTTTCTGTACCTCTGTGTCATCTTCTAGTTCCAGCAGTATCTAGTTCCTTGTCAGTTTCTACCAGTACACATCTTTGTATTGAGGTTAACTCTGCTAATAGTTGTCTGCTGTGAATCTGTCCCTGCCTATGTCTCAAGTCTTTCTGCATCTGGCTCTTTGCTTCTAAATGTGTCTGTCTGATTTTGCACACGTTTGTGTGTGTGTGTGTGTGTGTGTGTGTGTGTGTTCTATGTATGTGCTCAGCACTCTGTATCCATGGCTTTTATTTCACTAGGTGGTTGTCTATGACTTTCTGTTTCTTCCTTCAATGCTTTACACCACAAGAAAGACTAATGGTGGAAGTGAGAGGAAGGGAGCTTTCTGAGCTAGAAAGGAAACCTGATGATTCTGACCATTCTTAAGACCAGTGCTGAGGCATCACAGTGAAATCATGTGTGCCTCTGCAGCCAAAGAGAAAAGACAAAAATAGGAAGAACAATAACAAACAAACATTTCTGGTGTTCCTAAAGACCTTAGTCTCTTTCTTCTTCCATGTTTCTCTAATTTCTTCATCTGTTTTTCCCACCCATTTTCCCTCCCCCATCCCTTTTTCTTTCACTCTGTCTCCTCATCTCCTATTTTTCTATTTTTTCATATTCCTTTCTTTTGTTTTCTATTTTATTTCTCCCCCTTTCTCTTCTTTTGTTCTTATTTGTTTTCTCTCTAGATTTAGCTTTCCCCATACATTTTCCTTTAAATGTGTTTCTTTCTCTGTTATCTTTTTTTTCCTTTTAGGTTTCTTTCTTTTTTTTTTTCTTTCTCCCTTTCCTCTTAGCTCCTCTTTCTGGATTTCTCTTTTTATTCTATTCTTCTTATTCCTTGTGTATGAATCCATCAGCCTCTTTCATGCTTTGTCTTCTCCAAAGATGTTTCAATCCTCAAGAGAGAGAAGTTTTCCTTTTATGCCCTGAGGTGGGCTGTTTTCTCATTCTCTGGTGGGCGGGGTTATTGCTGCTCCCTAGAACCTAACCCGGACACCCTTGCTCCCCACCCCAAGGACCCTGTCTGCAGAGTCACTCTGCGACTCCAGCTGCTGCTTGCATTCCCTGCACATCATGCAAAGCAGTGAGCCCCCAGGTGCAGTGGGAGAATTCATCAGCCACCCGACAGGTCTAACGATTTACTCCTGAGAAATAATCCATATCTGGATAATAGATCACCCCGACTCCCTGAGACCATTTGTCTTGGCATTTAAATGACA